>NW_011494867.1:10282261-10305438 GCF_000754665.1 Bison bison bison | reverse complement strand
AAATCTTTAGTATACTTTTTTTCAACGTCAACATCAATGTCATAATTTATATTGTGTAAATAACGACAGTTTAGATATATAAAGCAAAAATAGAAGATATGAATGAATTTAGTCAGCACATTTTTCAAAAAAGACATACTATCACTAAAGAGACCTGATGGCTAAGTAGAGTATTAGCTTGTATGAAGATAGCAAACTTTAGTTAACCAATGCTACAAAGGCTAGTGAGTTCTTAAATCTTTTTTAAGTGATACAAATTACTAAACATTAAAATTTATTCAACTGACACTAAAGAACACAGATAAAACAATGCTACAATTGCATTTCTGGTTAACTTCCATACAAAATCATGAACAGTAAATTAAGAAAAAAAAAAAAAAAGAACAGGATTGGTTTATAGGAAATCCAAAACTTTGCTATCTGAATCTAATTCTCAGAGTGGGGAGCCCACTCCTTGACCCGCTCTCAGCGGCTTACTTACAAGCTGTCTATCATGGGTGTGGACGTACAAGGCCTTTGCACTTTCGAATACAGAGGAATGAGCTTCATCAGGTGATACATCGGCGGGCAAGCCACCAAGGCTTGCAGTGTCTACACAACAGCAGTGAGGAAGCGTAAAGGAAACTAAACTGATGCTCCAGAGTGTGGAAAGAACATATAAAACTAAATAAGCCAAGAACACTGAACAACTGAAATATGTAAACACAAAAGGAACCAAACCAAATAATCCCCAAGATAACTGCCTTGTGATATCCAAGGAATTTATAAACAAGATCTTGACTTAACCTAGATTAAGTCAATTAGCACATTTCCAGTTTAAGTGGTCACTCTACCCTACTATTCAGGAACACCCCCCCCCTTTTTTTTTTCAGGACCATTTTAGAGAACTAAACTTGCTTGATTTTGACAGTCATCATCTTTTTTTTTGGGGGGGGGTGGGGGTGGTCAGAAATAACCCAGTTAATAAGCAATAAGGAACCAAAGTTTTGGATTCAAAACATGGGGTGGACGCCCCACAGAAGCTGAACTAAGTCAAACGTGCCCTGGGAAGAGGATGCTGCAGAAACCAGCCTTGGGGACAGCATCTGAGGAGGATACAGCGTTGATGTAGCACCAGTTTCCTTTGTTGATCAGCCCGCGGGGTTGCAATGACACCGGTTTGTGAATCAGGGTGACATTCTCCAGTAACTCTGAAAGATGGGAGCACAGTCAAAGTGTTAACAGCGTCTCAGGAGCAATTCACCTGCTCTGCTCTGGGAGCTGACTGCCTACTCCAGAGCACAGTCACACCCACAGGGAAGGCAGGCTCCATCAAAGCTTGGTTCAGCTCTTCATCATGTAATTATTGAATGATTAGAATTTTCAAAGGTATTTGGCCCCCCCTCCCTGAACACTGACATTTATCAACTAGGAAGCACAAGAACTGTTTTAATGAGAAACAGAAAAGGCTTAAAAAACAGTATTAACAGTATTAGGGAAGAGACTTGGAGCAAGCTTTGTTATCCTCAGACTCATCTTTGACATCACTTTTCCCCAGTCTTAAAATAGCAATAAAAGAATGTTTTATGCTTTTAATAGAGATGCTTTATAACAAGGTCCCCCATGTCCCATTACAAATCCTTTAACAGTGACAGCCACAATTATTCTCGGGAAGTGTGTTCCAGCTCACAGTGTTAACTCACTGTGCTTAATCCTCAGAGATCCCAGGGTAGCACTACCATCCCCTTTCAACAAAAGGAAACCAAGGCTCCAGATTAACCCGCCTGGCTGTGACCTCACAGGAGCCAGGAGGTGCAGTCAGTACCCAAAATTCATCACCTGCAGCCACACTGCCTCCAGTGACTTGTAACAGTAACAAGGGAGCACGAATTTGATATCGGCACCCACCCCAAGGCAACACTCAAAACAAAAGAAGCCTTTCTTTTCTAAACACACAGCTGTACTGGCAGGTCCCAGACTTAAGCATTAAAAGAAGAAATTAATTCGCAAGGTTCTAATGTCAAACACACCCACTTCCTCCCTCTCTCCTGTGAGAATAAAATGCCCTCTGTCCTCTAATTGAGGAAGCATAGAGAATAATTTTCCCATTTATTAAAAAGTGAAACATGACCAACTCAGAAGAGAGGCCATGGAATCTGTTAAGACTAAGTTTGCCAAGGTCCTCTCCCCTCACCCCTGCTCTCCATATGGGGCACAGTCATAAAACTCAAAACCAACTTCTGAACACAAGGACCTCTGATAAATGCCATGCTGCTGCTGGTTAAGCCTTGCCTGGGCACCAGGACCTGCAGGCCCAGAGACAACCGAGGGGTGGCCCTGCCATGTCAGAGCCTGCAGACCAGGCGGGGAGGGACGACACAGTACGGGCTCTGCGGGGGGGTGAGGGTGGGCAGGGGAGGGGACGTGCCACCCGATCCACGGACTGGAGAAACCAGGGGTGGCCGGGGCGTGCGACAGCAAACAGCACCAGAAATTTGAAAATGTCTCTAGTTAAGCGGGCTGCCTTGCACCCAGAGATGTGCGCGGAGACAAGCAGGTTCTTTGCTGGCTCTGGGGGACCATGACGAGATGAGGGGCTCAGTTTGAGAGTTTCAGAGGCTCGAATAAGGGTGCCCGGACGACACCACTGAACAGTACACTGACCCTCACAGACCAGCCAGTGACACATCTCCACTCACTCACACACGGGACCCTGCAGCTCAGGGCTGTACATCCTGAGAGCAATGGGTGGGGAATGGAGCCCCTGGACCACCCCCGTGCCAAGTGACAGGCTGAGGAGAAACCGTCACGGTGATCGAGGAAGACAGGGCAGCTGGACTCAGCAGTGGAGGCAGACGGAAGTTGGAGGGCCTCAGGAGGGGAAAGCGAGAGTGGAGGGCACTGGGGGCAGGAAGCCTGGCTGAGGAGGGAGACAAGAGGCGTGTGACAGCAAATGGCACCAGAAGAAATCCCTCCAGCGGAGTGTGGTGCCCTCCACCAAGAGGAAACACACACAGGGACAGCAGGGGCTCAGGAGATCCCGGGATGGCAGGAGGGAGGGGAAGGGCAGACTTTTACGGGAGCGGTGGGGAGGGGACATGAAAGAGCAGTATCAACTTCCCTGATGATGCTGGAAGCAAAGTGTCCCAAGGTGGGGGTGGGCTATGAGGGGGACAGGCCTGACAGCATCAATTCCCATTCCATACAGACACTGAAGGAAACAGAAAGCAAATGACTGGGGACATAAATGCAAGACCTTATCTGAAACTTCTCTTCCACACAACTGTTTTACAGGCCTCAAAAATACATTTACAGATGGTCAAAAGTGCTTTGGATGTGTATTTTGTCAGGTTAAAAAATAATCATTTATGACAAGGCCAAGTCCACTCTCAAAGGGGAAGCAGGTGCAAAAGTGTCAGGAACTAACTGCTCTAGGCTGGAAAACGCCTCTCCTCTCATGTTTCTCACTGAGCTACATGCCCAGAATAATCTGAACACCTGCAGGTGGAAACATCCCAGCCCTATGGAATCTGTGAACACAGCCAATTTAAAATTGACTACTAGCTGATTCCTTTCCAACATTTGTCTGGACAATGGCATGTGCTGATTGGACAGAACCTTTAGTTCTACATCAACCCTTCCCCTGAACCAATCCCAGGGTTGCTTACTTTAAGGAGCAGGCAGGTTAAAAAAAAGAAAAGAAAAAAAAAAGGTTCACTTTCTTCCCCAATGCTAAGTCTCTTAGCACCACCTAGTGGTTTGTTCAGTAACTGCAGGTTAATAGAACTAAGGGGTCGCAGGCAGACGCAACTACTTGACTAACAGAACTTCCAAGCAGACACATATTGGCTCCATCAGGTCTCCTCGCCTCCTTCCCCCTGCTGCTCTCTCTGCTAAGAGCCTCCAGCTGTTCCTCTCCTATCCTGTTCCTTGGCGAGTCCTCAAGGCAAGGCCGATCGTGACTCGCTGACCTAGACCATGGATAGCACACAGTGTTCACCAGCCACATGGGATGAAGTAAGCTGGAGACTAATAGCTATGGATTATGGCAAATGACTCCACACAAGTTTGTGTGGAACGACCTGTGGAGTTGAAGTGAAAAGTGTTAGTCACTCAGTCACGCCTGACTCTTTGTGACCCCCTGGACTGTAGCCCACCAGACTCTTCTGACCGTTTTCCAGGTAAAAATGGTGGAGTGGGTTGCCGTTTCCTCCTCCAGGGAATCTTCCCAATCCAGGGATCAAACCCATGTCTCCTGTGGCTCCTGCAACTGCAGGTAGATTCTTTACCATTGAGCTACCTGGGAAGCCTTGAAACTCTGCAGGAGTGGGAATTCCAACAGAGAAGTGGACTAAGGGCAAGAATCCAGGAAGACAAGCAGAAACAAGGGTCTGCCCCCCGATTCCACCACTTCATTTACCCTGTAACCTGGGGCAGACAGCACGGCCCCTGCAGGGAAATGGGGAGGGTCTGGATGATGTCTCACTCGGTCAGCTCCTCATAGAGGGTCCTAATCCTGCTCAGAAAATAAAGAGCTCAAACAAGTGAGAGAGAAGGAAGGGGACTAAAGGATGAAGTCTGGGAGGACCAACACTTTTCAGTTCTTCAAATGGAAATGTTTACTTCGATTCCTTAAAGTTAAGCTTTGACTATTTTGTGAGTGTGTGCATTAACAAAGTCACATTTTGAAAGGAAAGAAAGGTTGTAGAAAAAATTAAGATTAAATATCTTACTGTCTAAGATTTTCCTCTTAATGTTCAGTTTTATAACACACTGTGCATTGAGCGTTTCTCCCCCGGAACAACTTCAATGGCCACACACTGATCCAGAGGCTAACACCCGACAGAGCCCGCCGCGTGCTGCTCCTCTCCTCGGCCCAAACAGCACAGGCGCAAAGACAAGGCTAATCCTAACAGTCCCAGTCCTGTTTAGTGAATCCTCCTAAAATGAATGAACGTTACTGCTCTAATCCAGAAGTCAATATTCACGATTTACAGACAAGCCAGTATGAATATCACTTTCAATTTTTTGGTATAACCACTATTTAATTAAGTTCCTTTTATAAGAACATCACTGTTTCCGTTTACTATTTTGCTAAAGTCCAATAAGCACTGTAATTATGGAGGTCAAAAAAATCAAAACAAGGAAGGGCAGCCAGAGAGAGAGAGCAGGGTATTTCCTGGGGTTGAAACTTTAAATCTGACTTATGGTCCCAAGTCATCACCGTTGGTGATCTATTTTACCTTCTTTCAGGGCAAATTATCAGAAGTTGACTATAGTAACAAGTTTCCCCCTGAAAAGCCTTCTCTTCAATCCATTGTTGTTGGTATAATTTACTACTTGGATCTGTTTAGACAGTAACTTTAGGAGGGTGCTCTCTTCAAGCCATCTTTTCCACAGGAGTTGGCAGGTCTGCAGAGGAATGGTGTTACAGGAATGGCATAAAATGCCAGCACTGACTCCATACCACACAGAAGATACAAAACTGAAACCGTTATTTCCACCTCTGTAATAGCTCAAACATTAAATGCCTGAATTAAAGTTCAACTTTATGAAATCTGCTGACAGGCAAAAACACTGAATGGTTAAGAGCCTTTCTTACAATTCAAGACATATATAGTAAACCACATACCTTACCACAAATCACTCAAGTGAAATGATTTATAAACTCAAATGGTAATACTAACACTGTCAAATGTATAAGTTCACAAGCCATGAGTATTCTTACATATTTTATGCATCAAATTTTGTTTTCCTAAAGTCAGCACCTAAAGGTCATATTACCATTTAAAATCCATGAAAATGCAAGGCACAGAACTTTCACTGATTCTGAAGGCTCAACAGTTGGCTTGTCGTTGACATTCTGCTGCTGTTGACCTGCCTTTCTGTCATCTTCCTAACTGTTTAAAACATTCTCCAAGTGTTTTCTTCCTCATTACATCACTGTGGAAGAACACACACTATCCTGGTTATCTAATTAGGTGGAGGACAGTGAAGTGATCAGAATGTGCCACTACCCACTGGCGACAAATCAACTTACATTTTCTCATGGTGGGAAAGGGAATCCCATTTAGGGAGGTCTATAAAGGATACAGAACAGAAATACCTGCAAGGACATACACCTGTCAAGTCAGACGTGAACTGAACTCTCAGCCCACGTGAGTCTGCACACAGGTGGTGGACCTCCTCCACTCAGGGCCTGCTGCATGGTCACTGCCTGGACTACTTGGGAGAATGTGAAGAGAATGAAAAACATGGGAGAAATATAGATATGATTTATAAACCACCAAAGCAAAGCTCAATTGGGGTATATTGCTTAAAATAAATACAGATCCAGGAATTCATTTTTCTGAGAAGATCCAATTTGTAGTGATTTTATTGCTCTCTCCAGCGACAGTTTTTTAGGTCCAAAACAGTGTAAAATCATCTATTAAGTGTGTTTTACCAAAATTCATAATAAATGGCATGACTAGAGCCTCAATACCCCGCAGAACAGAATGTTTTTCAGCGGTCTAAGACCTCACTTTACATAGTTCTCTGAGACTAGAATT
This sequence comes from Bison bison bison, assembly GCF_000754665.1. Classification (NCBI taxonomy): domain Eukaryota; kingdom Metazoa; phylum Chordata; class Mammalia; order Artiodactyla; family Bovidae; genus Bison; species Bison bison. Next base: position 10,298,908 of record NW_011494867.1, on the reverse strand, counting down.
CTTGCTCCTATTTGGGCATTTGGCCTGGTCTCGCTCCTTGCCACCATTATTTACACACCTTTAAAACAGAATACACTGGTGCATAGTTTTGAAAGCAAAACATAAAGAACAAAATAACTCTGTGTGTGACCTGAAAGCATTTGATATAATTCAGGTTTGGGAGAGTACAAGTGACCCCCAGTAAAAGCCCAGGAAGATTTTAACGTTCATCACTCAGCAGGGTATGCTCCATTCCAGGCTCTGGAGGGAGCACCAGCTGAGGCTGTCCCCTCTGCTTTTTTCTGTCACACTTACTCTCAACATGGGTGTGTGCCTCAGGTTTTGCACTTAGTTTCAATACAAGCTATAAGAATTAAGATTTTCAGGTTCCTTTTGCTCATCTCCTGACTCAGTTATTCCTACTGAAAAATGGCATATACTCCCTATCAGACTGACATAAACCACTTCCTGAAACACGGAAGCCTCCCCAAGCCTCTACAGGCCTCCTGTGCAGGTCCATGCTTCCCACCAGGTTGGGGAAGTGCTTTTCCCTTCCGTTTCCTGCTTAAATCAGAGTTTACACTTAAAACGGCAAAAGGAACAAAATGTTGACAAATGACACCATGAAGATGGCCTTGCCACCAAAGAACGTAAAAGCAGAATGCAATGCAGTAATGGATAAACAGACTGTGAGTAACTGAAATCTGGCTATATTTCACTCCAAAATGCTGTGTATGACTATAATTTTCTGTTTACAGTTGATCTGAGTTCCATTTCATTTGTGGTTATACAAAACTACCTGGCACTCATTAAGCACAGACATAATGACAGGGCAGACAGATGATCCAGAAATGCGGACACCCAAAATAAATGACCCTGGGGTCAAAAATTGGCCTGTGGATACTGATATCCTTCTAAGAACTCAAAAGAGAATAAACTTATTCAAACTGCCGTTCCCTCCTGTTTCTTTCCCAAATTTAATAAATAAAATGATACACATAAAAATTACTCTCTCAGCAGAACCACTGAGACGTTAATGCAAGTCAAATTCTATGACAGCCAACATCAACAGATCTTTTAATGGAGCTAGAATTTCACACAGTTAAATGCTGCTTAAAGGAAAAAAAAAATAAAATAAAATAAGCGGGCCTACCATTAAAGCTACGTCTGTGGCAGTGATCTGACCTACAACCACTTCAATATACCTTTTCATTTTTACAAGGTAAACCTCTCAGGAGGGGAATATGACAAAGGGGGAAAAAAATTCTAAACAATCTATACTTTACCTAAGCTCAGTGTGATTCCAACAGTTACTCAGTGTGACTATCACTGCATTATTTTTCAAGAAATACTGAAAACTTTCAGCAACTACATTCTGTATTTCTAAGGTTCAATGAAGAAGTGAAGTCCCTCGGTCGTATTCGACTCTTTGCAACCCCATGGACTGTAGCCTACCAGGCTCCACCCATGGGATTTTCCAGGCAAGAATACTGGAGTGGATTGCCATTTCCTTCTCCAGAGGATCTTCCCGACCCAGGGATTGAACCCGGGTCTCCTGCATCGCAGGCAGTCGCTTTACCATCTGAGCCACCAGGGAAGCCCTCTAAGGTTCAATAATCAGGCTCAAAAGAATGAAACGTTTTGAAAGGAACCACACTTTTGCTCAGATAATGAAAACATTTTTATAACTGACTTAATCAAAAACGGTTAAAAACATAAATCTTGGGGGGAGGTAATGGGGGACCATCGATTCAAAAGTGATTAGACTGTAGCAATGCTCTGCACCAATACAAATAACTTAGAGCCCCCAGTGTCGCTCTGTTCCATTTCTCTTTTGGAGGAGCCGCATCACTTGCAGGATCTTAAGTTTTCCAACCAGGACTTGAAACTAGGCCCTGGCCCAGTGAAAGTGCTAGCCACCAGACCGCCAGGGAATTTCCTCACAGTGTTCTAGAGAGCAGTTTACCGTCAGATTTTAGCAAGTCAACTAGATTTTAACATACACAGCAAACTATGTATCAAACCACATTTAAAGTTATTTGACAAAAAAAAAAATAAAAAATAAAAAAAAAATAAAGTTATTTGACTACAACGCTTTAAAACATTTAAAATGAATATTTTCTTTCTTCTTTTAAATAGATTGAGGGAATTTCCCAGGAATGGAGGTTTTCCTTGTGAAGTGGGCTTCCCGGTGGCTGAAAAATAAAGCATCTGCCTGCAATGCAGGAGACCACCTACAATGCAGGACTCCCTCATTCGATCCCTGGGTTGGGAAGGTCCGCTGGAGAAGGAAATAGCAATCAACTTCAGTATTCTTGTCTGGGAAATCCCATAGACAGAAGAGCCTAGCGGGCTACGGTCCATGGGGTCACAAAAGAGTCAGACACAACTTAGTAACTAAACCACCACCACCCTTTGTGAAGCAATTTTAGGAATACAAACATGACAATGCCTTCTCACTTTAAGGGCTTCCCTTGTGGCTTAGCTGGTAAAGAATCCGCCTGCAGTGTGGGAGACCTGGGTTCAATCCAGGGGTTGGGAAGATCCCCTGGAGAAGGGAACGACTACCCACTCCAGTATTCTGGCCTGGAGAATTCCATGGACTATATATATAGTCCATGGGGTCACAAAGAGTCGGACACGACTGAGCGACTTTCACTTTCACTCTGAGTTTAAACAGCATGTCCGCTTTTAACAGCACCAGACCATGCATCTCCCACTACAAGTTAAGAATGACGTTTAATGATCTACACAAAGGCTGTTACTATTCTCCCCTGACTCTTACAGCTTTCCCTTGCAATGAACACGTTTTAAAAAGTTACAGTAAAAAATTCACCCAAATAACCTAAAAGTTATTCGTTTTAAAAGTCCAAAATGCTGGTACATCTATCAATTAACTTCTCATTTAAAGAGAAATCCAACACCTAGATTACTCAAAATATTGTATTTTGTATAAGTAATAAAATGCTTATTTAAAAACTTGTTCTAGTATTGCTTGGTGTCATCTTACTCTCAGCAGAAGGATGCGCTTTGTCTTTGCTGCAATCCTGGCCATTCGTAAGAGAGCACACACTTTGCATCTCGTTACTGCTTTCACCCTCATCGTTTGGTGCCAATGCTGTCAGGTATGCCAAAATGTTAAACCCGCAAACATTAAAGCCTAAACAAAGACAATTCAGAACTTCCCTGGTGATCTAGTGGTTAAGAATCTGCCTGCCAACGCAGGGGACACGGGTTTGATACCCGATCCAGGAAGGTTCCACAAGCCTCGAGGCAGCTAAGTTCATACATCACAACTACTAAAAGAAAGAAAGGAAGGAAGGAAGTGAAGTCGCTCAGTCGTGTCCAACTGTGTGAGCCCAGGGACTGTAGCCTACCAGGCTCCTCATCCATGGAATTTTCCAGGCAAGAGTACTGGAGCAGGTTGCCATTTCCTTCTCCAGGGGATCGCCGCAAACCAGGGATCGAACCTGGCTCTCCCTCACTGCAGGCACATGCTTCACCGTCTGAGCCACCAGGCCCTCACTACAGAACCTGTGCTCCACAACGAGAAGCCACCAAAATAAGCAGCACAGTCACCACATTTAGGGAGCAACCCCTGCTCGCCGCAACTAGAAAAGTCTCAGGCAGCAACTAACACCCATGCGACCAATAAACTTAAAAAAAAAAAGACAGTTCATTTTAACTGGGCTAATGGGGCAAGAACCTGAAGTACTGGCTACTGGTAAACTCCTTGGATAATGAATCCTGAAGAACAGCCCCAGTTTCTTAGGCATGTGTAAAAACACACACGTTCCTGCTTCTGACTTCCCACCTTAACTTTAGAAACATAAGCCATGAGGCTTTACAGTTTTATTGTGAACTGGCCCTACTTTGTGAGCCTTAGCATATCAAATGAAATATTAACTTCAGGCCAAACTGTTGCAGTTTTTCTTTTCCAGTCAAGAATTGGCCTTGGTGTGCTAAAACTGAATAAAATCCATTTACTCAATCCAAAATAGGCATTAAAAAGAAAAAAAAAAAAGTACTTTCTTATATCCTAAGAAATAACTCCTAAGTGAGTGGAATCCTCAGGGATTACGACCGTGAGGTCGTAATAACTGGAACACAGGCAGGACTACCCATTAGTCACACAAGGGAGCACAATTAGTCAGAAGGCAAGACGTGGAAATGTAATCTGTCAAATGACTGGTAACGGACATGGGTTTTCCACTTAACGTAAAAGATAGATATCCCTCCCCACCCGACTCTGCTCATATGTCATTTTACTTTTAGTGACACATAAGGCACAGGTATTGTTCAGAAATTCATCTGAACACATAGGTAATCCGCTATCGCTCTGGATAACAGTGCAGACTGTCTGCTCCCATCTTGGCCTCAGACCTGTATCTTTTGAACTATACCTGCAATCTTTATGGCTACAGGATCCTCTGAAACTGGAACCAGCCCTTCCTTGACTTCCGCCTGCTTTTCAGAGACCAGGGGAGACGTGGCGGGAGGGGAATACTTAGTTTCCACAGAAACCACAGGCAAGGAAGAGGAAGAAGGCTTAGAATCATGAAAAAGACTAGCCCACGACTTGGCAGGCTGACTGGCAGGCACAGTGCCCGCTGCGGAGGCCGGGGCATCCGCAGGTGGTGGGGCGCTCTCGGCCTTGGCGGGGTCCGAGTCCGAGCTCTCCACGGTGTGCAACTCCACCCCGTTGGCAGCTGTGCCCTCACCCAAGGATTCAAGTATTTGTCCGTTAGTGACTCCAAGGTTCTCAGTAGTATCAGTCCCCACGGAGGGCTGAGCCACAGCTGTCCTCAACAAGGTGTCCCTGCCGGCCTCGGCAGGGAGGCAGGAGGCCTCCGAGTCAGCCCCGGGGCAGCCCTCAAGCTGCCCTGCAGTCCTGGCCCCGCCGTCCAGGGCTCCAGGGAAAGCCCCAGCAGGCCCGGCGTCGCTGACAAAGTCCGTGGCGTCCTGAGGGCTGCCCCAAGTCCGGGGGGTCCCTGCCGTGGGTGCATCCCCCATCAAGTCCGTGTCCTCGGCGCCTACGCTGTTGGAGACTGCTGGGCCGGCGTGGCCATTGACCAGGGCTTCCGCCGAAGGTCCACCCTCGCCACCGTCTTTCAAGTAACTGTAATATCCAGGGGGACGTTTTTTCTTCTTTTTACGTTCCCTTTGTCCAAGACCACCCGAAACACCATCATTCTCTAAAGCTTCCGCCTCGGCAGGAGAGCCGCCATCCAGGGCAAGGGCAGGGCCCGGGTACTGGCAATTGGCGGAGCTATAGTTCACTTCTTTATCAATGTCATCGGGGAGCTTTTTGGAAGTTGTGCAGCTAAGGATAAATTCAGGGGCCTGAGGGTTCAATGTGCTTGAAATACTGTAGTTGGGAGTTCTCGGCAGAGTGTCACTGGGTTCAATTACTTCATTAACACCAAATTCAATTCTCTGATAGTCGTGTCCTGTTTAGAAAGAAAATGATCAGTAAATATGCCACTAGTTAAGAACACAGCTATACAACTTATAAAAGTCTCAGTAATTATTTCTTTTTGAAACTAAAACCTTAAAGTCTTGCAGTAATTAACAAAGCTAAAACATTTAATTTCTGTGTTAAGTAAGTAATTTGCTGAAATAAATAATAACCACAAAATTATATTTAATTTGGAGATATGAAACACAGAAGCTGGTATCCATTTTCCACTCACTGTAGTTAAGGTAGAAATTAAAATGAAACTTTGAATAGGAAACAAATGCTATTCTGCCTATCTGAACATGTCCCTCAATGCAATCTGATTTTATTAGTTTATTTTATACCTAAGACTAGGGTATATATGTTTTGGAAAACTTAATTTTTAAAAATCAACACGACCAACTTGGGGACTTGAAAACCACTGCTTGCTTGTGCTCTCTCTCTCTATATATATTATGTATATATGGTTTCTCTAATTTGTCCAATTTAATAATTCAAAAAGTATAAATTATACAAAAGCACTCTTTCAAATTATCCATTTCCCAGACTCTTCTATTAACAACCTTAACTGAAGCCCCAAAATGGCCTTGCATGAGTGCCTGTGACTTCTCCTACATTAATTCATATTGGATTAACCCCATGGGTAAGGAAGGTGCTTCCAAGATAAAGTTAGGACTGCAAACCTTTAAAAATCTCCTTGAAATCCTTTAATACTTCTTCCCCACTTCCCCACTGACAACAATCCACATATTCTATCCATTTAAGATGGACATTTTTTTCACAGATCACATCTCAAAAATTAGGCTGAGTTTCAGAATCAGCTGAGTTTCTCAATAGAAACTAAACACCAATGTCATCTTATATGTGACGAAATAGTTACACATTTTGAAGTTAGGAAAGGATATGTATTTTTTTATTTATTTTTCATGCATTACTGAAGATTTCTCAAGTCTAGTACAAGAGGCCCACTTTTTCTCAAGGCGTTTATTAAAAAAAAAAAAATCACAGTACCAAAATAATCATATTCTACTCAGAAAACTGAATATATTTTACTTTCGAAGTATTTTTAGAGGAGAAAAAAACAGCCCACAGAGGGGCCAGTGCCCTGAATAGTTTTCTAATTCTCCATTTGGTTTGATATCACACACCCTGGGAGTGGGGAGAATACACCAGCCCAACAGCAAAACATTCCTGAAAAGAGAACATGATGATGGTTACAGCTAACCATCTACAGAGATACCGAGAGAACAATTTCAATTCTCTGGCCCCTGAGCACTGCTTCGTGGTTTCCTTATTTTGAAAACAATCACCAAAGGAAATATATTTCTCCATTATCCCTAAAAGTGAACTGTCCAGTTTGCTTCCAGGGAGCTCCATCCAGTGAGGCTGCAAGGATGCAGAGCTGCTCTGTGGACCAAGACGGATGTAGCTGAAGCAGGGAGGCCACCGTTCAGAGATTGGAATGTGCATCGGGAGTCACACTGAAGTTAGTATGTGCTGTACCATGCAGCCTGTGCAGAGTTTGGTTATTCCCAACAAACACAGTGCGTTCCACATCTTAATCATTAATCTTGTCGTAACATACAACACTCCAGAATGTGATGTGACATTAATGGAACCATTCTGATATGCTACAGTTGTTACCAAAACATTTACCAGACTGTGGACAGTCTGACCACATCCCTGGAAGGCTGAGTCCTACCCAGAACAGTTCGGTTCCTTTTCTTATGCAGGAACACGGGTTGTGGACACACCATGCACTGCACTCCAGGGCAGAGAAGTCAGGACAAGGCCCAACCTGTCGGGCTGGAAAAGTGATGGAAGGCCTGCAAGCTCATGAGCACTTGGATCGTCAGGCAGGGGATTTGTTAGGGGAAGGAAAATTAGCTCAAACCAACAATCACACCCTAACACAGCACTCTCAAAGCCCGTGCACTGCAGCACTCACAGTGCAGTAGCCTGGGGTGCCCGGATGGGGTCCTGAAGTCTGAGATGCTCAGAGGCACCCAGGAGATGCTCATGGCCACGTCCATTTGAGAACCACTGCTTAAGTGGCTTCCTCAGCTGACTTCTCCAATCAGTTCATAGTGAGTCAAGTCAATAATCATGGAGCTCTCAGCCATGTGCAAAGTGTTTATTATCAAGGGGGAGGGGTACAGAGATTAGTAAGGCAAGGTCCCTGCCTCAGGGGATTACATCTATAGGAAGACAGACATCAAAGACGGGAATGATGGAAGCAGAGGGTGGGTGAGATAAAGCCTCTACAGCTTTCCAAGAATTTGTTGTATGACTCAGGGAGCTCAAACCGGGGCCCTGTGACAACCTAGAGGGGTGGGATGGGATGAGAGGTGTGAAGGAGGTTCGTGTTGATATATGGCAGAAACCAACCCAATATTGTAATTATCCTTCAAATAAGAATGAATTTTAAAAAAAATGAATAAAATTTAAAAATAGAATGCTCCTCAACACACACACAAAGAGATCTATCTGGATCAGAAACTACAGAGAGGTCAGAGGAGCTGGCAGGATAACTGGATGGGGGAGGGGATGGGAGGGAAGGAGGGGCAAGGCTGCTTCCAGCTTTGGGGACTAACTTAAAAAGGCCACATTAGGGGCCCCCACCTAGAGTGTGAGGAGCCGGCTGTGGTGGGAAGTGCCGGAACAAATCACTCTAAAGCGCTCATCCAAAACCATCCTGAGGGTTTACAACACTGCAGACACTGTACTGTGCAGCTGCTGCACACAGAAACGGATGAGCGCCCACAGCTGAACTCAGCCTAAACAGGGAGGCAGATTCACTGACTACTGGACAGTGAGCTGGCACTGTAGGAGAAATAAAAACAACAGAACAGGACAGAAGAGGCCTTGGGGAACAGGGGCCTTTGAGCTGGCCTCTCTCAGTGTGAGCAGCTGTGTTTTTGGCAGATTAAAAGATAGACTTGAGAGGAGAGGGGGAAGAACGGAGAAAAAGAGCCAAGACGCGTAACTGAGCAGGGATGCCAGCCTGGAGGGGGTGGGGGACATGGTGAGAGTGAGGAGGAGGGAGTGGAGCAGAGAGGAGAGGCGCTGCGACACTGGGGGTCTGAGAGGGAGGCGGAGCCTTCATCTGCAGCCGAAGCCCCTGGAAGGATGGTAAGGCACGACTTGGACCAGGGCTCTGACAACAGGTAAGACAGCGAGACATCTGGAGCCCGAGCAAACACCGGCGGCACAGCGGCTATGTGCCAAGTACTGGAAGTCAGGGAGCACCTCAACCCACAGACGACAAGGGGGCTCCAGAGGCTGGGAGGCCTGGCAAGGGTGTCTGGGTCCCTCTGGCATCTCTTATTTTATCCTCATCCTAAGTCATCATAAGTTCTCTACCTATGTTTCTTATAAAGCTGCTAATAATTTTAGATAAAATCATTTTCTCATTTGTCTGCAGATGAAAAGTTTACATGGTCTCTGCAAGGTTTATATTTAAATCTAAATTATAATAAAACCCTTTCTGACAATGCTATAGAAACAGGGAACCAGATCACTGCTCTCAAAGAAAAGGTTCAGCTTCCAGCTTCTCCAAGGCCAATGAGGACCTTGAGCATGATGCAAACTGAAAAGCAGTCTAGACAGGTTTGACACGTGCAATGGCAGCCAGCAAGATGAGAGGACCCTACTGTTAGTGACACTGTAACATATATGAGAGGGCTGCAACTCAGTAAGCATCACCTCCAGTGATCAGCTCAGTGTCTGGGACACAGACAGCCAGCTACTCAGTCAGGACAGGAGGTGAAGAGATCACCTGAATTCCCAAGAGCCCTGATAACAGGCGTGGACATAACCGCAAACTCAGGACAAGAGAAACGAGCTGCCACTGAGCCAGGTGGAAAGCACGTACTCAGAGACGTGCCAGTTCTGGGCCCAACAGCCGGTGCACTCAACAGACAGCCCACTCCAGAACCCGCACAGACAGCCTTGGCTGTGAAGGGTACACCTGTGCCAGAGGATCCTTACGAAACAAACAGAAATGAGCAATTATTTCCAAAACTCACCTTGCAGGTCTGATACTCTGAAGCACAGAATAAACTTTAATTCATTAGCCAAAGTGGTTTGGTGATTAAAGCTACTCGAGTTTACAGCAAAAACATCAAGCTGAAAGGGAAAGGAAGGAAGACTGCACCCACGGCGCGTGCTTACCATCGGGGAGGTCATCAGCAGCCTGTGCGCCACACAGAACTGTCCCGCCGTATGGAGGAAGCTGCCCAGGGAAGTGGAAAACAGAGTTTAACTCAACAAACTGTTAAAGTTCAACACATGCTATTTCATTAAAGCAACCCTCATTAAAAGGCTATTTATCCATGCAACTTTTCATAACACTATTTTTAACAAAATAACACAGATGGGGAAAGAGTAAGATTAAACATCTTCATATTAAAACACCATCAGAAAGCTTTCCAACACTGATTGTTATTAAATAGATCCAAAAATGAGGTAAAAAATAAAAAATGGGCTCCAACGGACATGTCAATCAGCTACAAAAGGCTCACGACACACCCTCTGTTTCACAGGAGTTGCAGAGTACACATCAAATACTATAAACGCTTGTCTCTGTCCATTGACCAGTACAGAGTCTTCGTGACCATCTGCACACGTTGCTCACCATCACTACAAGTCCACTCAGCCATAGGCAGGAACCAAGCCTGGGGACAGTGAACAAAGCAGCTGGGAAAGAAGAGCCTGAGAATCACAGCTCTCTTTTAACAGGGTGCCTTAAACAACTGGATTAACATCTGGCAACCACATTCCTTGTTTGGAAGAGAGACAGCAAAATGGTCAGTGCCTGGGCTCTCTGCAAAATGCAGGAAGGTATCATGAATATGCCAATTTTTTTCCCTCCTAGCTATTCCATAATACTTATGAGCTGGAATGTTTCAAATGGCTGTGTTTGAAATGAGAAAGTTTAGAATGGAAAGGGGTAAGGTAAGTGGACAGATAATTGCTATCTGAAGCAGGAAGCAAAGAACAAAAGGATTCCAGCCTAACACGGCTTCTACCACAGCACTTCTCAAAGCCTGCACACTACAGCAGAAACAGTACAACACCCTGGGGTGCCTGGATGGGGTCCCGGGCTTGGCATGTTCAGAGGCACCCAGGAGACTCTCACACCCACAACTGTCTCAGAACTACTACTTCAGCTGATTTCCTATTAACTCTTAGTGAGTCAATGCAACAGTCTCAGATATAAAAGCTTATCACTCCAAGTACTCTCCTGAGAGAATTAATGACAAATAAGAAGCTAAGAAAACAAAACTGTTAGTCGCTCAGTCGTGTCTCACTCTTAGTGACCCCATGGACGGTAGCCTGCTAGGCTCCTCTGTCCATGGGGATTCTCCAGGCAAGAATACTGGAGTGGGTAACCATTTCCTTCTCCAGAGGATCTTCCCGACCCAGGGATCGAACCTGGGTCTCCTGCACTGCCAGCAGATTCTTCACGGTCTGAGCCACCGGAGAAGCCCAAGAAAACAAAAGGAACTGACCACTTTCTGGACTTAGCAGTGCATACTTACACCAGACAGGGGCACTCCAGCATTCATCACGGCAGAGCACTGTGTGCCCAGGTGGGCTGCACTTGAGCCTGAAGTGCAAGACCATTCCACACACGACTCCAACGCTCCCATCCAGTGCCCCAGCCTTTATCACTGGCATGGACACACGGAGCAAAACAGTGTGTCTGGGGAAGCCACAAATCAGGATGACATCCCTCTGCAGTCACAGAAGACAGCAAACTCCCTGACACAGCCTTTATTCCACTGATGACACTCGGGTGCCCCCTGGTGATAAAATCTAACTTGTAAGGCACTCAAAGTCTTGTTTTTTGAAATCACACTGTACTTAGAATCTAGGGAGTAGGAGAGCCAGGATCTGAAAACAGAGCCCCTGGCATGCCCCAGGGCAATACTGCTGTTTTCTGTTAAGTGTGTTTAAAACACTTACTTTGGTTTACTAACCTGGTAAGACCATAACTGGGAATTACTAGAATGCCAGAATGAGTTCAGGCACAGAAAACGTGTGTATTTTTTTTCACTCTATACACTGCATATGGTGCCTGTTACACAACAAACCTCCACCACCTCTAAGAAACCCCTTTGTGGGAACTGGGTATAATAAAAATGCAGCAGAATAAAACTGCAAGAATTGTTCAAAGTTCTCTCTTTAACTATATAGTTACTTATAAGAACAAAGAATTTTTTAAGCAAAAATATATAATCTCACACACAAAAGGAAACTGAGCAACAGAAAAAGCTAAAATTTACTTGTATTAGATACAAAATCAAACCAACTTACTCTGGAAACAGTGCTACCATATTGTGAGGTCAATACTCAGGACCTTCAATAATAAGAAGGTAGTATTTTTAAATCTTTTTTGCTACTGCTATGGGGTAAGGGGTTAGATCCCCACCCATACACACACACACTCAACACCACAATCTCAAGTTTTATTACATACCAAAGTGAAAACAAAAACTTTAAAAACTTTTTAAATGTCTTTATGACCTCAGGGAAGGAAAAAATTTCTTAAAAAATATTTAAAAAATCCACAAACTATGAGGAAAAAAAATACAAGACCCTAAAACTTTAAAATGTACTCCAAAAGATTATTAACCCTATAAATCAATAAGAAAAAGACAAGCCATTTGGTAAAAATATGGACAAAAGATATAGAACAGGTAATTAACAGAAACAGAAATCTACACTGCCAATGGACATATGAAAGTAATGTAATGGTGCTCAAATGTTTGTAATCTGGGAGACGTAAATTAAAACGACAAAAATCCATTTACTCCATTAGATTAGCAAAAATTTTAAGTATGTCTATACTGAGAAGAAGAAGAACCAGAGAAGGCAATGGCACCCCACTCCAGTACTCTTGCCTGGAAAATCCCATGGATGGAGGAGCCTAGTAGGCTGCAGTCCTGGGGTCGCTAAGAGTCGGACACTTTTTACTTTCATGCATTGGAGAATGAAATGGCAACCCACTCCAGTATTCTTGCCTGGAGAATCCCAGGGACGGGGGAGCCTGGTGGGCTGCCTTCTATGGGGTCGCACAGAGTCAGACACGACTGAAGCGACTTAGCAGCATACTGAGAATGGGGCTTTCCAGGAGACACTAGTGGTAAAGAATCCAAGTGTCAATACAAGAGACGCAGGTTTGATCCCGGGGTTGAGAAGATTCTCTGGAGAAGGAAATGGCAGCCCACTCCAGTATTCTTGCCTGGGAGATCTCATGGACAGAGGAGCCTAGCAGGCTACAGTCCTTGGGGTCAAAAAAAGCTGGACACAATTGGAACATCTGAGCACAGCATACTGGGAATTATCAAAAATTTTTCTTTTTAATGGGATCTAAAAGATCCATATAGTTATGGTTATGGTCTTCCCAGCGGTCATGTAGAGTTGTGAGAGCTGGACCATAAAGCAGGCAGAACACCAAAGAACTGATGCCTTCAAACTGTGGTGCTGGAGAAGAGAAGATCCTAAAAGTCCCTTGGACAGCAAGGAGATCAAACCGCTCAATCTTAAGGAAAATCAACCCTGAATACTGGTTGGAAGGACTGATGCTGAAGTTGAAGCTCCAGTATTTTGGTCATCTGATGAAAACAGCTGATTCAATAGAAAAGTAGAAAAGTCCCTGATGCTGGGAAAGATCAAGGGCAGAAGGAGAAGAGGGCATCAGAGGGTGAGTGGCTGGATGGCATCACCAATGCAATGGACATGAACTTGGGCAAACTTCAGGAGATGGTAAGGGACAGGGAAGCCTGGTGTGCTGCAGTCCGTGGGGTCGCAAACAGTATGACGTGACTGAACAACAACAACAAAAACTCTCATGCACTAGTGACAGGAATGCAGACTGTTAAAACCACTTAGAAAGCAGATGCACTAAAGATGCTTATTCCTTGCAGGGCGCCAAAATTCCATTCCTAGGAATACTTCTTGGAGAAATCCACAGAGGAGCATGAGGAGACATGACAAAATATGATCACTGCCACACTTCTGTACTAATGGAAAAGCTAAAGACCTAGACAGCCCCCTCAGCATGGAAACAGCTAAGTCCAATATTTCACAATGAATGGGGAATTTCCTGGCAGGGAATTCCCTGCTCAGGGAACTAAGATCCATAGGACACAGCCAAAAAAATAAGATTTAACAATTAAAATCAAAGAAGAACAAAATATCCAAATAAATCTAAAGAATATTTAGCTTAAAATAAACAAACTGCAAAATGATGAATACAGCATGAAACGACTTTATTTTTGTTCTTTAGTCACAAGGCAGGTCTCTTCTGCGACCCCATGAACCATGGCCCACCAGGCTCCTCTGTCCATGGGATTTCTCAGGCAAGAATACTAGAGTGGGTTGCCATTTCCTTCTCCAGGGGAATCTTCCTGACCCAGGGATCAAACCCACATCTCCTGCATTGCAGGTAGATTCTTTACTACTGAGCCCCTGGGGAAGCCCCTGATGAGACATTTCTAACCGCACAAAACAACAAACAATATATACATGCACAGTAAGAGGTGAAAATCACAGCCAGGAAACAAAACGTACTGTGCATTTTTGGCAGAGTTTCAGTATTTCTGGGGAATAGGGCGAATGCGAGGATACAACGGAAGCTTCAACTGTCTCTGTAACGTTTTGCTATTTACAAGTATAGCAAAATGTTAACAGTAATCAAATCCAATGGGTGGGTCCAGTCATTTTTTCATGTTAGGCTCCTCACTTTTCTGTACATTGGAATTCCTAATTAAAAGGCATAAAAAAAAACCCGATCTAAAACATAACCATCAATTAAATTTATGCATGCACTCAATAAAACAAAATTGTCTTACCTCAACTGAAGCACGAGGAGTCACAAAGAACTGATTGAATTCATCAGGGCTAAAATCTCCAAAAATATACTGGGAAAAAAAAAAGAATCACAGATCACATAAAATACACAAATCACACAGTTTCAGAAAACAGTGTTACATGGACCCTATAAAGAATCCGCCAGGACCCCCCAAGACCCTCTCCAGGAAACAGACAGTGCTGTCTGGAGCTCCTTCACAGCCCCACTGCAGAGAGGTCTGTAAGTCTAGATAAAACCTTAGGGTTTTACGGAAGAAAATCAAAATGATGGACCTTATGATGGGAGAAAACGTTCCAGACAATACCAACTGCCAGCAAGGATGTGAAGCAACTAGAGATGCAGAAAGGCACAGCAACTCAGAAAAAAAAAAAGAGTTCGGCAGTTCCTTATAAAGTTTACTTACCACACAACCCAGCAAGCCTACTCCTAAGCACTTACCAAAGAGAAATGAAGAACAATGTCCACAAAAACAACAACAAAAAAAACCTGTATGCTGAAGTTTACAGCATCTGTACTCATTCATAACCACCAGAAACTGAAAAGAATCCAAATGTGTATCAACAGGTGGACATGATACATGAACATGATGATCTACTAATCAATGACTCTCTAAAGCATCACCCTAAGTGAAGCATCAGACTTACAAGGCCACAAGCTATAAGGACATCCACCAAAATATTAATGATTTCAGTTCTTGAATATGAATGGACAACAAAAAAATCAAAGGACATGAGAGGCAAAAAATAAACAGCAATAAAGAGGGTTACTATTAAAACAGGGGAAAATGCATCTGTGTAAACAAAACACAGGATACAGAAAAGAAGTTAAAATTCTAATCTGTATCCTGAAATTCTAGCAGGTAAAATAAGCAGAATGTCAAGAAAAAAAAAGGAGAGAACAAGGAAGTATTCAAAGAAATCAAAGGATTATTAAATTTAAATTACTAAATCTACAAACTCAACAGAAGATCTTAAAGAACCAAAATCAATACAGCAAGACAGCAATGCTTTGAAAGTTCCAAGAAAAAAAGCGTCTCTTTTCGTTTTCATAGAATTCTATTCTATAGTTTACTACTCAAGTGCAAAAGGCAAAATAATTCTTGACTCTCATACACACTTGGGATGAGTGGAGGTGGGCTGCTTAAGAATTCCAGAAAATGCATTCAAGGGATACAACAGCAGTAACAAACAAGTAGGATCCAAAAGATGGTCCATACTGCAGACGTGAAGCCCAACGCACACATGAAGACTCACGCTGCTTTATTTAATACCAACAACAGGAGTGCTGCCCACATAGGAGAGAGCCACTCTACCTTCTAAGCGGCTCCTTT
This sequence comes from Bison bison bison, assembly GCF_000754665.1. Classification (NCBI taxonomy): domain Eukaryota; kingdom Metazoa; phylum Chordata; class Mammalia; order Artiodactyla; family Bovidae; genus Bison; species Bison bison. The sequence continues at coordinate 10,283,260 of NW_011494867.1, read as the reverse complement.
AATTCACGGTGTGGGGAGACACATTAGGGTAAGAAGTGAACGTTCTTATAGGATTGCTAAGTTTTTCTCTTCAGGCTGGATTTCTCTTGGAAAGATAAAAATAAATGAAATACTCTTTGAAATCACACTTCTATGTACACTTTCTACAAGTATTTAAAAAAAACAGAAATTGGTCAATCCAGTAAGAGAACTAAAATTTCAAATGATTCAACAAAATCTTGTCAGTGAAGAGGAAGGGAAGGAACCGTGATCCAGCAAGCCTTCTACCAGTCTGCTGGAACAAACCTCATGGTCAATTATGAGAACGCTCCAGTTCAGTTGCTCAGTCGTGTCTGACTCTTAGTGACCCCATGGACTGCAGCCTACCAGGCTCCTCCGTCCATGGGATTTTCCAGGCAAGAGTCCTGGAGTGGGTTGCCATTGCCTTCTCCGAATATGCTATCTAGGTTGATCATAACTTTTCTTCCTAGGAGCAAGCGTCTTTTAATTTCACGGCTGCCATCACCATCTGCAGTGATTTTGGAGCCCAAGAAAATAACGTCTCTCTGTTTCCACTGTTTTCCCATCTATTTGCCATGAAGTGATGGGACCAGATGCCATGATCTTAGTTTTCTGAATGTTGAGCTTTAAGCCAACTTTTTCACCCTCAAGAGGCTCTTTAGTTTTTCTTCGCTTTCTGCCATAAGGGTGGTGTTATCTGCATATCTGAGGTTACTGATATTTCTCCTGGCAATCTTGATTCCAGCTTGTGCTTCATCCAGCCTGGCATTTCATGATGTACTCTACATGTCAGTTAAATAAGCAGGGTAACAATATACAACCTTGACGTACTCCTTTTCCTATTTGGAACCAGTCTGTTGTTCCATGTCCAGTTCTAACTGTTGCTTCCTGACCTGCATACAGATTTCTCAGGAGACAGTTAAGGTGGTCTGGTATTCCCATCTCTTTAAGAATTTTCCACAGTTTGTTGTGATCCACACAGTCAAAGGCTTTGGCATA
>NW_011494867.1:10278635-10282161 GCF_000754665.1 Bison bison bison | reverse complement strand
CAGCTTGAACATCTGGAAGTTCATGGTTCACATACTGTTGAAACCTGGCTTGGAGAATTTTGAGCATTAGTTTGCTAGCGTGTGAGATGAGTGCAACTGTGCGGTAGTTTGAGCATTCTTTGGGGTTGCCTTTCTTTGGGATTGGAATGAAAATTGACCTTTTCCAGTCCTGTAGCCATTGATGAGTTTTCCAAATTTGCTGGCATATTGAGTGCAGCACTTTAAAGCCATCATATTTTCGGACTTGAAATAGTTCAACTGGAATTCTATCATCTCCATTAGCTTTGTTCCTAGTGATGCTTCCTAAAGCCCACTTGACTTCCCATTCCAGGATGTCTGGCTCTAGGTGAATGATCACACCATTGTGGTTATCTGGGTCATGAAGATCTTTTCTGTATAGTAGTTCTGTGTGTTCTTGCCACCTCCTCTTAACACCTTCTGCTTCTGTTAGGTCCATACCATTTCTGTCCTTTATTGTGCCCATCTGTGCATGAAATGTTCCCTTGGTATCTCTAATTTTCTTAAAGAGATCTCTAGTGTTTCCCATTCTATTTTTTTCCTCTATTTCTTTGCACTGATCACTGAGTAAGGGTTTCTTATCTCTCCTTGCTATTCTTGAAGAACTCTGCATTCAAATGGGTATATGTTTCCTTTTCTCCTTTGCCTTTCGGGTCTCTTTTCTCAGCTATTTGTAAGGCCTCCTCAACCATTTTGCCTTTTTGCATGTCTTTTTCTTGGGGATGGTCTTGATCACTGCCTCCTGTACAGTGTCATAAACTGTCCACAGTTCTTCAGGCACTCTGTCTATCAGATCTAATCCCTTGAATCTATCTGTCACTTCCTGTATAATGGTAAGGGATTTGACTTAGGTCATACCTGAATGGTCTACTGGTTTTCCCTACTTTCTTCAATTTAAGTCTGAATTTGGCAATAAGGAGTTCATGATCTGAGCCACGGTCAGCTCCTGGTTTTGTTTTTGCTGACTGTATAGTGTCTACATCTCTGGCTGCAAAGAATATAATCAATCTGATTTCAGTGTTGACCATCTGGTGATGTCCATGTGTAGTCTTCTCTTGAATTGTTGGGAAGAGGGTGTTTGCTATGACCAGTGCATTCTCTTGGCAAAACTTTGCCCAGTTTCATTTTGTACTCCAAGGTCAAATTTGCCTGTTACTCCAGGTATCTCTTCACTTCCTACTTTGGCATTCCAGTGGCCTATAATGAAAAGGACATCTTTTTTGGGTGTTAGTTCTAGAAGGTCTTGTAGGTCTTCATAGAACCATTCAACTTCAGCTTCTTCAGCATTAGTGGGGATTACTTGGATTACTGTGATATTGAATGGCTTGCCTTAGAAACAGAGATCATTCTGTCATTTTTGAGATTGTACCCAAGTACTGACTGCATTTCAGACCCTCTTGTTGACTATAATGGCTACTCCATTTCTTCTAAGGGATTCCTGCGCACAGTAGTAGATTATGGTCATCAGAGTTAAATTCACCCATTCCAGTCCATTTTAGTTTTCTGATTCCTAAAATGTCAATGTTCACTCTTGCCATCTCCTGTTTGACCACTTTCAATTTACCTTGATTCATGGACCTAACATTCCAGGTTCCTATGCAACACTGTTGTTTACACCATCAGACTTCACTTCCATCACCAGTCACATCCACAATACGGCGCTGTTTTCATTTTGGCTCTGCCTCTTCATTCTTTCTGGTGTTATTTCTCCACTCTTTTCTAGTAGCATATTGGGCATCTACCGATCTGGAGACATCTTTCAGTGTTGTACCTTTTTGCCTTTTCATACTGTTCATGGGGTTCTCAAGGCAAGAATACTGAAGTGGTTTGCCATTCCCTTCTCCAGTGGACCACATTTTATCAGAACTCTCCACCATGATCCATCTGTCTTGGGTGGCCCTACACGGCTCGGCTCATAGTTTCGTGGAGTTAGACAATGCTGTGGTCCATGTGATCAGTTTGGTTAGTTTTCTGTGATTGTGGCTTTCATTCTGTCTGCCCTCTGAGGGATAAGGATAAGAGGCTTATGGAAACTTCCTGATGGGAGAGACTGACTGTGGGGGAAATTGGGTCTTGTTCCGATGCATGCTCAGTAAATCTTTAATCCATTTTTCTGTTGATGGGTGGGGCTGTGTTCCCTCCCTGTTGTTTGCCCCCAACCAACACCTCACCTCTGGAGATTCTTGGATACTCACAGGCAAGTCTGGGTCAGTCTCTTATGGGGTCACTGCTCCTTTCTCCTGGGTCCTGTTGCACACAAGGTTTTATCTTGCCCTCCAAGAGTCTTTTTCCCTAGTCCTGTTTAAGTTCTGTAGTCAAATCCCACTGGCCTCCAAAGTGAAATTCCCTGGGGATTCTCAATCCCTTTGCCAAATCCCCAGGTTAAGAAATCTGTTGTGGGTCCCAGAACTTCTTAACATTACGAGAACTTATTTGGTATAATTGTTCTGCAGTTTGTGGGTCGTGTGCTCAACAGCTCTAAGGTAGGGTTAATGGCAACCTCTTGTAGGGAGGTTGCCGTTCTGCCACACCCAGGACTGCTGCACCCAGAGCCCCTGCCCCTGCGGCAGGCCACTGATGACCCATACCTCCACAAGAGACACCCAAACACTCAAGGCCGGTCTGGCTCAGTCTCTGTGGGGTCTTCTGGAGTGCACAAGGTTTTGTTCGAGCCCTCCGAGCGTCTCTGGCAGGTATGGAGTTTGATTCTAAACACAATTTCGCCCTTCCTACCGTCTTGCCAGGGATTCTCCTTTGCCCTTGGATGTGGGTTATGTTTTTTTGGTGGGATCCAATATTCTCCTGTTGATGGTTGTTCAGCAGCAAGTTGTAATTTTGGAGTTCTCGTAGGAAAAGATGATCACACGTCCTTGATTTTAGATGCTGTCCCTCCCAAGGGAGTTTCCCAACCAGCTGTTAATGCCCAAAAGTTGTCTCAAAGAAACAGCACGAAGACGTCTGCAACAGTGTTAATGACAAGCTGGGGATGGTTTAGCTGGTTTCAGGATCTAATGAAGCTCGTGTTCTTGATGTCTCATCACAGAAAGAATTCAGTGAGAGACAAAGTGATAGGTAAGAAGTGGATTTATTCAGATCCAGAGAGAAGCACACTCCACAGACAGAGTGTGGGCCACTGCAGAAGGCGAGTAAGTGCTTAGACTCCAGGGAAAGACTTTTTCTCCTATTATTTTCGATTTTACTCAAATCTTTGTTTTTAAAGGATTATTTGGAAAAATCTGCTACAGATTTTAAGTGTGCTTTCTCATTACAACTTCATGTCAATAATTTCTCCACAGATCCACACCTTTAACCTGATTACAAAACTCACTGGTGAGGGCAACAGGAAGGGCAGGAAGATTCCCCAGCGGTCCTGGGTTAGAACTCTGCCCCTCCACTGGGGACTAAGAGCTGCTGGTGCAGCCTTCCAGATGGAAGGAGCATGTACAGCGAGGAATCTCCAACACTGTTACAAGAAAACATTCTTTGGGTTAAAAAAAAAGGGGGGGGG
>NW_011494867.1:10275880-10278535 GCF_000754665.1 Bison bison bison | reverse complement strand
GTCAGGAAAATTCCATGGACAGAGGAGCCTGGCAGGCTACAATCCATGGGGTCACAAAGAGTCAGATATGACTTCACGACTAAACCACCAACCAAAGACAGATCAATACCAGGACTAACCTGGTAGCTTGGTGGTGAGAAGTCCGCCCACCAACGCAGGCGACACAAGTTCAATCCCCGGCCCAGGAAGATTCCACATGCCGAGAAGCAACTAAGCTCAGACATCACAACTACTGAGCCAGCACTCTAGAGCCTGCTCACTGCAACTAGAGAAAAGTCCGCACACAGCAACAAAGACCCAGCATAGGCAAAAACTGATTTTTAAAAAGCAATAGATATTGGAGGGAGGGACAGTCAGTGGAGGTCGTGGAACAGAGAAGGATATATCTTTTCAGAGTTCTTAGTTCTGAACCATGCAAAAATACTTTACTCAAAAGATTAACTGTAAAGTCAGTGTTATCAAATCACTGTACAACTATTCATATACCCATTTTCCAGAAGCTGTGTTTGCACCTATGTTTCATGATCTCCTTGAAAACAGATCAGGACTTGATGAAAACATTTAATCCAAAAATGACACCATAAGCAACTGCTAACTATCAACTATGCAATGCTGAGGTATCATTTAACACCTGACAAATGGCTAGCCAGAGCTGCTCTGAACTTTAACATAATCCCCTTAACACCAGCTCACATATATCAATAAACAACTCCATAAAAATACACATGAATCACATTCTCTGCCCTAATCGGATCTATTTTCAATCCTTAAAATGCCGGAGTTTTTGAAAGTAAGTAGTTAACACTGGCAACAATCTAAAGAACAGTTTTGTGACTGAGCTTACAGAAGGGGCTGCTAAGAGGCTAGCGCCAAGTCCCAATCTGAGTTGCACGAAGTCACTCAAGTCTCAAGTAAGGGAGACATCAGAATAAAAGACAATTTCCTGCCATCACAATACATGTGAAAAAACAGTAAGTATTTCTTTCATGGGCAGAGAAACTAATGTCTCTTTTGTAACCACTCAAAAACACTGAAGGGAAGTGATATAATAAAATATAATACCCCACATAAATTTGGAGGCTATCATTTGAGTGCTTTTCAAAATCATCTACATCAGTTACAAATAATCACAGGAAGCATCACTATGAAGAAGTGTTTTTTATCCACACTGTTCCAAAAAGGCAAATAGAAGTATTGTTGTAAAGGAGAATTTAGCTTAAATAAATTAGAAAGAAAAGTTAAATTATGAAGTTAAAACTACAAAAGCATAGAAAAACCCAAGGATTTATTCAACTGCAAACCCCAGTGACTGCATAAATTACACTGCCCTGAATTTTAGTGACAACTGTTTAACTAAAACTATATCTGACTAAAGTTTTATATATCTGACTGAAGCATCTCAAGTCTTGTGACATCAAAGAGTTTATCCCAGAAATTCAGGGCAGCCAGCTTCCATTAAAATGTTCCAGTCTCACCATCCCCAAAAGTCTTTCTAATTTTCAATCACAAACTGTTTTAGATGTCTGGCAAAATGAAGAATGTTACCAAAAAGCAGGGGCAGGATTGTGCTCTTCCAAAAACTCAATGTCAGAAAAGGCTGTGGAAAAGTTCAAGATGGCAGGAAGCTAAAGAGACAGTACAACTAAATGCAACATCTGACCCTATCCTGGATCCTCCCCTGGAGAGGAAATGCTATAAAAGGAGAGCATAGGGTCAACTGACAAGTCCAGAATACAAACAGTGGATTAGAAAAAGACACTGCGTCCATGTCAACATATGGAAGTGATAGCTATCCAACTGCGGTTACTTTAAGAGAATATTCATGGGAAATATACATTCAAGTAGACAAGAAGGCTAAAGGGTCCCAGTCCATGTAACTCACCCTCAAATCTCAAAGGGTAAGAGAAAATGTGTCTGTATTTTCGTGTGTTTGTGAGTTTGTACAGGTATCTGTATAAAGAGGGAGAGAACTTAAACACACCCCAATGATTAAGTGAGGTTCAACCCTAACCAGTCAGTATGAATAAAAAATCAAATGGGGGCTCTTTGTACTTCTGCAATTTTTATAAATTTAAAATTATTTCCAAATAAAGAGCTTGCTGGGGTTGTTTTTAAACTAAAACTGAAAACACTCAGCTGTGAGGAAAATTTTTACCTACCCTCTTCTTATATTTGTGTGAAACATTTTCCTTCCTCTGAAGAATTAATAAATATATTTTAAAGTCTGTTTTTAAAGAAAAATACGGTAAGTTTTGGTTTAAAAAAAAACAAGATAAGAATGAGTCAGTGCCTGATTTCACAGGATTTACAATCTAGGAAGAAGATGGCACTGGCCACATGCATTTGTTTGTCTTGCGGGAGCAGGGAGAGCTGAAACTCACAGCTGAAACTCACAACTGTGAGGCTGGCAAGGGGAGGAAGTGCAACCCCACTTTCCCCGTCCCTGCCAAGCCTGCAGGGGCCGGCACGCCTAGGCACACAGGCAACGGGCACTGCGAGCCCTCCGTGGACCACAGAGCACTACAGAAATGTTGGCATCGTCATCAAGTGAGGCAGATCCCTGAGGTTTAAGCCAGGCCCACCAGAGTTGAATGAATACTGGAGTCAAGAGGAGGAACAAGAGAGCAACCACAGACGCTCTGCTCCCAGTTGTGG
>NW_011494867.1:10255411-10275769 GCF_000754665.1 Bison bison bison | reverse complement strand
GGGGCTTGGGGGTGGAGGGGTCCTCTCAATCAGAATAAAGCTCCACTTCACCTCCCTTCCACTGACCCCAGCTCAGGCCTTCAGAACTCCTACTGTTCCCGTCTGATTTTGTGATCCTTTCTAGAGAGGACATGAAAAATATATGCACAAGAAACACATCAGGAAAAGGGGCAAGCGCTCAGCACAGCCAGGGTGGATGCAAGACACTTCACTGCAGCCCAGCGCCAGGGCGCGGCACTGAGTTGCCAGAGCAGACTCCAGAAGGCTCTCTAGGGCCTAGGGCTGTACAGCCTGCGAAAGGCACAGGCCAAACTGGAAATACCAGTGTTCATGCTAAAGGAAAAGCAAAGACACAGCCTCAGCCCAGGAGAGGTGAGGAGAAGGAAAGGCGTTTGCCAGTCGCCTGCGTGGCCCACTGCTGGCTCTCCAGGGATCCGATGCAGCCATGGAAAACAGCACCTTCTGCAGGAAGCAGGGACCCGGAGGACGACCCCCAGAGCAGGCACTAGGGGGCGCTGGAACACAGCTTCCAAGGTTTGAGATCCAGAAACACAAGTCATTGTGCAGGCTGCCACCAAATCCATGTCCTCTGCCTTCAAAAGGACTCAGGGAAATGGGAGGTCAGCCTCTGAGGTAAAAACTTAGGCTACAAAGGCATGATCAACAAACACTGCTGGGTGCGCATTGTACTTCACAGATTCTGCGGCAGTCAGGCATCTGCGAGCCAGACCCAGGTACAGTGTCCCAAGAACACTCAAAGCCCAGCCTGCAGGGTCAAATGCCAGAACCAAGCACAGGAAGTAGAGTCTTCTCCTCCCGCCTCCCTCTTTTCCAACACGAAAGTGAATTTGGGAGGTAGGAGGAAACGTTAAGGACTAATACACTGGTGGCTCAGCAGTAAAGAATCCTGCAACACAGGAGATGCAGGTTCGATCCCTGGGTCAAGAAGATCCTCTGGAGAAAGGAATGGCTACCCACTCCAGTATTCTTGCCTGGAGAATCCCACGGACAGAGGAGCCTGGTGGGCCACAGTCCATGGGGTTGAAAGAGTCTGGCAAGACTTTATGACTAAAGAACACTGCTCCGAGTGATAAACGCTTTAACTTCATCTCTAAAATCAGAGTATGCCAGACTAAATCCATCTCCACAGTTCTTCCCAGCTCCAAAAGGATCTCCTGGATCTAACCCAGAGAAACACAGCTTTGGGAATGTTCTCAGACTGACACGGCTACCAGGTGGCTGGCACCTGAACACATCGCACTGAGTGAAAGAGGCCAGACTCAAGAGCCACGCATCGCAAGAGTCCATCCACATGCACTGGGTGATATCCAGGAGAGGCAAATCCCCAGAAACAGAAAGGAGAGAGGGTGGCTGCCAGAGGCTGGGTGGGGAGGGACCAGGGAGTCACCATTATGGGTATGGAGCCTCTTTCTGGAATGATGAGGTGTTCTAAAATGGACTGTGGGGGCAGCTGTACAACTCTGTGAATATACTAAAAACCACCAAAATGTACAGCTATTTAAATGGGAACTATTAACAAATGAAGTTTTAAAAAAAAATCAGATCAGTACTTGCATAAAAAGAACCATTCAAATTTCTTTACTTTTTTTTCATCAGGACCCAGTACCTGATGGATGGTGACATCTACTGAACAGTTACTGCTCAGTCTTAACTTTGGCAATTGGTGTGGGTGGCCTAGGGGACACCTGGAGGTGACAATGTTCAATGCACAGCAGGAATTTCATTGATTTAACAGCATGTATTGAACATCAACTATCCACGCTGAACTGTGTTTGATTATGAGAACAAATTCTGAACAAGACGAAGTTTGGGACACCACGATATTTATAAATTTGTCACCGTGTGCGTGAACTGCGCATTGCTTACAGTACTACAAACGGCAGAAGCAGACAGAGGAAGAGGGGGCAGAGGAAGGCTTATGCCTCGACTGACTACCCAGGGCTGCAGCAGGACGCTCCTCACTTTCTTGTGGCTGAGGAGCCCCGAGAAGGGGAAAAATGGACCAAAAAGTGTGACAAAGCCACGCCCTCCTGAAGATTCAAATGTCAAGTGTTGGTTTCATGTGCTTTGTGTATTTTATTCTGACTATTAAAGTCCTATCAAAAGCTACCCTCTCAGCAATTTCCCTGGTAGTCCAGTGGTCAGGATTCCTCACTCCCAATGCAGGAGGCATGGGGTTGATCCCGAGTCAGGGAACTAGATCTCAAGTGCTGCACGGTGTGGCCAAAACCTAAGATCCCACATGGCATGGCAAAAAAATAGTAATTTTTAAAAAGTTATCCTTTCACTTTTCCAAGATTTTTAATAGACCAGATTTATTTAAGTGCTTTCATGGGGAGTCTAAGCTGAAACTTGTTTCCACAGACTGCACTCTCCAAATCAGAAAACATGATTCAGTTAACACAAATCCACTCATACCAACCTTCCAGGCCTATTGTACATTACACAATGTCAGTTAAATTTTAACTTGCTTTGCTCTAAACTGTTACTAAACAGCCCTCATTATACAATAACTTGCTATATAGACTTATCACATGGAAAAGAGCTGATAAATTAGGGAGTCGATTTGGTACTTGTTATCTGGGATACCCCTAGTAGAAAAAAGTTCAAAATTCCACCTGTTTTCATTTCGATCACCTTGGTGCTAATCTAGGAAGGAAAGGGAAGGGATGGGAAGGGGAAAGTGCAACACCAATGAAAAAGAACCATTTCTGTCAAAATTCATCAGACTATATACATTAAATGAATTAAATTCACTGCATGTATATCATACCTCCATAAAGTTGTTCTTTGAAAAGGAACAGACACCAAGTCAACTCATTTTTTCCACTGCCTGGATCAGTACTTGGCATACAGCAGGTGCTCAAGAGCTCTGCTCAACAAATGAGTTCAGGAAGAGGAGGAAGAAAAGCAAAGCCCACAACCTATACAAGTTCCAGGGCTGAGGACCGACGCCCTCTCTACAGCAACAGTTCCAACTCCAGAGTCGGCAGGCTGAAGAACTCAAACTCAACTGCTCTCATTGTTTCTTATGCTCCCGTTTTTACTATCAGCAGAAGTGGGCGAGCAGGGGCACAATTTTCATTTCTAAATATAAACTTTTAACATAGTCAAGATATAACATGCAATTTTTAAGTATAACATTTAACCATAATCAAGAAAAGTGAATTAAAGCTTTATTGAAAACTTTAATAAGAGAATACCTATTCTGACCTGAAGGAAAATCATTCACAATAATCACATGGTCTCCCAAACTGGAGAAAAATCAACTTCCAAAATGTTACACCTTAAAGGGGAAAAATGGGAGGCACTGGCAAAACAAACCATGGATGTGCATCAGGTCAGATCAACCTAGTAAAAGTACATTTTTTTCTCCCCCCACAACATCGCTGACCACCATATAAGTCCCCTGTGTCTAGCATGTTGGAGGCATTTGCCCAGTTTTTCTTGCCCCCACTCTCTTCTACTTAAACTTCTTTACTAAAGCCTATTTCCTTAAGAACTCCCTGCTTGCAGGCAGGAGTTTTCACTTTTCTGTCACATATGTGGCTCGTGTTCCTGGGAATGCTGTCAAGTGTGGGTGAGGACACAGAAGGGGGACAGGCACTGCTGCTGCAGAGGTGAAAGGTGACCGCCGCTTTCTAAAAACTTAGCAGCCTCTTACAAAAATCAAACATACATCCACCATATGACATAGAAAAATTCTACTTCTAGGTATTTTATCCATGAGAAATGAAAATGTATGTTCACACAAAGACCTGCACGTGAATGTGGTCAACAGCTTCATTCATAACAGCCAAATGCTGGAACAACAAATGCCCATCAAGAGGTGAAGAGAGAACCTGTGGCCCATCCCTACAATGGACTATTACCCAGCACTGAAAAGGAAGGATTCCTACACCACATAGGCAAATGCCAAAACTGCTATGCTAAGTGAGAGGAGGCAACACACAAAGCACTCTATAAAACATAACGAAAATTCTAGCAAACGGGAACTCAGCCTATAATAGTGACAGAAAAAGCAGCTCAGTCATTGCCTGCGAGAGGGATGAGGATTCATGGTGAAGGGTCATAAGGGAAACTTACAGGCAATGAAAATGTTCTCTATCCTGATTGTGGGGGCAGTTACCCTCCTATATACATTTGTCAAATCTCAAAGCGCTAGCTTAAAATTGGCACATTTATTGTACTAAATTATACCTCAATATGGTTGACATTTTTAACTAGACATACATCTATCAATAAATCGATGAGGCAGTTGTTTTATAAAAACAGCTCTTTAAGATCAAGGACCACGATATTCATTTTTCGTTTACACGAGCAGAATTCTTAAGCACTCTATAAATACTCACACACAAGGGCTCTTTAAGATTTCATGTTCCATAGCTCAGAGACCCTAACTAGTGGTACACAACACGACCTAAACTACAGTGCACGCATCTGTATTCCGCTGCCTGTTATCACTGTGACCAGCCTCTCTAAGCCTCCAACCTCAGACTGTTCATGCCTGGCTTGGCCTTTACAACTGCCTAGATCCCCTGACATACCCAAACCCCACACTACACAGAGACAATCAGTGCCAACAACGCTGAATCAAAACTAGGGCTGCATTAAACAAAATGCTACATGAGCAGAAACTTGTAAATCCATCTGTTCTACAGGATTTTTCACTTAATGAAATATGCTGGAATCAAACCAACAAAAGCTTGACTACTGAAGGCCACCTGCCAGAAAGGAAAGTGCATCACTGAATCAGAGCTCCATGTTAAAAGACATTTTGGAACAAAAGAGGTGTGACTACATATTTTCCTCTGTTGGTCACTGCCAATGGTCTGTCAAACACCCTGAAAAACAGAGAGGTGCGAAAGAAACAGGACTCATCTTAGCTGGTACACACACCCCTCTCCTTCCAATTTTAAGGAGAAAGAATATAGAATGTTCCCTTTCATGAATTGCTTTGGTTGCTAATGAAGACCAAAGTTAGAAGAGTTGGTCCACTGTTTACCTTCTCAATTTAACCTTCACCTAACGACCTGCTGAAAAACAGCCTCCTAAGATTCTAATTATGGAGGTATAGTTCACCTGACCAGCCAAAACAATAGATTGAACTCCATTCTTGAATTACATATGTAGATTCTGTTACAATTAAAAGTATTTTATTAAAAAAATAAAACTCAAGACTTCAGAAAGTCTCTTGTATGGTAAACATATGGAGCTCAGAAATCTGGAAAAGAAATTTTACCCCAGTCAGCTCACAGTACTGTTTTCCTACAAAGGTGAAGGTCACCAAGCCAGGGAACAGGGTCAGCTGTACAGGACAAAGGCATCAGGCAGTGCTTCTCAGCCCTGACTAACACCTGAGGACCAATTGAGCATCCTCAGGCCACAATTCTGGGTTTCCACGGTGGGAAGCAAGGCTTCACTTAGCATTTCAAATGCTTCCTGTGTGAATCTGATGTGCAGTCAGGGTTGAGAATCACTGAACACAGGGGCACTGCCAGGACCCAGCGATGCAGGAGTGGAAGAAACTAAGCAGACAACTGGGGCGGGGGCAGCACAACTGCTCCCATACTCGGTGAGGGCTCTAAACCACACGCGAGAAACCACGAAACAATCTGAGGCGACTGTTCACGGCCTCAGAGCACCTACTGCTCGATGCACATCCAGAGAAGGCGCTTTTTTCTTTCTACAAAGCAGATGTTTGTAAAATGGGAACTCTTTTAGTGCTTTTAAAGGGTTTATTGGTCATTAACAAGTTAAAGCCCAACAATCAGAAGAAAAACTATAACACAACTAAACTAGAAATAATTTGATAGAAACATTCCACTCCAATGCAACTTTTCAGAAATGTCTTTTCCACAGAGACACTGCTTTGTAACGGAACTCATTTTCCATTGCTCTTTTGACTCAATGAAATCTTTCGCCTCCAACATTCTGGTTTTCCAAAAATAACCCGATTCAAACCAAATCAGTTTACATCCTTAAGCTCATCAACCTATCAAGCACTTGATTAATAATAAGATCTCACTCACACACACTTTTCATAATAATCTTTACTGGAGGGCACTCTACCTTCTTCAGGACTTGGTTCTGGCTCTTAACCATTCTCTCTCCTCTGGGCTGACACCTGGATGTTCATTCTCCCATTAAGCATTCTTCCCACTCATTCTTCCACCTACTCTCACAGCTTCAACTAGGCAGATGAATTCTGAACTCACACTTTCAACTTGGACTGCTCAGTTATACTCCATTCCATATTTCAAGCTGCCAACCCCTAGATTCATTCACTGTTATTTTCTGACTTAACCTTAAAATCAAAAGGCCCACTATTTCCTCAAAACCAGGTTTTGCACTTATGCCAATAGCAAACTTCATTGTTTTTCCAAACTCTTGGATGAGCAACTTGGAAGATTATCTTGAATTATATATACATAACCCAGTTCCTGGGACAATCTCATCAAAACATCAAAATGCTCAAAAGATTTCATTTGGTAAAAACAGCAGCAACTGCATGAATTAAAAGAAGCATCCCAATTAAGTGATGCCGGTCAGGGAGCTAGGACCCTGTTTAATCAGCACATTACTTCTATGAGACAGTGATTCCCCTAGCCTTTTTGGCGGTGGTGAGGAGGTGATGTAAGCAAACAAGGCCCACCACCTCAAGGGTGCACACGCACACATCTCGGCACACGATTCCAGGACTTGCAGACGGTCTCACGCTCCCTGTGTCCTATACGACCCTGCTACTCAGTGTGGGTCCCAGCCCAGCAGCAGACACACCTGGGAGTTTATGCTGCTCTCAGACCCCAGCCCAGACCTACAGAAGCCAAACATGCCATTAACAGGACCCCCCATTGACTTTTAACGTAGCGTCAGCCTGAGAAGCAGGGGATGCAGCACAGCATCCCAGGGTCCTCCTTACGGCAAGCTGAGCCTTGTATCCTGGACACTACTGCAGGGCTCCCAACTCCTCTCTCAGGCTGGGTGACCGATTACCACCCAAGCTGGGGGCACCGGCCCACATCAAATGCCCTCCTCCTTTCTCTCTATGTGCCCAAATCCCATTCATTCTCAAGGCCACTCGTTACCCACCTCCTTCACTCCTGAATTCCCCCTGCAGAACCTGCCATGTGCACTGCAGAGTTCAACACACTGCACATCTCAGAACCTGCCCCAATTGTTTCCTATGCCTAGTCACCTGCTGAGTCGCCTGCTCCTACACAGGGTGAGAACACTTTAGGTATCTTCCTGTGCAGCTACAAGCAGCAGCTAACATAGCTGGCCCAGCTGACTTCTCACACTGCAGAACTCAGTTCGAGTCTCCTCTTTGCAAATTACTTTCCTAACAAACCTGAGTTATTCTGGATTTTAACAGGTGATTAGCCTCATTCCCACAGTCAACCAGGGATTACCTAAATGTATAGACTGTGTTATGTCTTTCATAAATTATTCATCAATATTTTGCGCACTTATTACATTCCAGGCTCAGGGAATGTAACAGTGAACAAGAGAACGCCTTCCGCTCACTCATCTTCCACTCTAGTAAAGGGAGAGAGAAAATGAACCAAATAGCTGCTAGGATATCAGATGAAGGGGATCAGAAGGTGTTAAGTGCTCTGAAGAGAAAGCAAGGCAAGAAGGTGGCGGGGGTGCAGCAGGCTGCGATTTTAAAAACGGCAGAAAAGAAATTCAAAAATGAAGCTAACATTTCATTCTTTCACTATATTAGCTGAAGCTTAACTCACAGAGGCATTAGAGCTGGAAATCTCCAATTAGGTCAGAAAGTCTTTTTCCCTGAACATAAACAGAAGTAAATGGTGGAACGTCATCTGCTATTGTCAGACATAAAACAATTTTAACTTCACTGACTCAGTGGACATGAATTCTAGCCAACTCCTGGAGACAGTGAAAGACAGGGGGAGCCTGGTGTGCTTCAGTCCATGGGGTCGGAAAAAAGTCGAACATGATTTAGTGAATGAACAACAACTTTAAGATTACTTCAAAGTATGGTATTTTAGAGCATACTCTCAGTTTCAATTATGATCCTGCCAAATGAAAAATAATACACAATACAAAAGAGACAATAACTTGAAAATATTACCATTTGTAGCCCATCAGTCCAGGGGTCACAAAAGAGTCAGACACAACTTAGCAAGTAAACAACAACAATGCCATCTATAAGGTCTGGTCCTAGGAAAAATGCAAAATAAACTAAGCTGTCCACTTTGAAAAACTAAAATAAATAAAGAGGGCACGGAGGCAGGCCTGCCTGAGAAGACTCACCCACTCCAAGTGGCCTGGGGCCAGGGAGCAAGCGCGTGGACAGAGGGGGTAGCGTGCTACAGCAGAGACAACTTATCTGTGCTCATTTTTGTTGGTACACAGCTGAGTTAAAAAAATAACCAGTGGGGGAAAAAAAAAAAATAACCAGTGGGCGAACGATGACACTGGCTGAGATATCTAAGATGACAAAGGTAGGAAACACAAAACATAACTGAGCCAGTAAGTCAATGGAAAAGCTCTCTTTCCACACTCACCAATGACATACTCAGGCTCTCCACCTGGGAAGGTAGACAGCTCTGTGGCTCTGGAATTTGGAGATAAAGGCATTTGCTCAGACCAAGTCAACCAAGGATCAATGCTCTGGACCACTATGGGGAAGGCTACCATGAAGGTATTTATTGCATCAGTAACGGTCCTCTGATCTCAGCTAAACCTGTTGAGAAACAGCCCAAAGAATGAAACAGATTAGCTGATATACAGATGAGTCGCCTGGATTCAAGAAACTATACAACATGAATAAGGAGAGTCACGAAACCCTTCAAGAAAGCCTAGAGGTCACCTGAATTCTTAACGCAAGAACTGCAATCCATCTGAAAACCTCAGGAGCAGCCCACCTCTTTTGCAGCAGCTCTCGTTACTATAAAGGTATGTCTAGGGAGGGCAAATCTGTGCCTTGTGGTTCCTGCACCCTGTGGTCCTGACCTTCACTCCCAGGACTAGAAGTATGTTCTGCCAGACAACATCTGTGTGCTGCGCCCTCCTCCGCCAGGCAGGGCCATGCGTTCCTTCCACCGCTCGGGCACTCGTCCCATCCAGGGCCAGCAGCCTGCAGGCCTCCAGGAAGAGCTGACTGACTGGGAGGAAGAACAAGGCATCCCCAGCACCAAAGTCCACAGGGCCCTCCAGGCTCCCGTGCAGGACAGGCTTGGGAGTCCTTCCCTTCTTCACAGGGAAGGGAGGAAGCTAACTCAGATCTATGCTTTCAACCAAAAAGAAATCAATGGCAAAGAAACAAAATGGCAACATATTTTACCTTCTGTCCATTTTAAAAAGAAAAGAAACTCATTTGTTCAACATGTGTCAGGAGGTGAGAGGCCAAGTCTTTCCAAACTGAGCTGTGGCAACTCTGTGTCCAAGACCAGTCATGGCTAGGATATTGCTACAGAGTCATTGTGAGTGAAGTTCAAGTTACAGCCAGAGAAGCTTCCAGCCAAAACTAAAGAGACCGCTCAAGATTTTTTTTTTTTTCAAAGCAATCTCTTATCTCATTTTCATGGAATAGAACTCCAGTCACACATGAGAAAGAAAGTTTGTGCTCCTGGCACTTAACTCACACTGTGTAGTGTGGCATGGAAAAGCCAAGAATTCAGTAAGAACCAAGATGGAACCAAGAGTGTTACTTTAGCACCAATTTGTGAAAAACTGGAGACAAGAACTTCAAAGCTGACAAATCCATGACCAGCAACAACAACAACAAAAAAAGGCTGCAAGAATTTCCAATGGCAAATTGGCTTAATGCTATGCCCCAATTCTCAAAGACGGCAGACAGTCACAGTTAAACGGAGTTGGGGCGAAGCCCGAGCTGCCCCCACACTGAGAGTCCTATCTCACCACATGGCACCCAGCAGTTTCTAATGGCTTTGGGGAATATAATACAATTTAGAGCAAGAGTTGGATAAATGTTTGTGGAGAGGAATTTGTCCATCAGTTTAGCTACTGAACTTCCAACAAAACTGAGCTCTCAGGCTCAAGACCCAGGGTGGCACGTCTTCAAAGTGGCAACGTGTCAGGCTCCTCAGTCGGTTCTGTTTCCACAAGTCACTCGATTCAGGACTAAAATTACTAACATTACCTTGCAGAGGGCCACAAACTGGCGTCTTTTGTTGTTGTTCATACCTAACCTAGACTGAAAATGTTTTTAAATGTCCAAAATATTACTCAGTTAATTCTATTCATGGGAAAGGGCTCTGCAGCTTAAGGGGAAAGGCGGCAAACAAAAGCATGCAGAGGCTCTGACACCTGTGTCAGGCTGAGGCCCTGGGGGCTGAGGGGACACAGCTGGGGGCCTAATCAGGGGTCCCTAGTCAGTGGGTCTGGATGGCCACCAGGATGCCAGGTGGTTCAACTGAGAAGACCACGACCAAGGATCATGACTTAAGAAATACTACTAGAAATACTACTATATAAAATGGGGCTTCCCTGATAGATCAGCTGGTAAAGATCCGCATGCAATGCAGGAGACCCTGGTTTGATTCCTGGGTGGGGAAGATCCGCTGGAGAAGGGATAGGCTACCGACTCCAGCATTCTTGGGCTTCCCTTGTGGCTCAGTTGGTAAAGAATCCTGGCCTGGAGAATTCCATGGACTGTGTAGTCCATGGGGTCACAAAGAGTCGGACACAACTGAGTGACTAAGCAAAGCACAGCACAGCACGTTGTGTAAAATGAGCCCAAATGTCTAAAATTTAAAGGGAAGCATTTAAAAATATTAACAGAAGTCATCTCAGAGTCATGATATATGGGTGATATATTTTCTTTACAATCAAGGAATAAATGCTGGTTTTTAAAGTTGCCCCCCTCCCAAAAAAATTAAAGAGAATATGGGCAGAAAGTGAAGAGAAACTAAAGAGCCTCTTGATGAAGGTGAAAGAAAAGAGTGAAAAAGTTGGCTTAAAACTCAACATTCAAAAAACTAAGACCATGGCATCCAGTCCCATCACTCCATGGCAAACAGATGGAAAAACAATGGAAACAGTGAGAGACACTATTTTCTTGGGTTCCAAAATCACTGCAGATGGTGACTGCAGCCATGAAATTAAAAGACGCTTGCTCCTTGGAAGAAAAGCTATGACCAACCTAGATAGCATATTAAAAAGCAGAGACATTATTTTGCCAACAAAGGTCCGTCTAGTCAAAGCTTTGGTTTTTCCCGTAGTCATGTATGGATGTGAGAGTTGCACTATAAAGAAAGCTGAAGGCCGAAGAATTGATGCTTTTGAACTGTGGTGTTGGAGAAGACTCTTGAGAGTCCGTTGGACTGCAAGGAGATCCAACCAGTCCATTCTAAAGGAAATCAGTCCTGAAAATTCATTGGAAGGGCTGATGCTGAAGCTGAAACCCCAATACTTTGGTCACCTGATGCAAAGAACGGACTCACTGGAAAAGACTCTGATGCTGGGAAAGATTGAAGGCAGGAGGAGAAGAGGATGACAGAGAATGAGATGGTTGGATGGCATCACCGACTCGATGGACATGAGTCTGAGCAAGCTCTGGGAGGTGGTGATGAACAGGAAAGCCTGGGGTGCTGCAGTCCTTGGGGTCGCAAAGAGTCGGACACGACTGAGCAACTGAACTGAACTAACTGATGTCCCCATATGACTTCCCTAACAACTCTATCCAATTATCACTGAGGACACTCAAGGGCTATTTGCCTTGCACTAATCTCCCTCAGATATCCCCAAACATCCTACATTTTCCCTGCTCAAAGTTTTAGGATTTAAGGTGCTGAAGTGAGCAGAGAGAACATTCTGAGATCTAGAGGAGAGCCAGCAGAGGACACCTTTGCCACCCTGGGGAGGACCCCAAACGGGCCTAGAACAACCACCTCCGTCAGCAACCCTCACAGAGCCTGTGCTTTCAGACACCCACCACCACCAAGGCTGAACTACCAAAGTCCTTCGTCCCCCAACCCCCACACACCGTCCCAGCATCCCACCCTACACACCAGGCAGTCACCCACCGAGCACAGGTCTGTCTCCCAAACAGGCCGCAGGCCTAAACACTCTGCTCTTCTGCATGTGCTCCCCACAAAACCCCATCCCTGAGCTTCTCTGCCCAAATGTCGCCTTTCTAGGAGAGTCGACTAGCTTCTCCCGACGCTTCTTCTCAGCTTCCCCTGACGCTCCCCTTTCCAACCCACACAGCACTGCCACTCCCCCCACCTCCTCCGCACCCTCCCCAAGCTCAAGCTTGTGGCCACCGTGAGCCTGCAGGATTGTTCTGCAGGGCAGGCAGCATGAATGCGTCACCCTCTTCCACGCTCTCGCCGGGGTAAGACTGGCCGCCTCACCACCGCCACTGCCTTGGCACCCAGTTCTGAGTTCTCAGGGGCTCCCCAGGCCCTGCAGCCACAGAGCCATCTCAGACTGGGTATCACCCAGGCCCTGCTTCTGGGAGCCGGTCTCCTGCCTCCCCTGCCCTTCCTCCAGACTCGGTCTTCAGTGTGGAATGGCCCTCTGCATTCCTGCGACTATCTGATTAGTGTGGGTGTCTCTCTCCACAGTAAGCTCCCTGGTAAGACGGACAATGCCCATCTCTGCTTATCACTCCATCCTCAGTGCATGGTACACAGCAGCCACTCAATGACTTGCTGAACGAATGAATGAAAGTTTCTGACTATATTGTTCACACTTCTGTTACAGGAATTACCACCCTAAAAAGGGGATTCACCAATTAGCCTGTTTCCCTCTCCTACTACGCTGTCAACTCCCAAAGCACAGATCTCTTTTCAGCTCTATCCTGCTAACGCCTGGCCACCAAAATTCTTTGTTTGAGCAATCACAAAAGATATAAAGTCCTTTATATGCAGTTCTGAATAAAAGTGCCTGATATATTACAAATTAATTCCAAAGACACAGAATACTACCCTTGGAAGACCTGACTTTGCATTAGAAGTGGTGGAATATGATTTCTGGGGAGAGGAAGCAGACATGAGGAGTGGGCCAGTTCTTTAGGATTTGTTTTTCTTTTCTTGCCACTGCAGTATTTCAATAAATACAAAGGGGAGAGACCAAACATGAATCACCTTATTGACAGATATTTTATGAAAAAATCTTTCTCAATCTTTTTCAAATATTTCACAGTCTAACTTGCTTTTTGATCAAATTAATATGTAGTTTTAAGTTTTTTAACATAAAAATACTTCATGTTTTAATTTACCACTAATTATTTTCTTAATGTTACTAAGCAAAATGTATCTCCCACTCTGCCTCCAAATAACTAATGAATTAAAGATTTTCATCTTTTAGAGAATTTCCTGGTGGTCCAGTGGTTAGGACTCCATAGGTCACTGCAGGGGGCACAGGTTTACTCCCTGGTCAGGGAACTAAGATCGCAGTGTGGCGAAAAAGAAAGAAAGAAAGAAACAAAGTGGGGAAGTGAGGAAAGTCTGATTTTGGATAAGACAGGACAAAGTCCAGGTTCATTACCCAATTCCCCACTAGTCACCAAGGCTGATGACCTACTAACCTCTCAAACTAACCAAAGGTTTGTCCTCTCAGGGGTCTTCTCTAATGCAGAGTTGACCGACAGATTAGAATGTGAATCTGAATCAGACTTTTTTTTTTTACAATATAGAAATTGGACACCATGACTGCTATAATTATGGGGTTGAATGTGTTCAAAATACCATTTCTTAAAAAAAAATTTTGTTCAGGCATTTTAATAGTCATAGATTTCTACAGCACTTCCACAGTTCTCAGTATACTGGGTCACAGAGAACCACTTTAACCTCCAGAACATCTGCTCCATCCCCTGACAAAAGCCAATAAAAATAAGAAAAAGTCTATTCTACCTGAATACACAGCTTCAATAATTTTGGAAACAAGAGGTGCTCCAAAAAGTCCAGCCCACTGACTATACAGTTGCGTGCATGCGAAAGTCACTCGGTGTCGCTCAGGGTCCGACTCTTTGAGACCTCATGGGCTACCCATATCCAGTCCATGGACTTCTCCAGGCCAGAATCCTGGAGTGGGCAGCTGTTCCTTCTCCAGGGGACCTTCCCAACCTAGGGATCAAACCCAGGTCTCCCGCAGTGCAGGTGGATTCTTTACCAGCTGAGCCACAAGGGAAGACCGACCATCTGGTTAGAAGACTGCATTATGAGACAAGGGAACAAAAACAGTGTCAGAATAGGAAAGGCACACCAGACAGACCAATGGGACCAAGATCAGGGAGGGGGGCAGTGACTTTTTACTTTAAATGTGTCTGTTTCAGAAACTCAAGTCTTAAAAAAAAAAAAGAAATTCAAGTCTTTATTTTGTATTTTAAAATCAATGAACAAGATTTACCAAAATGCACTCTACACAGAATCTAGCAATTAATAATTAGTAACAGACTGGTTGTTGCTGTTTAGTTGCTAAGTTGTGCCCAACTCTTTGCGACCCCGTGGACTGTAGGTTGCCAGGCTCTTCTGTCCACGGGGTTTTCCAAGCAAGAATACTGGAGTGGGTTGCCATTTCCTTTTCCAGCTCTAAATAATTACTTAAACATGTAAACCTTTGTTTCATTCATTCGGTCATTCCATAAACCTTCTCTGAGAACTATCATAAGGAAATTGCACTGTGAAATGGCAGGCCTTTATCAGTCTGGCCAAGTATAAACGACAGAGGCTAGAAGTCCAAAACCTGCTCTTAAGTCCCTGATAGCGCCTTTCACGGCCACGTGACTTCAATCACAACCTCCTGAGTCTCACTTTACCCATCTGTAAAATGGTGATAATAGGAATACATTACAGGGTTGCTTAAGGATCATGCCAGCCACAGCACTTCACAAACCATGCAGTTTATAAACTACACAACCACTCCACATGCTGATTGCTGTAATGTTTCATTTCATAATAAATATGCTCCTCCTTGTCCAATCACCAGATCTACCCCAAAGGCCTACTCTCCAGGTCTCAAATAAACACACACATCTTGGTAACCATCCAAGGAGAATTACCACTTAAATATTAAGAGACAGAAGTTTTCTACAACATCAGGCAGGAATCTCCAAAAACTCAAGAATTAAACGTCATTTTCAAATTCTCTTTTATATCCTCCCAAGTGCTGTTAAAAGTAAAAAGACTGATATTTTCAGGAAAAAATAGAGAGTACATACTTTAATGACGAAAGTCTCTCAAGAGGCATTGCTTCACTCCTCTGGAGTTATAAACTGTCTAAAATAGGAGAGACACATAAGAGGAGGAAAACTAGAAATGCTCTTGACGGTTACCAGAATACCAAATAAATTCACAAGTTGGCCCTAACTAAATTTAAATGAGTGTAATAAAATTTAAAACGCATCACTTATATCCAGAGAAAAGGATACTATCTTTATGTGAGAATAATTAAACAATGTAGACTAACTCATAGGCCAGCTGCTGCTGCTGCTAAGTCACTTCAATCGTGTCCGACTCTGTGCGACCCCATAGACGGCAGCCTACCAGGCTCCACCGTCCCTGGGATTCTCCAGGCAATAACTCTGGAGTGGGCTGCCATTTCCTTCTCCAGAAGCCGAATCAAAACTCTCCACACACAGCCATGTATTAAATGTTCTTGGGTGGTTCTCGATGTAGTTCACAAGGCCCATGGCTTGCAGCAGACAATTTATACAGAGATCTAGCTTTAGTCAACATATTTTAAAACAAAGAATACTTTTGACTCGTACTCACAATAATGATAAACGTCTATTTTCCTGAACAGTGAGGAAAGTAAATTAAGAAAATGGTCCAAAAAACCATCCCCACCACTTCCAGTGCATCCAATGGCTCTCATGGAACTACAGCTCGGGAGAGGGGTGAGGATGGGGGGGTGAGGGGGCTATTCATGGGACTCCTCCCTTCCCTCCCCGGCCAGCTCGTCCACAATAACAGGTCTGTAACATGAAGCCCTCTATTTTGTTCAGTCTTAAATGCAAGGTTTTTTTTTCCCTACATTCAGTGTCTTACAGCAAGGCATGCTTGAAATCTCTAATATTATTCAAGTTACATTTAATTTTTTTTTCCACAGTAGCTCCAATGACAATATAAGTTTGCAGCTATCACGCTGATCTTTTGACACTTTAAAGACTACTTTGCTAGAAAAGAGCACTGGTATGCCAACTGTGTGCATGTAATACACACAGATAAAAAGCAGCATTTCTCCATAAAACAAGTACAAGTGGGGAAACAAAACTGTACTACCATCAGAGAGAGAAAGGCAGGCAGCTAGGTGTAAAACTTGGATACCAAAGGCACAAGAGTGGGGCACCAGTCTTTCTACTAGGAGGTATTTTTATTTTCAATGCACTACTTGTGAGACTCTTAAATCAGAGAGTGTAGGCTTATGAGATGGTGAGATGGTCCTTGAGCTGATAATCAGAAAAATAAAGTGAGAACTGACCTGAAGAATGACAACCAAAAAAAGCTGCAGACAAAGCCCAGGAGGGAGAGGTCTGAAGAGGGAGAGCAGAGGAGCAGCCCTGGGCTAGCACGTGGTCCGAGCACCTCGTCATCTCTCAGCTCTCAAGGCAGCCAGAGAGGGCATGTCCAGGAAGACTGGCTGTGTCCTGCCCACCCCAAACCACACTTCCACCTCTACACCTCAGCAAGCCTACTCCCGGGAGAGGGCAACCCGAGCACAGGGTCTTTCCAGACAGGGAGCAGCATGGAGCTATTGGTTTCTCGGGTCCTCTGCTGAAAATGGGGTCACGACTGAGGAGCTTTCAAATAGTCACAAAGTGGCCCACTCATGCAAAGTCTAAGCTCTGAAGACTCCACCTTGAGGCTTACGACAGATCCTACAGTGCCTGATCCTTGAAACAAATAGTACTATAAACCTACCCCAAGGGCTATCTTTATTTTGCCTACACTCAGTTCTTCCTCCAGCCTGCACTGACAGAAAAGATCACAGAAAGACCTATTGGGAGATCACGTCAAAAAACAGGAAAACTGCAGTCCAAGCACATGCAAGTCTTTGGAATTGAACATCTACACTGCTGAAGTAGCACTAAAGTGACAAATGACAGTAATCCCATGGCCCAAGGCCAGGAAATTCCACTGCAAACAGATTTATCTGTTTTGTGCCACAGTGATTCTTGCCTGTGTGGCAGTAAAGAGAACTGTGACAGCGTAATTACAAATTCAAAAGCAAGCGCTTCCCACTGGTTTTCATACTTAGTGTATTGTCAGGAAGAAGTGTCCTCAGCAACCACCTTCAATGTGCCACTTGAAAAGCCAGACCTCTTAACAGCAAGCACTTGCATGTCTGACATTTGTAAAAGCACAAACAAACAAACAAATAATCTTGATGTAACTACTTCAGGTTGAAATGATACAACTTTTCTCAATTACTTGAATATTATAGTCTGAGCACAGCACAAAGTAAATGTGCCACTAGGCCTGACATTAAATAATCATTAAGCTTCGGAATTTTTTTTCTTCCTTTAGTTTTCCTATGTGACCCACTATTCAAGTCATGTTAGTTCTACATTCAAAAAAATCTGAAATAAACGTCCTAACTTTTGCTCTGGAGAGGAATTTAGAGTGAGGCGGGTCCACTTATTACTTGCCATCAATTCATCACTTGGTCCCCACAAGATGGGCTCCAGAGCGTGAGGGGAGGCCCTGGATGGGGCTCTCACCTCCATTGCTGGTCTGCAGGAACCACGGAGGAGATCATCAACTCAAACTTTAAATAGCATATCTAGTGCAAGGACCTGTTTCAAGATTTTGCTGTCACTCTACAAACGAACACTGGTATCTCCAAATATCCTATACTTCAAATAATTTTATTTACTTCAGCTGCTCACTATGAAACGCCAATAAAAATGCTTCTCTTTGGAGAACTACTAGCACAGCTGTCAGTTACAAAGATATTCAATGCTTCAGTAACACTCTACCATATGCTCAAAGTTGGATCCAAGAAATCCCACAGTGTAAAATAAGGGGCCACATTATTTTAACCTAGGTAAGGAAAAGATTGAGGTGAGCCCGCTGCAGAGGACCAGGACAGGAGCAGCCACATGATATTCAAATAGGGTGTAAGAAGCGTTACTGTAGAGATTTCACTAAGAACAGCTGCAACGATCACAAACGCTTCTTCCAGTTTAAGACAGCACTGGTCAGTTCAAATTAATTATCCCAAGTCATTTCATCAGTTCCCTCGTGACAACAAATATTAATTAGAGATGTACTTTCACCTCAATTGTCAAAGTTCATTATTTGGGTTTGTTAAAATGTGTTGAAAGCTATCCGCGTTAGAAATGTTTCCAAGTTTTTCAGTTTCACGTCAATCCAGGGAAAAGGGTTCAATCAACACTATGGAAATAGGATATAGTCTATAAATGTTTTTTTTTTTTTCTTTTTATCAACTGTAACCTTAAAAATCCAATTTTAAAATAGGACCCTTAAAAAAACCTAAGAAAAAAATAAAATGAAATAGAGCCCCGACTGCTAATCTGTGGTTGTTAACCCCCACAGTAAACACCTAACATGCATCATCGTGCTTAGCACAGGGTGATCGCTCCATCGGTATTTGTATGAATGGCAATGACCAAGGCAGTACCCTTAGGACAGGAGGTAACTGAATAAAACTGAATTATTAAAACGCTCAGCCTGACTTATGCAGGATCCAACCATTAAATCCTGTCACATACATGATTTCATTACCTGTTTTCATTACTACTCTTCTAAAAAGAAAATTACTAAAAGTATGAGAAATCATACCATTTCCTTTCCTACCTTCTCTATGCTAGAACTTAAAAGCATTTCAATCATACTTTAAAAGAATAAGCCCAAAGTGTTGCTAACATTTATGTTCAGCTAACTGTTGCCACCTTAATTTTCCAAAGATGTACAACATGCAGGCAATAATGCTGTATAAAACAAACACTAGGACAAGGAAAGCAAACGAAATTACAATCACGTTTACATATTATCACTGCTCATTAACATTTCAATTTTGCCCTGCGACGGGTGCTTATGATAATGAAGTGAATTATGCCTAAACATGCTTCTTTCATTTCAAAATCACTAAGACTATGACCCATTCGTTCACAATGAACCTTGTACCTATTTTGTAGCTATTTATCTTAATATTTAAGTTGAGAAAAAGGCAAATACTAAATTTCTTAAGAAAAGAAATCTTTGAATTACACACGTAAAACTTATTCAACCACTAAGCCTTTTTTTGTGCATAGAACTTTACTGAGTTACTTTCAAAAGCAGACGTACTAATGAACAAAAAGTTAAAGGCGGAAAGTTGTAGAGCAAACTGAAGCGCCAAAAATTTAACAAAATTGCAGCTTCCTGTTAAGATCTCATTTTTTTTTTTAAATTATCGCGTCTTAAATTCCGCGACACGCGTTAATTACAAGTTATTAAAACCTACTCCATTCCCAAAAGGGCAACAAAAACCAACTGCTTAGAGAGAGTTATGATTTACCGGCCACCAGTTTTCCAATAGCTACTCCGTTCCATTTCCCTATATTTAATACAAAGTTAATACTACAGCACACGGAGTTGATACAAAAAAGTGCAACAACTTCCAGGGACTGGAAGTCGACAAATCAGTGGTCTACACAGCAAGCTCGACAAATAAGACCACATGCTTATTTTCAAACAGAGCAACTGTATTTGGGAGAGTAGGGAGCACTGAGTTCAACTCTAAACTATCTCCCTAAAAGCGTGCTCGTTCCTCTTTCTTTCCACTACGGGATTATCTTAAGTGGCCCCTAAGCCTGAGAGACCGCTCTGACAGTGTGCGTTAGTATAGTGTCAGACGGGCTGAAACGGATTCATGCAAAGCATGTCACTCAAAGGCAGGTATTAATAAAAGTATAGTCCTGGCGAGTTATTTCGAGTCCCCTTTGCAACAGTAACCTTAAGCTGCTCCTCAGTCACTTGAATCTAAAAGCCAGAAAACCAGCAATCTCACTCACCCCCACCCCACCCCACTCCACCCCAACCCCCGCAAAGGGGTCAATCAAACTGCGAAAGCAACCTTTAGTGCCACGGGGAAAACGGTGCACCCCCAAATCTAGGTGGTTCGCTGCGGGCAGAGAGGCAACCGGAGGGCGTGGAAGGCTCTGCCGCTCCCGGGCCTCCCGAAGCCCCTCGGCCGCCTCCCGGGACGGCCAGGGCCCCATCCTTACCGCCGGCTCGCCCCGCGGTCCAGCCCTGAGGTTAACCCCTTCGCACCCCCCACCCCATACCCTCTCCAGGCCGGCCCGGGCTCCCCCTCTCTGCCGCCCCCACGAGGTGGGGCCCGGCGAGCTCGGGCACGGGCCTGGCCGGGCTGAGGGCGGCCGAGACGCGG
>NW_011494867.1:10222593-10255097 GCF_000754665.1 Bison bison bison | reverse complement strand
CTCGCCCGCACATACACACTCGCATCGGCCGCCGCGCCTGCGCACTGGCCGCGCGCCGCGGGGCGTGGGGAGGCCGGGCGCGCCGGGCCTGCGCTGCGCATGCGCAGCCGACAGGTGGGCGTGCGCGGCGGGAGCCGGCCTGGGGTGGGCCCTGAGCCCGCGCCCCTAGGCGGATACGGCCCCGCCCTCTGCAGACCCGAGCTGCCGGGCCCGGAGGGAAAGCGCTGGGGACGGAGGTGATAACGCCGGAGCGCCTGGTGTGCCCGAGCTTCTCACCACCCCGGAGGCCACCTGGGCGGTGCTTGGCGGGACTCGGGAAGTCCGGGCCGGGAGCTGCGGCCTGAGGTCGGCCTGGTCCGCCGAACCCTTGGGCTGGGGTCTCCGAAGTGCGAGCTGAAGATCTCAGAGCAGTTGCGTTTATGGAGGTCGCATCCACCCATTCATATTTGTTCACTTTTCATTCATTCCACAAACACACTGAGCGCCTGCACTGTGCCACGCCTTTAACTAGGCATCGGAGAATATTTTTTAAAAAAAATAAAAACGCACCCGTAAAGCGTTTAGGATTGGGGCCTGGCAAATGATAAGCATCCAGTGTTACCTATCACACACCTACATGCATGTTTGCAGACAGACCAGTTTTCGGGTCATTGGTTCCAGAAACAGTGAGCCCCACCTGACCATGCAGGGTACCACCTGCTTCGGCCCCTCCAGCTGAGTCTTTGGGTTCGTCACCCGTGAATGAGGTTAATTAAATTTCTTAACTCATAAGATTTATGTAAGGAGCAAATTAAATGAGTGTGAACACACTGGCAAAAAAATTTAAAAAAAAACTTTAAAAAGCTAGGGAAACAATACTGTTGTACCCATGCTGATATTAAAACCACAGGAAAAAAATCTACCTATGTATAAAGACAAGGAGGGATATGAAAACCCATTGATGACTTATAGTGGTTTACATCTAGTTTGTAACAGCATGTTTTGTTTGTTTTAATGGTGGCACCACTTGATTTCAATACAAGGAGATACATGTGAAAAGGGAAATATGAGCAAGCATTGTGGGCCCTGGGCTTCCCTGGTAGCTCAGATGGTAAAGCATCTGCCTGCAATGCAAGAGACCCAGGTTTCGACCCCTGGGTTGGGAAGATCCCCTGGAGTAGGAAATGGCAACTCACTCCAGTATTCTTGCCTGGAGAACTCCATGAACAAAGGAGCCAGGCAGGCTACAGTCCACGGGATTGCAGAGTCAGACAGGACTGAGCGACTAACACATTGTAGGCCCTGCAGTCCTTAGCAGGCCCTTCCCTGGTGGCGCAGACAGTAAAGCGTCTGCCTGCAGTGCTGGAGTTCAGTTCAGTCTCTCAGTCGTGTCCAACTCTTTGCAGTGCGGGAGACCTGGGTTCAATCCCTGGGTTGGGAAGATCCCCTGAGAAGGAAATGGCAACCCACTCCGGTACTCTTGCCTGAAAAGTTCCATGGACTGAGGAGCCTGGTAGGCTACATTCCATGGGGTCGCAAAGAGTCAGACACGACTAAGCGACTTCACTACCTTCACTACTATACTTGCAATGAGAGCCAGGGGAGGAAAGCACAGTCAAGAAAGACCTGAAAGGGACTTCCCTGGTGGTCCAGTGGTTAAGAAGCCACCTTCCAATGCAGGGACACAGGTTCAATCCCTGGTTGGGAAACTAAGATCCCACATGCTGTGGGCCTTCGTCCCACAACTAGTGAGCCGGCACACTGGAACAAAGTCCTAGCACAGCCCCACCAAAGAAAGCCTGAAATAAAATCCCAACACCCGCACTCTCTGGGCTGTGTGAATTTCAGCAGGTAAACTTTCTGTGAATTTTTTGTAAAAGGAGGTGTGGTAAGCAGAGTCATCCCATCCCCAAAATGTCCACTTTCCAATCTCCAGAACCCGTACAGATGTGACTTTACATTGCTAAAGGGACTTTGCTGCTGCTGCTGCTAAATCGCTTCAGTCGTGTCCGACACTGTGCGACCCCAGAGACAGCAGCCCACTAGGCTCCTCTGTCCCTGGGATTCTCCAGGCAAGAGTACTGGAGTGGGTTGCCATTTCCTTCTCCAATGCATGAAAGTGAAAAGTGAAAGTAAAGTCACCCAGTCGTGCCCAACTCTTAGCGACCCCATGGACTTCAGCCTACCAGGCTCCTCCACCCATGGGATTTTCCAGGCAAGAGTACTGGAGTGGGTTGCCATTGCCTTCTCCAAAAGGGACTTTGCAGATGGGGTTAAATTGAAGACTTTGAGATAAAGAGATTAAATGGGTGGGACCCATGTAAACACGAAGATCCTTAAAAAAAGAAAGAGGGAGGAAGCCAGAGAGTCAGACAATCAGAGAAGTTAACAACTAAGTGAGGAGGGAGGACAGAGAGAGTGAGAGAGATTTCAAGATGCTAGGCTGCTGGCTTTGAAGATGGAGGAATGCAGTTCTAGAAGCTAGTAAAGACACAGATTTTCTCCTAAAGCCTCCAGAAAGAAGACAGCCTTGCCTACAACTTGTCTTCAGCCCAGTGAATCTTCTGACCTACAGAACTGCAAAATAATTTGTAAACCAGTAAATTTGTGGCCACTTGTTACAGCAGCAACAGGAAATTAACACAGAGGAATAATACAATCTACTTTGCAAGCATGTTGCCAGGAGGAAACAACTGTATTTAGCTCATGGAATATGGTGCCTAGCACTTTTTAACTACCAATCAATTAGTGATAAGGGACTTTTTATTAAATCCCAGGGAAGGTATGAGTTTTCTCCAAGGAGGTAACATTTGAGCTAAGCTTTGGTAACTATGTCTTGAGAGGGGCCCCATATTTTCCCATCTAAACCAATGGCTACATGGTCTGACAAGCAGGAGTTAATTCTTGGGTCCCAGGGGTTAGACTATTTCAGTTAGACCTATCCTACCTGGAAAATTATTTTCTGGAGCTCTGATAGTATAGAAGAGTACCGTGTGACCTGGGGCAAGTACCTACCTCTCCAGACCCTCTGTTTCCTCCTCTGTAAAACAGGAGGGATGATACCTTTCAGGAATGTAATGGAAATGAATACAATAACAAGAAAACATATGTAAATTGCTTAATAAGATGTTCAGCATAGAGCAAGAACTCAATAAATGATGGAAATTATCATTATCCAGACTTTTGGAAAGGGAGATAATGTTAGCAAGGGCTCAGTGCATTTGACAGGATGTTATTGCCGATAATAAAATTCAAGCTTTCTAAGAACAATTGGAATTTGGGGAGACATATCCACCATTGTGAGCTGAGCAGCTTCCCAACATTTAAAGACTTTTCTGATGAGATTAATGGTGATAATAACAAATGAGGGTTGTCGCTTTTTTTTTTTTTAATACTAATGGAACATTTCAACATTTGGAAGGTGTGCATAACTCACTGAATCAGTATTTTCCAAATGACCCATGTAGGATGTTATAAAATCACGCATGAGTAAAAGATCCATTCAAAGTACTAAGATAGATCAGTGGATTTTAATCTAACAGAGTTTGAAAAGTTTATTGAGATGATTTCACATTCCACTTTGCAGTTTTCCTTTAAGAAATTTGCTTTTCACAAGCAACAAATAAAAATATACACAATTACTGAAAAAGGCCCTTCCTAATTTTTTTCTTAAAAAAAAAAAAAAGGCCATTCCTTTTTGCGAACTATACTTTTTAGGAAAATACTCCTCTCTGCCTTCCCAGCTGCATGCCCTGTGTGAGGCTGGATTTTCTTCACACTTCAATTCAAAGCGACATATCACAACCAAGCAAAGTCACAAGCAGGTATGAGAATGCAGCTGCAAAATGCAAAACAATGTTACTCTTCTCAACACCATTTTGTTGTTGTCGTTTTGAAAAGTTATATTTCATTAAAAATAAAAAAAAATATTTTAGTTTTACACTGATACACAATGAATTTATGAGAAATAAATTGTCATACATTTTTATAAATATTTCGGTTTTCATTCCTAACTGGTAAATGGCAATAAGATAGAATTCACAAAAACAAAAGTTTGGGGGATCAGCAATAATTTTGTAAAATGAAGAGAAATCTGAGGACTTCCCTAATGGCACAGGGGATAAGAATCTGCCTGCCAATTCAGGGGAACACAGGTTCAATCCTGGGTTCCGGAAGATTCTACATGATCCAGAGCAAACTAAGCCCAGGCATCACAGTATCCAGCCTCTGCTCTAGAGCCCATGAGCCACAGATACTGAGCCCATGTGCTGCAACTACTGAAGCCCAGTTACCTAGAGCCTGTGCGCCACAACGAGAGAAGTCTCCACAATAAGAAGGCTTCACACCTCAACAAAGAGTAGCCCCTGCTCACTACAACGAGAGAAAGCCCTCAAAAAACAGTGAAGAACCAATGCAGCAAAAAAAAACCAACTAGGAGTTTTGAGAAGGACAACTCGGCACCAGGCAGGTCCCCCACTTCCCTTTTCACGGGCCCCTCTGCCTGCCTGGAACTTCCTTTCCCCTTACTCCCTCAGATCTCTGATTCTGATGGCCACCAGCTCCAAAAGGGCTTTTCTGAAAGGACCTCTTCTCTGCCCAACCACGGTCTCTCCTGTGCTGTTTTTGTTTTTCCCCTCCACAGCACTTCTCACTAAACGACAGTGTGCAGAATATTTATTTGAGGTGTGGATTATCCATCTCCTCCACTAGACTCTAAGCTCCAGGAAGCTTACCTTTATTCCCTGATATTTTTACACACCTGTAACCCTTCCAGATGTTTCGCAGCCTTTCAATAGATAGTTTTTGAATGAATGAATGAACAAGTGACCATTTTTAATTCTCACAAAGCCCAGTTAGGTGAAGATTATTGGTTTCCCCATTTGGGGACTGAGGAAGCTGAAAGAGGGGCTTCCCTGATAGCTCAGTTGTAAAGAATCCATCTGCAATGCATGAGACCCCAGTTTGATTCCTGGGTCAGGAAGATCCACTGGAGAAGGGATAGGCCACTCAGTCCAGTATTGAAAGCTGAAAGAAGTCAAGCCACCACTTTGTTTTTTAAAGCAGTTTCATGAGATAGAACTATAGTTTTGTTTTTTAAGATTGATATATTTATGGCTGCACCGGGTCTTCCTTGCTATGGGCAGACATTCTCTAGTTGTGGCAAGGGGGGCTATTCTGCATTTCAGTGAAAGGGCTCTACAGCCTTCGTGCTCAGCAGTTGTCACATGGGCTTAGTTGCTCCGTGGCATATGAGATCTTCCTAGACCAGGGATCAAACCCATGTCTCTTCATTTGCAGGCAGATTCTTAACCACTGGACCACCAGGGAAGCCCAAACCACCACTTCTTTTTTTTTTTTCCAATCACCACTTCTAAGTGGGGTGGATCGTGATGAAAAAATAATAGGTTTGCCAAAGGCCCGCTTGGGATCTGATTTGGAAATTGAGTCAAACCATAAAAAGACACTCTTGCATTTTTTCTTTGTTTTGGTCCCACCTTGTGGCACACAGAACTTCCCTGACCAGGGATTGAATCTGTGCCCCTTGCAGCAGTAGTATGGAATGTTGACCACTAGACCACCAGGGAAATCCTTTTTTTCCCTCTCTCTCTTTTTAAAAATTTTATTTTATTGAAGTATAATTGATTTAAAATGTTGTGTTAATTTCTGCTGTACGGCAAAGGGATTCTGCTATACATAGAGCTGACTCTTTTTTCATATTCTTTCCCATTGTGGTTGATTCGGGATGCTGGATATAGCTCCCTGTGCTCTATAGTGGGGCCTCGTTATTTATTGATCCTCTATACACCAGCTTGTGTCTCCTACCCCAAGCCTCCAGTTGCCCCTCCCCACCCCACCCCCTTGTCAACCGCAAGTCTGTTCTCTGTGTCTGAGGGTCTGTTTCTGTTTCGTAGATAAGGTGATTTGTGTCATATTTTAGATTCCACATAAAAGCGATATTATATAATGTTTGTTTCCCTTTCTAACTTCCCTTAGTGTGATCATCTCTAGGTCCATCCATATTGCTGAAAATGGCATTATTTCATACAAAAAGACATTTTTGAGACAATCTAGTAGTGTGAGTAAGGCCTGGAGACCAGGGAATTAACTACCAACAAAAGTATTGGGTGTGCTAGTGAAATTGGGGCTGTTCTAGAAAACCCCACTTCCTGTTTCAAGGGATGTTGCTGAGATATGGGCTTCCCTGGTGGCTCAGATGGTAAAGAATCTGCCTGCACTGCAGGAGACCTGAGTTTGATCCCTGAATCAGGAAAATACACTGGAGAAAGGAATGGCTACCCATTCCAGCACTCTTGCCTGGAGAATTCAATGGACAGAGGAGCCTGGCAGGCTACAGTCCACGCGGTCACAAAGACTTGGACACTCCTGAGCGACTAACACATGCTGAAATATATCCAGGTGAAATGACAGGATGTATGGGGTTTGCTTGAAAAATATTTAAGGCAAAAAAAAAAAAAAAACAGGGAGGAAAAAGGAGTAAGTGAAGCAAACAAGATGAAATCTTGAGAACCGTTGAATCTAAGATATGAGAGTATCTGGTTAGGTCCTCTGAGAAGCAAGCGGGAAAGTGGGAAGGGGCTGGGGGCAGCGGGGAGAGAGTTGGACAGGTGCCTGGCAGGGCTGTCCCCTGGGCAGGAGTGGGGATGGGGAAGGGCTGGGTAAAAGCCCTTGAGCCAAATTTGTGCATCCGAGTAATCTCATTCTCCTGTTCTAGGCAAGGAAAGAACCTGCCTAGTAGCGGTATGAGTTTCCTAAGGCTGCTGCGACAAGCAGATGTTCTGAGGGAGCATCTATTTCAGGCCTCTCTGCAGCTTCTGGTGCTGCCGGCGATCCTCGGCCTAGCGCTTCAGCACTCCAGTCTCTGCCTGCGTTGTCATGTGGCCTTCTTCCCTCTGTGTCATTTAATAAAATCAGCTCTGGGGGTTTTTCATCCCAGAGCAGAATGGAGCCTCAGGTTGTCCCCCCGGAGCCCCCCTAATCATGGCTTGCTCTGCAGGGCATGTTATCTCAAGTATGTTTAAACTTTAAACATCAACATCCAATTCAGCCCAGCAACCTGCCCTAGGAAGGAAGGGAGCAGATGGGCCAGGAAATGCAGGTTGCTGCCTCTCATATCAGCTCCCCAAGGGTGTGTTCATGCATTTACTTCTTCTCCTTTCGGCCTTTTATTCTGAGTGGTAGAACTCATGTAGCTGAAGTCTCTTCTGGAGCAGAACACCCACACAGTGTGTTTCCTCTCTCCTCTGTCGTACTTATTTCCTCATCTCTGCCCTACCCAGGGTTGGGCACTGTCTCCAGACCACAGAACAGGTGCCACTATCTTAAAGGACCTTGGCCAGGGGGAAAGTGCTAAAGAAGAGGAGTAAGCCAAGGTAAGAAGTACCAAGGGTCTGGATTGCATTGATTCTGGCCTCAAGTCACTCTGAATCTCTGAAGCAATCATTGATTTTCTATAACTCAGTTCTCATATAGGAGGAAAGTCCAGTGTCTCCTGCCAGCCTCATAGGATAGATACTGAAATGGACTGGCATGATGAAATGAAGCTTATATCACATAGACTAATCCATTAGCTGCCATGCATTCATGTTACCACTGAGTTAAAGTGGTGACATCACTATTTTATACCCTTTCATGTTTCTTGATCCAGTCACTCCTACCAACCTTTCCCGTTCATCCAAGAAATTCTTATTTTTCATTGATATTCATCTAACATTTTTTTTTTCTGCAAAACAGACAGCTCGTGTTGGAGGAGAGTTAGGATAGCTTTCTTTCAGTCTTCTTTAGCCTAGAAAAATAAGTATCCTTTCTACTCTCAAGTGAAGATTGATTACTGTAATGCAAGAGTTTTGGGGGGACTTGCCTGGTAGTCCAGTGGCTAAGACTCTGCATTTCCAATGCAGGGGGCCTGGGTTTGATCTCTGGTCAGGAAACTTAGATCCCACATGCCTCAACTAAAAATTTGCATGCCAAGTCTAAAGATTAAGCATGTCATAAATATATATTTTTAATACCTTTGTTTAGCCCATAGGAAACATCCTGATCAGGCCCACCTGTGAATGATTGCAGGAAGAAAGAAATTAACACACCCCTCCAGAGGCAGCCCAGAACCAGGAAATGTCTGACTTTATTCCCTCCCCTTTTAGTGTAAAAGAAATCTGAATTCTAACTCAGGCAAAACGGTTCTTTGGTGCACAGGTGGGCCCACCTTCTTCTTGGTTTGCCATCTTTCCAAGTAAAGTTGCTATTCTTTGCCCCCAAAATTCATCTCTTCATTACTGACCTGTCGTGTGGTAAGCAGTATGAGCTTAGACTTTGTAACACCAAGATAGATCACAGCCCAGTGAGAAAGACAGCCTTGTAATGCAGCCACACACGGCACACCAAGGTTCTAATGGGTGGGCAGCCTGTGGTCATATGAGAATCCTTGCTTTAGAAGAAGCCAAACAGGAACTATAACCAACATCCTGTAATAGAGCGCGTGCTCCGTTGCCCAGTCATGTCTGACTCTTTGCAGCCCCATGGACTGTAATCTGCCAGGCTCCTCTGTCCACAAGATTATTTCAGGCAAGAATACTGGAATGGGTTGCCATTTCCTCCTCCAGGGGATCTTCCCAACTCAGAGATTGAACTCTCGTCTCCTGCATCTCCTGCACTGGCAGGTGGATTCTTTACCACTGAGCCACCCAGGAAGCCCATCCTACAATAAACCATAATACAAAAGAATATAAAAAAGAATGTGTACATATGTATAACTGAATTGCGTTATTGTACACCTGAAAGTAACACAATATTGTAAATCAACTACACGTCAATTAAAAAAAAAGCAGATTTCAGCAGAGATAAAAGATGGAGAGATGGAGAGACAGACACAAAGACAGAGGTAAGAGACAGCTGACAATGTTTCTTGAGCCCCTGGATACAGCAGCTTGAAACTGCAGACAACTCAGGTTTCCACATGAACTGAGTCCCCCGATCCCTTCAAACCTTTGCCACTTTGGACTGGAATTTTGTTACTTACCACCAAATGAGTGCCGTAAATACATTAATATTGTTGGTATGTAAGTGTCATTTTCATAAAGTTAAAACATGACATTCAAATATAATAGTGAACCCATGTCAGAGGTTCACTAAGCTTATTAATAAGGAAGGCAGCAGAGTGGGGGGATGGATTCAAGGAAGCATGCAAGATAGAGTCTGTATAGATATTGAAAGAAAGAATGCTGGAACTTTTTTTTTTTTTTTTGACTGCTTCGTGTGACACGCAGGATCTTGGTTCTCTGACCAGGGATCGAACACATGCCCCCTGCAGTGGAAGTGCAGAGTCCCAACCAGTGAAGTCCCCACGTTTTCACTTTAGAAAGACATCTCAGGTATTGGCAGGTAAGTTGTTGGAGATGGGAAGGTGGTGAAGTCGGAGGCTCACAGAGAGACAGGAGGGCTTGGTACTAGTTAAGAGCCTTCAACTGAATCCCAGGCCAGAGACACTTTGTGAGCTCCTGGATACAGCCATGCCTGAAGCTAGGAAAAGTTCACAGCCTTCCCAATTAAGCCATCCTGAACAGGATGCTACAGAGGAGCTAGTGAACAGGGGAAATAATGGAAAGACATTGATGTGATGGAACCTGTTAGCTGATGTCAAAGGTAAGAGAGGCAATGTTATCCTAATGCCATATGGATTTCTGATTTGTTTTAATGGGTAGAGGAAACGGTCTAAGATGAGGTGTTTAACTAAAATTAGAACTGGATTAGGACCCAGTGGTGCCCTCCATGGTACACATCCTTTCTGTGTGTATCATTTCTTATTTGTAAGAAATAGGCTTCATTCAGCCCTCTTGACCTTCCCTGAGTTCCAAAGGGCAGATTTAGATAGTTGCCTATCAGGGAAGGGAAAGAAAGTGTGTTGCCAGCCTCCTCTGTTCATGGAATTCTCCAGGCAAGAATGCTGGAATGGGTAGCCATTCCCTTCTCCAGGAGATCTTCCTGACCCAGGGATTGAACCTGGGTCTCCTGCATTGTAGGCAGATTCTTTACGATCTGAGCCACCAGGGAAGCCCAGGGGATACAGAAACAAGCAAGAAGCAGCCAAGAAACAATAGTGTAGACTTGGGGTAGAGTCCTGGTTCCACCTCAAACAATATCTTTGGGTTCTTCTGCAGAAACAAAGGCCCCCACCCAGGTGGATAACTTCAGGCTGAACATAAGATTC
The DNA here is from genome assembly GCF_000754665.1 of Bison bison bison. Lineage (NCBI taxonomy): Eukaryota > Metazoa > Chordata > Mammalia > Artiodactyla > Bovidae > Bison > Bison bison. Next base: position 10,244,893 of record NW_011494867.1, on the reverse strand, counting down.
CTGGAGCATCACCCTGTTACCTCACTACCAACCAATCAGAAGAAAGTAACACCTCCTGCAGCCCTCACCTAAATTTTGCCTATGAGAATTCTCCTAACAACCATCAGTGAGTTTGAGTTTCTCTGAGCATGAGCCACCTATTCTCCTTGCTTGGCCCTACAATTAATCTTTCTCTGCTTCAAACTCTGACATTTTGGTTTGACCTCACTGTGTCGGGCGCACGAACTTGCCTTGGGTAATAGAACCTCTCTGGTTGCTCAGTCTGGTGAGAGAGAGAAACACAAACCAAGGGAGTGACAGTCCTCATTCAGAGGCACAGTGCCTTATCTTTTTCTTCATTTCCATCAACAGGGCTTTGTGAAGAACACACCCATATTGACTAGGCCACATGCTGGCTTACATTGCTCTACTTCTGAGTTAAATGCTCCAAGGCTTAAATTTCAGTTCTGTGCCCGCCCTCAACAAGAGATTGAATTTTTCTAACTCTGTTTCTTCATCTTGAATCATGGTTTATGAGATGCACCTCCATCAAGGCCGTGAAGACACAACAAAGCCCAAGGGCTCTACATGATGCCTGGTCCATGATAAGTGCTTTATAAGGGGTGGAAATTACCATGATCATTCTGGGTTCTCCAAACAGACAAACATTTTTTTGACTAACTGGCTTGTGACATGGATTGTTTCTTTCCAATTTAAGATGCTTTCTTTTCACAGAAGTTTAAAAAATAATAAAAGGGTAATTACCATTGGGTAGGTAATTACTATGCTGTGCTTGCTCTATGATTAAATAAAAATGTTTTGCATATAAGTTAGTGTTGCCGCTATTAGCAGTATTGATATATTAGTTATACAATAATTTTTAATTTAACAGCATGTGCAGGTTCTGGGGAGGGCAGCCTCCCAGGAAAGAAGAGGGGCCCTTGACCACATTGTCCCCACTGCAGGAGGTCCAGGGACTGGGACTCCGAACTTCCACTGCAGGGATAAGGGTTCAATCCCTGGTCGGGGAACTAAGACCTCCCACATGCTATGCCACGCAGACAAAAAAGAAAAGAAAAAAAAAATGCTGCTTTTCCAAAACCGCTGCCGTTTTACTGGTGGTAGCAAAGCAAGTTTGATAAAGAGTAAAGAAAGCTCTGCATGCAGAGCCCTGGCCACCTGTAGGCTTGAATATTTTCTATTAAGATTTTTTAAAAGGGGAAAGGACAGACAGTGCACACAGGACCCTAGGCTGAACTCTTTCAGAATTTGGCTCATGTAGTCAATTCCCTGAGTCTGTTTTCTTGGGGCTGTTATGTTAGCCTTCTCTAGAGAATGGAACGAATAGAAAGTGTGTGTATATATATAGATATAGATATCGATATGGATATAGAGAGAGAGAGACATTTATCTTAAGAAATTGGCTCATGCAATTACAGAGGCTGGCAAGCCTCAAATCCGCAGGACTGGCTGGCAGGCTGGATACCCTGAGAAGAGCCAGTGTTGCAGTTCAGGTCTGAAGGCTGTCTGCTGGCAGAATTCCCTCTTGCTCTGGGGAGGTTGGTCTCTGTGCTAGTCAGGGCTTCACCTCATTCAAGGCCCACCCACATGATGGAGAGCCTCCTGCTATACCCAAAGTTCACCGATTTAAGTGTTCATGTCATCCAAATAACACTTTCACAGAAACATTCAGAGTAATGTTTGACTAAATATCTGGGCACTGTTACCCAGCCAAGTTGACACATATAATTAACCATCACATATGCATTAACCAGTCCAAGATTCTAGATACACAAAACTGAGAGCCAGACCTTAAAACATAGTAACCACATCATGCCACTGTCCTCCATGAGGAATCCTATGGAGGATTCTTTGACATCTCTGTGACATCTTTCCAAATGGGTGATGGGAATATCACCAAATCTTTGTCAGAGTTGATGAGACACAGAAACCTTTTAGCTTCCTGTTTCCTAAAACGTGTTATGATGACATAAAATCTCTACAGTTACTTTTGTTTACTTTTTAAAATTTTTATTTATTTTGGCTGTTCTGGGTCTTTTTGCTGCATGGGCTTTTCTCTAGTTGCGGTGAGTAGGGGCTATTCTTCTTTGGGGTGCATGGGCTTCTCATTTGTGATGGCTTCTCTTGTTGCATAGCACAGGCTCTAGGGTATGTGGGGTTCAGTACTTGGAGCTCCCGGGCTATAGAGCACAGGCTCAATAGTTATGATACTTGGGCTTTGTTGCCCCAAGGCATCTGGGATCTTCCCAGATTAGGGATTGAACCCACGTCTTCTACATTGGCAGGTGGATTCATTACCCCTGAGTCACCAGGGAAGCCCTCTATAGTTATTAGCAAGGAGGGGGCCCCAGGCAGAAACAAGCTTGAGAAACCTTGGGTTAACCAAAGCTGTGTTAGTTACTCAGTTCTGTCTAACCGTTTGCGACACCATGGACTATAGCATGCCAGGCTCCTCTGTCCATGGGATTCTCCAGGCAAGGATACTGGAATGGGTTACCATGCTCTTCTCCAGGGGATCTTCCTGACTCAGGGATGGAACCTGGGTCTCCTGTATTGCAGGCAGACTCTTTACTATCTGAGCCACCAGGGAAGGGTCCTAACTAAAGTTAGGTAGGTGTCTTTAATGGGACTTTCAGAGGCTGTAATATACAAATGTGTAGCCTGCTGTGAGTCTCCAAGAGGAAGCTCTCACTTCAGAGTTCCCTAAACGTTTCCTGACCAGAGCTCCTCTGGGGCAGCTGCATAGGAGACAAGGTTGAGGCAGGTCACACTCTGAGGGACATCTCATCCACAGTGTAAGGAACTGAGACTTAAGCGATAAAATCTCTTGTCCAGGTGGCATGTTTCAGAGTGAAAGCAAAAAACCACATTCCTGAAGCACAGCCCTGCGCTCCGACCATGTGGCCGAGGTGAGATCTAGTCCCTGTTCTAAAAGCAGGAGACACCAAGCACAGCTTTGGTTGAGGCTAATTAGTTAGGAAGATCAGACTGGAATCCTGGTCTCTTGAATTTCAGTCTGGAACAAAAAAAGAAAGCCCGCAGCATTGAGGCACTCAGAACTGCAGACAAGAGTGATATTTTTAGTGCCTTTAGGTGACCCCTGGGAAGATGAATCACTGCTATGGCACGCCTGGTCAAAAGATTCCACTTAAGCCAAGCATGAACTCCCAGCACCAGCGGATGCTGGAGACGATTCAAAGGGTCAGGCCACACCCTAGGACTTCCTGCCTCCCATCAACAGGAAGTGCACAGATGAGGTAGGTTCACTTTCCCTGGGATGCAGCAGGTATGTGGCCCTGCAGAGATTTGCTCGGAGACCTCGCCAGCCTTCTCAAGCCCAAGTCTTTGGCTACTCCCTGGCTGAGTTGGACTTTAACCAGAGGGACGCCCCATAGTTCAGGTTTGGTCAGTGCAAACTGGGCGCAGCTGTTGGGGATCTGGCAAGACTCGTAGCTCAGGAAAGCCTGCGGGAGCAGAAAGGAGACAGAACCATCTAGAGAGCAGTGATCCTCAGTCAAGCTTGCCTTAGACTCCCTAAGTAAGTGTTAGTTGCTCAGTCGTGCCTGACTCTTTGCAACCCCATGGACTGCAGCCCACCAGGCTCCTCTGTCCATGAGATTTTCCAGGCAAGGATACTGGAGTGGGTTGCCATTTCCTTCTCCCAGTGGATCTTCCCAATCCAGGGATTGAACCCGGGTCTCCTGCACTACAGGCAGATTCTTTACTGACTGAGCTACAAGGAAGCCCCTTAGACTTCCTAGGAGGGTTCATGAAAACACACATTGCTGGGCTCCACCCCAGGAGTGGCTGAGTCAGTGGATCTGGGGTGGGACCTGAGAATCTGCGTTCCCAAGTTTCCTGGGATGCAGATACTGCTGATTCAAGAACCGCTGTTTGAGGACTGCTGCTCTAGAGCGCCCTCTGAAGGATACCCCGAGGTCTGCACACAGAATTGCTCCCTTGGCAGGCCTGAAATCAAGGCTACTTTTTTTTAAATGCTACCCTTTTTTAAAAAAATTCTTTTTAAAAGAATGCTTACCCTTTAAAAAAATATTATTTATTTATTTCTCGCTGCACTGGGTCTTCGCTGCGGCACAGGCTTTCTCCAGTTCCATGGAGCTAGTCTCAGATGTGGTGTTCCAGCTCCTCATAGTAGAACTCAGGCTCTAAGGTCTCCAGGCTCAGTAGCTGTGGCGCACGGGCTTAGTGGCCCTGTGGCATGTGGAATCCTCCCAGATCAGAGACAGAACCTGTGTCTCCTGCACTGGGAGCTCAGAGACTTAACCACTGGATGACCAGGGAAGTCCTATTCTTACTTTTTTAGAACCCCAATTTTAGAACCCAAGAAGGGGGGTTTCTAGTCTGAATCTCAACCTATAGTTATCTGGGAGACCAATACACAAAACTCAGAGAATGGGGTGAACTACTTACTATTTTCATTTTTTAATTAAAATATTCATTTATTTGGCCATGCTGGGTCTTTGTTGCAGCATGTCAACTCTTAGTTGCCGCTTGTGGGATGTAGTTCCCTGACCAGGGATCGAACCTGCCATTAGGAGCTCAGAGTCTTAGCCACTGGATTGCCAGCAAAGTCTCTGGGATGAGGTATTGCTTTGGTATTTTAAACAAATGTATTGAGATATAATTCATACATCATTCAATTCAAAGACTTTTCATACAGTCACAGACATGTGCAACCACAAACACTTGTCAATTTTAGGGTATCTTCATCACCACAGAAGAAACCCATATCCTTTAACTCCTGCACCCCTATCTTCTCGCATCACACCCCTCCCCTAGCCCTAAGCAAACACTAACCCACTTTCTGTCTCTGAATTTGCCTGTTCTGACCACTGCCTGTAAACAGAATCGCACAATATGGTGCCCTTTGTGCCTGCTTCTTCAGCTCAGCATAGTATTTTCGAGGCTTCATCCATGTCACCCACGTCATGCTTCATTTCTGTTCATTGACTGATATTCCATTCTCTGGTATTTGCACCCCAGCAGTGCCTTCTGGGGGCGTAACACCCTATGCAGGTAATGTACATGGTGGCCATTTTCAAGGCGTTGAAAGAGCTGGGTGTGAGCTGGCCAACTTAGGTTAAAATCCAGCTCCAGGAGAAGCAGGTGCCTCTGGGGTCCAACATGGACCCTCTGCCCTCCTCTGATTCTGCTCCAGGGCTGGCCACACGCTGACAGGATGCCCCTGCGTCACACGTGGGGCTTCTTTCTGCCCCAGGGAAGGAGGGAGGGAGCTCTCTGAACAGCTGGCTCTGTGAGCAGGGCAGCCCTGGATGGACGTCACCGGGGCCTCTGGGAGCACCCACCCTCCTTCCTTGGGCAGATGTGTGAGGACACATGGGCTGCTGTGGGGCTTTCCAATTCATTGATGCCCCTTGAAAAAGGTGCCATCTCTGTCACCCCTCAACCTCCAACCTAGGGCATCTTTGCTTTTGCCCCCATGTAGGATCTTAATTCCCCGACCAGGGATCAAACCCATGCCCCCAGAACTGGGAGTTCAGAGTCTTAACCATGGGACTACCAGGGAAGTCCGTGGTGGTCGCTTGTGATGCTCTCAAGGAGCAGGATACGGCAGCCATGTGGCTGTTGCTAGTCAGGCCTGGGACACTTGCCCTGGGAGACTTTGGCTTCCAGATAAGAAACTTGGTAAAGACAGACCTGGAGACAGAGAAGGTATATTCTTGGTGGCTCAGATAGTAAAGAATCTGCCTGCAATGCAGGAGATATGGGTTCGATCCCTGGGTTGGGAAGATCCCGTGGAGAAGGAAATGGCAACCCATTCCAGGATTCTTGCCTGGTAAATTCCACGGACAGAGGAGCCTGGTGGGCTACAGTCCACGGAGTTGCAAAGAGCGACTAACCCTACTACTCTGGGGGAGAGAGACCAGTGGGATGGGGGAAGCAGAGCAGAGAGAAAAAAACGAGGGGGGAGGGGCCCCAGCTGTCTCAGGCCCTGACATGTAGTGAGTCCTGGGGAGCTCCTATCTGGCTATGACTGTGAGACCCAGGAGAGTGCTATTTCCATCAGCCCAGTCAACCCTCAGATTCATCACCAAAAATAACTGCTATGGCTTTAAGCCACAGCTTGGGGTGACTCAATACTCAGTCATAGATAAAGCCCCCTGTGAGCAGCTTTTCCTCCTTCCTGGTCTCGCTCGGCTTCCTGGGCTGTGAGACCAGCTCCCCAGGTCAGCCACCTGCCTCCAAGTCCTTGTCTAAGGTTCTCTCTCTGTTCAAGAGAACCCAAAGGGACGTGGACCTTCTGGGGAGGTGAGGTAGTTCAATGTGGGTAATATAATTAGCCCGAGATTTGGGTGCGTCATCTGGAAAATGGGAGGCATCTCATTTCTAACCTAAGATTCTTCTGGAAGTAAAAGAATCAAGGAGAATTTACCATCTGTTAGTTGGTATCCCATCTGGGGCAGCTCAGTGGCTCAGAGGCAAATCTGAGGCAGGTTCTTCCCACCATTCTCCCAAAGCTGAATTACCAAAGGCTCAGGGAAGTGACGCCCAACCACAGTGTCTGGGCTTGTCTGCTTGCTGGTGGAGGCTTTGAAACCCCTGCAGGGCATCAGAGCTATCTATTTGCCTCTTCTTGGGCCCTAAGGGTGGTAAAGGAACTCTGTTCTTACAGAAATGCTATTGTATCTTTCTGATAAAGATAACCCATTGCTTGTTTTTCTTTTCTAATCAGATTATCCCAACGGACACAAATTTAAGGAAATAGTTTCATTTCAGGTCAGAGGACTTAGGGCTGTCATCAAGAAACTGAATGAAACTTCTGGTAAAATACAGTAATTAGGAGCATAGTGAGAGCTGACTGGGAATGCCCTTGCCTCCCATGACACCGAAAGGCAGTCTGGTTAATTTCCAAATTATATTTGGGCTCAACATGCAAAGGGGCTCTTTTTCATTTGGGCAGAGAAAATAGGACTGAAGATTACTATAATAACCACACAAGACTAGGGCTTTAATTATAAAATAAGCCATACCCTAGCAGGCAAATCATTTTTAATGTGTTTCGAGAATTGAATACTTTATGGAGTTAAAAACAGAAGGGGAAAAAAACTTCAACATGCAGGAAATTAAGAAGAGATAAGAAACAGAAAAGCTTTGGGTGTCATACAGTTACAATACAAAAGCAACAAATGAAAAAAATAGCACACACGTGATAACCAGCTTCAGTAACATTAGCAGCCAGAACATACCCAGTGAATTATCAACACTTAATCATCAAAGATCTAATTCTGCAAGGGAGCTGGAGGTAATGATGGATTTCAGTTGATCCAAAGGACGTTTTCCTTCTATCACAAGCAAACCTGTAAAGACAGCTCAAGTAACTTGGAAAAGTAGAGTTCCTTTTCTCAAAGAAAACTGACACAGAAAGGTTTCTCCTCCGGCCCCCCTCCCCCAAATTTGTACATTCATTAATTCTTCTAAGGCAACCAAAATACAATTTCTTGAGACCACCAAACCGAACACCCTGCAAAGCCACAAATTCTACCCGTGTAAAAAGGGAAAAAAAAAAAAAAAAAGATGAGCGATCTCCAAAACTCTGTAAAGTGCAGGATGGTTTAGTTTACAGCTTTTGTTGGATTTCAAGTTAATGTGTCTTTATAAAGAAAGGGTGGACAAACCAGAGTGACGAGACCCAGCCAGGCCCTGGGCTGAAAAATGACCCATACTGGAAAGGTGACAGATGGATCGGCCCTCAGGGATCTTTTCAACTCTGCACACTCTGCTGCGGTAGGAGCTTTGGAAGAAATGTTCCAACGTCTCAGGGTGTTGGCGCGTCCTCATCATACACCATTGCCCTTTTGCTCAGCTGGAGGACCAAGACAGTCACACTCCTGGGCCATGTATGACATCATACAACTCAAAAGCATGGATCAGATCGCAGCCATGGCAGAGCATCATGGCCATGAGAGGTCGCTAGGACAAGACCCTGGAGCTGACCTCGGGAGGGGTGGTGGTGGGGAGATGGAAAATGAAAACCCCGTCAGGCAACTACAAAATGGTTATTAGCAAATGGTATCAAAAAGTATCAAAACATTTCAAAAAACTTTAAAAACTGCCAGGCTTGGCGGACACAGGGGATGGGCTCTCCAAGCACCTGGAGAGCGGCCCTACATTTCAGAGGTTTATGCTAGAGGTCAGGGACATGGCCCCTTCCCCTCTGAAGATGCTCAGAATCCATGGAGACAGCAAGGATGTCCATGCCACACGGCTGGAACTGCCCATCCAGGTTTGGGAACAGGGGTCTCAGATTCTAACCAGAAGACCTGAGAGCCAGCTCAGTGAGATGCTGGCCGAGGCGCATGCCATGGAGGAAAGGGTAAGAGGCGGCTGCTAAGTCTACAAGGGGTGGGGGGAGTCCTTCACTTCCTACATGGCTGCCTGTCACCCAGAGGTCCCTGCTGGCTTAGGGGTCAGGCCCTTAATTCACCTGAACTCAAGAGTGGGATCCTAGACCTGCAAGGGACGCCACTTCCCTTGGGCATCTGGGTTGCCATCCAACACTGAACCCCCTTTAGGGTTGACTTCTGCAGTTCCCACTAAGTCACCATGTGGCCAACTTATGATTTAAGGGGCAAAGGGAAGGGCATTCAGAATAGAAATACACACATGAGGTTTTCTGCTCAGATTAAGACCTAGAAAGACGTAGACGTACCACCTGGCAGTCTAGATTTCTAAAAGCGGAAGGATGTTAGAAATACAGATTGAGCCATACACACAGGCAAGGTGCGAAGATAATCTGTATATTTTAAACAGCAGACAGACCACTGTAAGTAACAAGGATTCTTTAGCTTTACTACTCTGCTTTCTTTCTGTCATTACACTAATGTCTTAAGCAAACAGGATTCCAACTTGGGCGAGGATCAAATTCAAAGCCTACCACTCATATGAAGTTAAAACTCTAGTTCTTTAAAAAGAAAAAAAAAACAAAAACCCTGAACCTGAATAAAAGCCCATCATTCTGAAAGATCAAAATAAGACAATCAAGGTGTTGTCAAAGTTCAAGGCGAACAGCTAGAAGCACTGACAACACGATGGGGAAAGTTGCCGTTTCTGTCTCAACGTGGTGGCCAGGAGACCCCAAGCCTTTGTCACTGCGGCTGGAAATCATATTATTGTGATTCTGCAGTTCAAAGGGCCGCCTGCTAAGGGTGCCCCAAAGTTCTGCCCACCTGGGTTACAGACAGTTTTCCTCTAGTCTTAGTTGGATTGCACAGCACACTGATTTCCACCTTAAAAGCGCAGACAGCAGGAACCTGCCATGGTCCCACCACTGCACTCTCCCGCACCCAGGCAGGCACTGCCCCTGGGTCACAAAGCTCCTCTCCATGGACCCCAAAGAGCTTGGAAAAACCTTTCTTAGAACAGTGGAGCCACCACTAACTATTTGAAGTGGGTCTACAAGAAGAAATTTTCCTCATCGACCCTACCTTTAAAAGAACACTCACACCTCAATCATATCAGATTCTAAGGTGCATAGATCATAAACATCCTTCATAGCATAACGGCAAGAGAGACATCAAGGCATGAGAAAATCTGAATAGAAGCCAGCAGCACAACCTTATTGTCAAAAGCACAACAGCTAGCTTAGGCTAAAAATTCACAGCTTTCGTCCTCCCGAGGTCAAAGCCTTCCTGCTCCTCACAGCAAGCATGGTCTTTCTCTGTGCTCAGCCCAATCTGCCCTGGATTCTGGTTGAATGACCCCCTCTTTGCTCATGACCTGGGCTAAGCTGGGGAGAACAGACCACAGGTTGTGTGCCTCTCAGGGAACAATGAAACCTGCCTTGGAACAGGAGGAAGGCAAGCCCTCCCACAGTTGGCAGGAGTGCTGTCACATGGATTCCGGGAGGGCTGGATTAAGTTTGAGATGAAAGAAGGATTGCAGCTTCAATGCAGTTTGGAGGTGAAGGGTTGATGGAGAGTTAACAGGTGACACAGGACTTCTCAGAGCCTTTAATACACTTTGAAATGTTGTATTAAGGACATCCAAGAAGGTGGACAGTTTTTTGCTTTGATTATTTGTATGCTTTGCAGAACCTCTCAAGGGTCTGTAAGCCTTTAGCAACTTCCATAGGCTAAACATGCAGACAGGTCACCCATCTCATGAGAGGCAGTGCTCGTTTGGGTACGAAGTTTTCAACTCCCAGCTGGCTCTCAGCTCTCCTGGTCACTATGGAAACAGGCCAACCAAAACCACAGTGAACCTTCAAGAGAAGGGGAGGGAAGTGCCATAAAGAGTCAGGAAAAAAGGAAAAGGAGAAAGAAGTTCACTGAGCTTCTTATTCTAATGCCAACATTAACGATAATCACGAGGCCTTGTCATCTCTGCAGTAAGATCTCTGCCACGGCACAGATCACTAATGCCTCTGCTGGCTGGTGATTAAAACCTGCTCCACGCCCATCGTCCTGGTGTGACAGGTGGCTTGGGCAGGAGTCTCGAACGCTCCTTAAAGGGCACATGCTACTGCTGTCAGTTCTGGTAACTGTGGGACCAGCGGGGGTGGTCACGCATTTCAGGAGGAGGTGCAGAACCCACCATCACAACTCATGCAGACTAGGAGACCTCGACCCCCGGAAGGAGGCCTGGCCAGGATCTCTCCCGTCCTTTAGGAGGTGGGAAGCAGCTCGAGACTTGTTAAAGAGTGTGCCCCCAGCACAGGGCTACCTGGCGACGGCCGGGCGGGATAGGATCTGGTGCCGGAGTTCGGGAGATGCTCCGACAGCCTCCTCTGGTCGGAGTCCCTGGGCCCTCCCTCGTGTGGGAGCCTCCTGGGGTGTCTCAGAGCAGGGGTCATAGAACACAACGGCACGTTCCACCTGCTCCCTTCTTTCCTGAGTGATAAATGGAGATTGGCGGGGCTCAGTACATCAGTAATCTAATAAACAGTGGCTTCCGGAAGAGACAGTAAAAAGACCAAAGCACAAATTACAGAATAACGCTTATCAAGAGCCACGTGCCTGTTTTCCTTTCTCCCCTGTTCCCTTTTGGAATTCGGGACGATGACCAACCGGGAGAAATGGCCACCTGAGGAAGAAAGCCCAGTGGGGAAACGTCCCTGGTGAGAAGTCCCACACCTCACCTGACTGCCTGGGCTGCTGGTGACCCTCAGTCACTCTCCAGGAGCCTCTGTGCCCTGCCTATAAAAAACCACCTCACCAGTGATTCCCAAGCGTGGCTGACACTCAGTCATTCCGAGGACAGTAGTTTTCAGCCCCCCTCAGCCCCCTTCAGAATCGCTAATTCTGAGGTGGGGCCCAGGAACCTGATGTTTGAAAAGCTCAGCCAGGTTTGGGGAGGCGGGGACTACGGGGCCTGCACTGTCGCACCGGAGCCCTTCATTCCACTACAGAAACTTCTGCGTCACTCTTGCCCTGGCTGCTCTCGGCGGGATGGTCGGGGGGTGGGGGGGCACCCACAGGGGTTGGTGACTTGGGAAGTAGCCCCGCACAGACGCAGTGACCACTCTTGCCTGGGCCCTGGGTTAATTACTCAAGCAAGATGGTATGTCAAATCATATAGAATATTTAATCGGTTACTGTGATACCATAGAAATACCAAGAATCATAAAAGTAAAAATTAAAAAAAAAAAAAAAAGCTGCTAGGTCGTACATAATGGTGCCAGGGTTCTCCCGGTGGCTGCTGGTCTGTTGGCACGCCGGGGGTCACTGGCCGTGGTCCTGGGGCCTCTTGCCTTTGCCCTTCTTCTTCTTGTCCTCCAGCCGCGGCTTCAGGGCGCACACGCAGGCCGACACGCCAGCGATGGCCTTGGGCAGCTCGGTGCCCTCACTCCACTTGTCCTTGTCGCGGTCGTAGACCTGCACGGTCTTGGAGAAGGCCGTGTTCTCCCAGCTGTAGCCGCCCAGGATGTAGATGCGGCCCTCCCACACGGCCACGCCCGACTCGCTGTTGGCGTGCAGCAGGGGCGCCACGCGCGTCCACTGGTTGCACTGCGGGCTGTAGGCCTCCACGCCTAGCACGTCGAAGCGCTCCATGGACTCCAGGCTGTCGTCGCTGCCGCCGATGGAGTAGATGCTGTCCCCCAGGCTGCACATGCTGTGCCAGCCGCGCGCAGTGCTCATGGGCCGCCGCTCCTCCCACACGTCCGTCCGGTGATCGTAGCACAGCAGGTTCTTGCGGTAGGGGCCGATCTGGTAGTCGTGGCCCCCCGAGATGTACACAAAGTCCTTGTAGATGGTGCCCGCATGGCCATAGGTGAACCTGCGGATGGGCGGACGAACAGAGGGAGAGAGGAAGCTCAGGGCTTGCCTAGGACAAGGTCAAGATTTCATCGGTCGGCTTCCTCAACCACGGTCATCTGGTTCTGGGTGATAAACTACGTGGGTTACAATCCACCCTGCTAGTTATTTTGGGGATCAAGGGACTCAACTCATCACGTGAAGCACGAGGCCCAGGCTGGCACACGGTCATCAGTAGCTACTATCATGACTGTCTACTCATCTTATTCACAGGTGTCCACGTAGGGCTTCCCTGGTGGCTCAGTGGAGGAGCTGGGATCCACACCCAGACGCTCACCCCACACCCTCTTCTAACTTCCAGGGACCAAGTCCCCTAGACACAAGTCCACAGCAAGCCTGCTTCAGAGGGTGCACCTGCAGGTTCGATCGCAGGGGGCTGGTCAGATAAACAAGTCCCCTCTGCTAAGCCCGTGACGATAAACGCAGTGAATGGACATCTGGAAAGGGTGGGACAGTCATCACGCCCCCTTCACAGACGAAGCAGCAGAGACAGCACAGGGTGGGGACACCTGCTCGAGTCAGATGGAGCACAGACGACCCCCACCCCCTGAACTCCTCCTGCCCAAAGCTGAGAGGTTTTCAGTGAATCTCTCACCCCCTGAACCCAGCACCCACTCCCTGAAACTCAGGCAGTGAGGAGACTTGCAAACGGAGCACTCGGGCAGCCCCCAACAGGCGCCCTGACACGCCGCCACTACGCCCTCTGCTCCTCATGCTGCTGTTCACAAGCCAGGAGACTCTGCCTGGAATTGGAGGCCAAGATACCCAGAAAGGCAGGTGGGCTCAACTGCCACCCTGGAGCCTCGGCGTCTGTAGATCTGCCCCCAAACCCCAATCACCTTGGCAGGCCAGCTACATAGGACCAGGAGTCGGTCTTTGGGCTGTAGGTCTCTACCGAGGAGAGTGCTCCGTTCTCATTTCGGCCGCCGACGGCCACCAGCATGTCCTCGATGGAGGCCAGGTAGAAATCCACACGGCGCTGGTTCATGGAGGCCACCTGTGGAGGTGACACGCCTGTACTTCCCCATTCCCAAACCTGGGTCAGCATCAACACCCAGCACTGTGTCCCCAGCATGCTCCATGGAAGACACAGCCCAGGTGAGGCAGAGGCCACCTGAGTCTGGGGAAGGGAGCCAAACTGGAAGAAGAAAGGGGGGCTCTTTGGGTGGGGCCCTCAAGACCTCATGAATCCTATGAGGGGCATGGAGAATTCACTTCCCCAAACCTGTCTGGCCAAACCTGTCTGGACTAGAATTCTGCAGGACACACGGGTCCCAGACACTGATGGATTGGTTTCCTGAAATGTAAGTTCACCTTTCCCCTTGCCCCCCACAATCAGGTATTTTAAAAAGTAGTACTGATTGCCATCTGTGCTGGCGGGCAGAAAGTAGCACTCAGCAGGAAATTAGCAACAGGAGACCCGAGCTTCTTTTTTCCTTTTTAAAGACAAGCAGGACATTCGAATGAACACGGTTCCACAGCAGACTACATGGTTAGGCTGCCACTGCTATGAAGGTATGGAGGCCAGCCTTCTAGGCTGGGAGCCTCCTTCTTGTGGCAAGACTTACAGAGTGGTTGGTTTTAGATTTTTGAGAATAAAAGAGAAAAGTCATCTGAGTCCCTTCTGAACCTTGAGCTCAGGAAACCTCCAAGTTAGGTCAGGAGACTGAGGTGAGTATGAAGACTGGGACAGACTCTCGTGAGTGGTGCTGTGGTTCTGGGGAGGAAAGGAGCACAACCCCAACCCCCCAACAATGTGAGCTACAACCACAACCCTGGGAGGTCAACATCCCACCACCCGCTTCCAGAGGGAGAAGCTGAGATTTGGAGCGGGCGTGGAGCCAGCCTGAAACTCTCAGCTACAATTTGCCAAGCTGGGCCGTGAACCTGGGTCTGATACCAAGACCCAGCCCCTTCCCAGCATGAGCCACCACACCTTCCAAGGGGCCATGGCTCCTACAAGACATGAGCCTTCGCAGCCTCCCTGAAGCACCTCCAAACCTGTCCCAAAGAGGAGCTTGGCGGAGACTCCGAGACGTGGGGAGGCTGTCAGAAGTATGGGTCAAGTCTCCAGACCAGTGCCATCAGGGATGGTAGCCACTAGCCTCGCACGGCCTTTCACACTCACGTTTAAACACGTGACAATGAAATAAAACTGAAAACTCAGTTCTTCGGTCCCATGGGCCACACTTCAAGCCCTCAACTGCCACATGTGGCCGGTGGCTACTGCTGGATGGCACAGACACAGAACTGTTCTGCGGGTGCAGAGTTCTACGGGGCAGCGGTGCCCTGGGCGTGGCCCATCCCTGCAGAAGGTGGCCAGTCAGCCCTCAGTGCCCCCAACCAGGCAGGGGGCTGTGATGGGGCTCGTCATCTTATCATCACACCTAGTTCAGAAGCAGGACGGCTGTCCAGGCCTGAGAGAAGGGAGTGAGGGGGCAGTCAAGACTAAGGTTAAGAAGATCGAAAGTCCTCAAGAGTAAAGAAATAATCTGGCTTTAATCTCACCTTGATCCACTGTTTACAGCGGGGGTCATACCTATAAAGGAGATTGGAGGCCGCATCCCCTCCGTTGTCCCGTGAGAAGCTGCCGCCGGCGATGAAGATGAACCCCCCCAGCACGGCGACGCAGTGGTGGCTCCGCCGGGCCGGCAGGGGCGTCTCCTTGACCCACTGCTCACTCTGGGCGTCCAGGTAGCAGGTGTCGTCGCTGAGCTCCAGACACCGCTCGGAGACCTCGCCGCCCACAAAGAGCAGGCACTCCTGGGTGGTGCGGAGGGCCGTGCGCTTGGTCTGCATGACGGGCTGGGCCGCCAGGCTGTTGTGGTAGCGCACAGCCTCCTCGATGAAGCCCTCGCAGTTGGCCTCGCGCGGCAGCAGCGAGCACACGGCAGGCTTGACGCGGTGCAGCAGGTCGTTCTTGGGGATGAGCGGGAAGTGGATGTTCTCCAGCACCTGATAGGCATGGGCCTCGCGCTCGGGCTGCTGCGTCAGCCACTGCAGGGCGGCCTGCAGCAGGTCGTGCTCACACTCCCGCTGTACCTCGCTGCTGCCCAGGTAGGCGCACAGCTTCTGCATGGAGATGTTCTGCAGGAAGGCGGGCGTGAAGGACAGCGTGCCGAAGCGGCTGAGGATGAAGCTGTCGATGAAGGCGTCCAGCCGCTTGAGGCTGTAGATGGAGGCCAGCTCCTGCAGGTACAGGTAGTTGTCCTCGCTCACCTCCTGCTCCAGGTACTCGCAGCAGAAGTCCACCGCAGTCCAGATCTGCAGCAGGTGGGCCGTCTCCAGCACGTAGTCGATGTTGCCGCCGTCCAGCACCAGCTCCCCGCCGTACAGGAAGTCCACCACGGCCTTGAGCCCGATGTAGGAGGCGCCGATCAGCTCCACCTCCTTCTGGAAGGCCTCGCGCATGCCCAGGGTGAACATGGAGTTGAAGTAGTCGCTGCACACGGCCAGCAGGTTGCGGTGGGCCGGCAGGCGCTGCTCATCGGCCACCAGGACCACGTCGCAGAAGAGGCCGCGCAGGCGCTGCTCATTCAGCCGCTGCAGCACTGTGCCCGAGTGCTCGGCCCAGCGGTACACCTGCAGCGGCGAGAGCGCCTGTCAGGAGGGGAGGGGGCCTCGGACCCACCTAGCACCACCCGACCAGCGTTTAGCATACAGCAGAATGAGAGAGAACGGGAAACAGAGTGCCAGAGTACCTCGCAGAAGTAAGGGTGTTTCACTGTGTGTGTGTGTGGCTATGTACTTGTATTGGGCTTCCCTGGTGGCTGAGATGGTAATCAATCTGCCTGCAATGCGTGAGACCCGGGTTTGATCTCTGGGTCAGGAAGATTCCCCTGGAGGAGGGCATGGCAACCCACTCCAGTATTCTTGCCTGGAGAATCCCATGGGCAGAGGAACCTGGTGGGCTACAGTCCATGGGGTCGCAAAGAGTCAGACACGACTGAGCAACTTTCAGTTCCATTTCTTTACAAATAAAATTTACTCAACCTTTCTTTTTTCCTTTCGTTCTCCCCCTCTCTTCCTCCTTTATAAACAGAATTCCCCAAAGTGTTCTTCGTTCCCTCCTTTCCCATCTCTGTTTCCTTCTCAGCAAGTGTGTGTCATGGCAGAGGTTTGCAAACGCTGTCCCGTGGGGAGGGTGAAGTTATGTGGGGTGGAGCCTCTCTGGTGGGACGGGAGCTCGTGGAGCCCCAGCTCTGCAGCCTCTGAGTCTCGAGCAGCCTCTGAGCCTCCGTTCCTGGTCTCACAAGTGAGGCTGAGTCTGTTTATCACCCAGGTTTGTGGGGGTCATGAGACAGAACCTGGCACAGAGCTGGCCCCAGGGGAGCGGCAGCAGAGT
Organism: Bison bison bison; assembly: GCF_000754665.1. NCBI lineage: Eukaryota > Metazoa > Chordata > Mammalia > Artiodactyla > Bovidae > Bison > Bison bison. The sequence continues at coordinate 10,228,252 of NW_011494867.1, read as the reverse complement.
CACCTGCTGGGCCCCTCAGTCCCCACGAAGGCGCAGTGCCGACACTTAGGCTACGAGACCATCCAACAAGGTCACGGGACCCAGAGACTAACGTGCCTAGGGAACTTACTCTCAGAAACACGGCTTCAGCAGTCACAGCCAGGGTTAAAAGAAACGTATGTAAACTGCAGCAACACTATGCTACACATGGCCCTGTACACGTGACTGCACGCTCTTGTTCGAGCATCATGGGAACCCTCCAAGGGAGTGTCAATTATATTTCCAGATGAGGAAAAGTCAGGCTCAGAAAGACTGCAAAATCTGTCCAAAATCCCACAGTGACTGAGAGGCAGGGCTGGGATTTGAAACTAGATCTGATTTCAGAGCCCAAACCTTTAATCACCATGCTACACAGGAATTAACAAATCAATTGATAGGAATAATTAATAGGAGTTAATTCAATACATTCAGGTTGGTGGACATTGACTGACTGTTGTCTGCCTGCCCTGGGCTTTTAAAGATACAAAGAAAACTCAGACTTTAGATAACAGTTTCTAAATCCTGGACGGAATAATCAGGATATTTCACACTGCTCTATTTACTCCCTATAAAAACAACAAGATGATTCAACATATGAGAAAACGGACCACTCAGAAACATCAGCAGGGAGATTCAAGGGTGATTGGGAAAAAGGGCTAGGCATTAAGTCTGATGTGTGGTGGGGGTGGTGAGGCTGGGCAGGTGCAAGCAGCTGGCTGACTTGCACACAGGTCCCTAGAGGTTACTTCTCAACGCGTGTTCTATGGCTGGGGCTTGGTTTTTCCTTCCCTTCCAGATCTGCCCTCTACCACCTCCAATGCACCAGTGACGGGCCACTTTATTTCCCTGTGGTCCTTCCCGTCCAGCCAGTTCCAACATCCACGGCTCCATCCACACCGAGTCTCAGGCAACATCCTCACATTCTGAGGACACCATGCAGCCAATCCCTACAGCTCCCTTCTCTTTCAAGTCCACAGAGCCAGGCTCTCCTGCCTGACATTACAGGGTGGCTTCTTGGAGGTTCACACATGGATATTTCTGCCTATTCTGGTTATCCAGAGAGCGCTGGGCTGGCCTGGTTTTGGCTTATAATTGAGCAGGAAAGGTCTGGGCTCCAGCACAAGCTGGCCTGGGGCCCCTCTTGGGTGCAGACTGAAGGAAATAAAAAGGCACCACAGGAGCGGGCTATCGAGTGACAGTGAAGGCTAGTGTCCTTGAGAAGCAAGTGAGGGGCCTCAGGTGGGCTCTGAGCCCACCCTGGTCTCCTGGTTGCTTCCAAGCTGGCGGGGGCACTGGAACTATCACAGGTAAATAGGGGTACACAGGCCCCTAGCTGCGGCGTGAAAAGGAAACAGCCCTGAGGAGGGGCAAGGATAGGGAGAGCCCCGGAGGAGAGTTTCCATGGGGCCATCTGCGGCAGGCAGGCAGGGCAGAGACGGCTTCACTGCTTCTACAGCTGGGCCTCCAGGCTAGGTGGGCTCGTTTAGTTCTGCACCTGGGTCTCCACCACAGCCTGTTTCCACATGTTTAGTGTAGCAGCAGAGACAACAACTAAAAAGAGACAACCGTGACTTCCCGACTTTAAAGGGTCATCAGTAACTGAGTTGCAGCACTTCACATAATTTAGAAACTCTGACCTTCGACTTTCTCCCATGACATTAACCCTGTTCATCCCTTCATTTCTTATTTCAGCACCTTCACCAAAGGCTAGGCAAGGGAAAGAAACACAGGTACTCAGGGTCTAATGCTGGGCAGAAAGGAGCAGGTATGGGGATGTTGTTGTTTAGTTGTGAGGTCGTGTCCGACTCTGCAACCCCATAGACTGTAGCCCGCCAGGCTCCTCTGTCCATGGGATTTTCCAGGCCAGAATACTAGAATAGGTTGCCATTTCCTCCTCCAGGGGATCTTCCCAACCCAGGGATCAAACCTGTGTCTCCTGAATTGGCAGGTGGACTCTCTACCGTTGAGCCACCAGGGAACCTGAGGTATGGGGCACCTTATACTAAAAAAGAATTCAGGGACTTCCCTGGTGGTCCAGTGGTTAGGACTCCAGTCACTTCCACTGCACAGGGTGCGGGTTCAATCTCTGGTCGGGGGACTAAGGTCCCACAAGCCACGTGGCACAGCCAAAATAAATAAACATTAAAGAATAAAAAATTCAGCATCAAATTGGATCGACATATTTTAGAGTAGATAAATGAGCAGCGGCAGCCACAGAACGGAAGGCTCCATTGATCTGAGACAGGCAAGGTGTACCACCACAAGCGGTAACTGGGGTGACCCTCCGAAGCAGGCCAACGAGAGCAAGGAGCAGGCACACACAGCCACCCCCGACTCCATTCATACAAGTTCAAGGGCAGGTGAAACTGCTAAAAGCCGGGAGAGTGGCTCTCCCTACTGCAGAGACCCGGAGGGGTCTGGTGATATTCTTTTTAACTTATCCAGGTTTTGGCCACACGGGTGTGATGAATGTCTAGAAATTCAAGGGCACGTTATGATTTGGGCGCTTGCTAAGTATGAAATGTTAGGAACATAAATACAACAAACCAAGGGATAAAGAAGCCTATTCCTGAAAGCTTCAATTCAAAGAGAAACAGGCTCAGAATCTGGCTTGAAGGGACAAAGGTTTCTAGCACTGTCGAACTTAGAAAGCTACGCTGTCTCGGCAGCCAAGCTCCGAAACAAAGCCCCTTTGAGGCAGCAGTGAGACCTTTCTGGGTTTTCACAGCAGATAAAGCCAGGCTTGGCAAGGGCCTTCTCAGTCGGCTCAAATGGAAACAGGAGAGTTCTCAGGGGGATCAGCCTCCCCTGAAAATTACACCCCATTTTTCTTTTTCACACATCTGTTGAACCTCATTCCTCTTTTTGTCCTCATCTATAAGTTGCTCGCAGCTCCCTTTATCTAAAATGGTATTTCTTCATCTTTCTTCATTTGTCTGCTTTTAAGATATTTTTTCCCTAACAGCTTGCTATGTCATTTAAACACACAATATACAGTCTATATATTTGGGCATGTATTATATTTACTTTGAAAGAGTAAAATTCTTTCCACACCCCCAAGCTCACCCCTTATGAGCAATGTCAGCCCCATGGAGAATGCATGATATAGTCCAACCATGACATTTAATTGTCAAAACAGGAGACTTTTAAAGAAAAGGACGCTATTGATATTTATAAAGAGACAGGTATAAATGGGGACTGTCCCACAAATTGGTCCCCTGAACCTCATCTACAGCGGCTGTGGGGACAAGGGCCACTCCAAGTCACCTGAGGAGTCTGCTAAAGGTTACAGAATACCAGGTCCTGCTCCCAGACTTTAATTTAGCAGGTCTGGGGTGGGGCTGGGTACATGTACTTCCAATGAGACACCTGCCTCCTCCCCCCTTCCCAAGACAAGTCTGATGCAGTCAGTGTGACACAGGTAGGGAGCAGCGCCCTGGGGGCCCACCCTCACTCACTCCTAGGGTCCCAGAAGGTCACGATCAGGAAAGGCTCTGGCCCTTCACATCAGGTATGCCAAGTGCTGCCCCCACGATAAGGCTGGGGGCTGGCTTCTTGACAGACATCTTTGGAGCCTCAGGTGGAAACAGGAATCCCATGGCATCCACCCTGTCCTGTACACCTCTCAGGGTCGAAGTGCAGGATAAAGGAGTCCAGTTGTGTTTCTAACATCCACCACTCCCTTCAACCCCCGCTCTCTCTGATTTTATGATTTTTCCACTCCTTGCCTGTGCCGCCTCTAGTCACCGTTAAGGAGATTAACACCAATGCCAAGAATAGAAAATCAGCCTGTACAATGAGAGTGAGCTTGTTAGAAAACCCTCACGCTTCTTGGGCAATCGGCACAGTGACCCATTCACAGACCTTTGAGGACTCGCTGATCTTGTACGGCCGAGACACTCGCGTCTGCCGGCTTCCCTCCATCATAAACGAGATCGCAGCCCTACGACAAGAACGGGGTTTCTGAGCATGTAGTAATAACTCGAGGTCATTCACAAATCGCAGACTCTGCTGGCAGGTGTCAGTGACAGCAAGAGCGAAGGGAGGGAAGAGAGAGAGAACACTGTACTTCCAAGCGCTCTGTCACGCTGAGTGCTGAAAACATTCGGGTGTTCAAATCAGACAGAACACGTAGTAAGCGTTCCCTTCTCACCTTAAGTCCCACCACGTCTTGTCTCTCAGCTCACCTACAAACACCTACCTTTGTATGTTTGATCAGAAGGCCGTCTTTGCAATAGATCAAGACCACAGTATCAACAGTTGTCATTTCAGAACCCAGACTATGACCCTGGGACCAAGTTAAGGGACTGACACCTGCCATCATAGTAACCTTCCACCCCGCTTGACCAAGCTGACGTCACTTAACCCATTTCACAGATGACGATGTTGAGCTCAAGGTCACACAAAGCTAGTGAATGGCTGGCAATCAAAGCTGAATCTGTTCAGCTTCAAAACTGGACAGACATGGGCACTTGAATGGGGCCTAGGCTGAGTCTCACCCTTGTAAAATTCTGTGACGTTCAGGATACGGTTCAGTGACGACTACCACGTATAAAATATGCTCTGGACACAGGCACTGTCTTGTTTTCTTTGTCTCACTGATTTAAGCCCCACAACATCACCAGGAGGCCAGCATTATTATTACCCTGTTTACAGAGGAGGAAGCTGTCGCAGCGAGGGGAAGGAACTTGCTCAGCTTCACACTCAGGAAGCAGCAGCAGAGTCAGGATTCCAAGGTAAGGAGGCTTGCATGCTCTCAAGCCCTAGGCTACTCCACCTGGCCATTAAACAAATACCCACAGGCAGGAAACCTCTGTGAGAGAATGGGAGAGGGGATGGGGTTATGTCCTGCCTGGAACATCCAAGATCAACTTGAACAAGCAATTTAACCTTGCTACACACTTCATGGTGGAGTCTATGGCAAAGGCTGGTGTACCCACACCATGACAGGCTTCTTCCAGTTTTTGAAATGTCAAGCAACTCACTAAGAGCACAGAGCCGGCTCCGGGGGACCTCGGAAGATGGGAGCACAGGGAGGAAGGATTAAGCCAGCAACATGGGCACAAGTCATATACTGGGACAGAGGGTTTACAGAGGGATCTATCCCCTGCTATCCGAGTTGAGAAGAGTCAGCTTTTGCTAATAAGTAACAGTGCAATAAGGAGTCCAGCGCTCTGTTAAGATAATCACGGAAAACAAGAGGAGGCTCCAGTGATGTGGGGGAATGGGTTGGGGAAGCGATCCTGGTGCAGTCTACCCTGCCAGTTTCCTGGGGGAAAGGAAGGGATAAGTAGATTTCTCTCGGCAAATTAGCAACTTTGTGACAAAGACCAGCTGTAGCCCTCCCCCCAATCCTTTCTGACTGCCCCTAGGATGCTGGGGGCTCAGAGACGGAAAGGAAGGACAGCAGCAGCCATCCTACTCTTCATCCCTGACTTCCTTGTTTCACCTTCACCCTCCGAGACAGGTGTCACCGCCGCTCCTGATGCCCAGGCTCAGGCGGCCGTGGGGCCCGCCCAAGGTCACCCGCAGCACACCGTCTCCACCACCCGAGGCAGCCAACCAGGTCTCAGGTCTGCCTTCAGTGCTAAAAGCTTTGTTTTCTAGGCCAACGTTTCTAGAGAGAGTTTTCCCCGTGAGG
>NW_011494867.1:10220010-10221362 GCF_000754665.1 Bison bison bison | reverse complement strand
GGCGGCCCCGGCGGGCCACTCAAGAGTCAAGCATCGCGACCGCCTCCTGGGTGTCGACCGCCGTCCCAGGCGCAGGGACACGGCGTGGACCAGACAGGCGAGGTCGCGGGCCTGGGGGACCTGAGTGCTGGGAGGGGGCATCGCGGAGGCACCTTCGCACCTTCAACTTCTTCCAACCTTAGTTCGGCCGGCCGCATTGCGTTCACTTACAGCGAGGCCTTCGCTGGCCCCCTGTGTTAAAGTCACCATTCCTCTCTTCACTACCAAACAGCTCTGTGCTTGCTGCTGCTGCTGCTAAGTCGCTTCAGTCATGTCCGACTCTGTGCGACCCCATAGACAGCCCACCAGGCTCCCCCGTCCCTGGGATTCTCCAGGCAAGAACACTGGAGTGGGTTGCCATTTCCTTCTCCAGTGCATGAAAGTGAAAAGTGAAAGTGAAGTCGCACAGTCGTGTCCGACTCCTCGCGACCCCATGGATTGCATGCAGCCTTCCAGGCTCCTCCGTCCATGGGATTTGCCAGGCAAGAGTACTGGAGTGGGTTGCCATTGCCTTCTCCGAGCTCTGTGCTTACCTCCGTCTAATTCTTCTCAATCATTCCTTGTTCAGTCGACTTACTCTTCTCTCTCCCTGACTGGAAACCCGCCGGAGCAGGGTTTGCTGCCAGCCCCAAGGCGGGCACCTGGTAGCCTCTTAACTACGTGTTTGAGGAATAAATGAGCTTTAACCACCACAGATCTATCATTGTCAAACTTACACTACAGCCTGAATGAACCTTGGAAACATTATTCTAAGTGAAAGACACAGAAGAACGGGAATTGTATAAGTCCATTTATATGAAATGTCCAGAACAGGCCAATCCATAGAGACAGAAAGGAAATTAGTGGTTACTCAGGGCTGGGATGTTGAGGGAAATAGTGTGGCTGTTAAGGGATGTTTTTGGGCAGGAGTGTGATAAAAAATGTTCTGAAATTCGGTCATAATAATGATTGAACAACTCTGAATAGATGAAAAACCACTGAATTGTACAGTTAAAAAGGGTGGATTGGGATTTCCCCAGCGGTCCAGTGGTTAGGACACGGCACTTTCATGCCATGGAGCAGGTTCGATTCTTGGTTGGGGAGCTAAGATCCCACAAGCCGCAGAGCACAAACAAAATTTAAAAAATAAATAAAAACTAAGGAAGTACTCAGTATCAAAAGGGACAAGCACAAAAGGGAAAACATTACCCACCTGAGGAGAACAGCTGTCAGTACCTAAGTGTAGAGCAGCCCTGTGTTTTTTGCATGCCTGTGTTCACGGATGCATGCACGTGATTCTGTGTGGTGCAGGCCCTTTGGAGAGGTGTCAGTGA
>NW_011494867.1:10204187-10219910 GCF_000754665.1 Bison bison bison | reverse complement strand
TGGGGATGGAGTGAGGCCTAGGAGAACTGTTCCTTGCAGCTGCAGCCCTAGCTCCCCAGGGAGCCTCCAGGTCCCTGAGTCTCTTGGAGGAGGAGGGAAGGAGGAGGCAGGCAGCTCTCTAAACACTCTGTTCTCACCAGAGGTTTGTCCTTGGCCCAGCTTTCCTCCCAAAGGCTGAGTAATCTAGAAAAATTGCAGCCCAGCATAAGTGAGCCAGCCTGGGGGCCACCCTGGATCACGTCTGCAAGTGGAATTCTTGGCTCAGTCCCTCCAGTAAATTTGTAACTGTTTAGATTGGAGGGTAAGAAGCAACAGACCAGTAAATGGGTGAAGCCACAGAGGTTTGCTGGCCCAGGCCTTGGTCGTCCCTAATCTCAGATTAAAAGAGAAAAGACTTTCTTCCCCTCAGTTAGCATTTCTGCTTCCTGCTTCCTTCTCCACAGAACTTGCCTCCCCAGCTGTGCCTGGATTTGGGCCCTGGCTCGGTGCCAACTGGACCAGCTGCACTGTGTGCCTCCGTTTCCCACCTCCAAATGGGGTAGCCTTTGTTCCTTTCGTGGTGTTGACAAATTAATACATGATGAATGAATGATATAATGAATGAATGAATAATAAATGAATTAATACATGCTGACTACTTCCATCAGTGCCCCATGCATGTTAGTCACTCAGTTGTGTCTGACTCTTTCTGACCCATGGACTGTAACCCGTCAGGCTCATCTGTCCACAGGATTTTCCAGGCAAGAATACTGGAGTGGATTGCCATTTCCTTCTCCAGGGGATTTTCCCAACCCAGGGACCAAACACGGGTTTTCTGCAGTGCAGGCAGATTCTTTACCATCTGAGCCACCAGGGAAGCATAAAACCCCATGAACAAAGCTCCATAAGTTTGAACTTTTGTTGATGATGCCTGTCCACCAGTTAGAAAACTCTTCCTTAGCTGAAGACTTTGTTTCCTGTTAAAATAGAAATCATTTGAAAATGGATTCTATGAGTCATTGACACCTTAGCATTCATTAATCAGCTTCAGGCGCTTTCTCAAGATCATCTTGTTTCATGACTAGAGGGAAAGGAAGAGGCCAGCCCCTAAGAGGGGTAGAGAGAAGAGGGGAGGGGAGGCAGATATAAGGCGCTAAATGTACACAAAGCTTCCTGCGTGTCACGGCTTCTCCTGGAGCTGATGCTGTCTTGGGACCTGTCAGGTCAGAACTGCTGGTCACTTACTGCTGAGGTTTCTAAGGAAGCTGGCCTGGCCCATAGCTTGACTCTGTTTGCCATGGTTCCCTGTTTGCCAGCTGTGAAAATGAAATGCTTGGCATTTCAGGGTTGCACAGCTGGCTGTGGTCCAAGGTCAGCAGGTAACCCTGACTAGCCACGTCTCCCATGGAGTCTTCAAGCCTCTCGTGTGAAACCCAGCGCGTGGATAAAAGCCTTCGCAAAACTGTGTGGCCAGGAGAGCCACATAAGTAATACAATTACTTGTGATGCATTCACTGCTACACCCCCTGCCCTTCCTGATAGGATTATAACTGAAAAAACTCTCAGTGTTTTCATTTGACTTGGAAAACCTGGACCTGGTGTTTGGTATCGGTCTAGGGTGGTTGAACTCTCAAGCTCTAGAGCTGTGCTGGGCCATTTCTATTTTAATTAGTTAGAATTACATGAAATTTAAAATGCACTTTCTCAGTTGCCTTACCTCCATGTTGCGTCCTGACTAGTCACCTGTAGCTAGTGCATAGCACAGATTATAGAACAATGCCACTTCTCAGAACATTCCAGAGATGCTGCCCTAGAGGACCTCTCATTAACTGTATGACTTTGAGTAAGTTGCTTGTCTCTCTGGGCCTCAGTTTCCTCATCTTCAAAATGGGAGTTCATCTACTCAATAGCAAATACTTTTTGAGTGCCAGCCATATGCCAGGTACTCTTTTAGGTGCTGCGGATATAGCGCTAAACACAGATAAATAAAATGGTGGGACTTCCCTGGTGGTCCAGTGACCAAGACTCCACGCTCCCAATGCAGGAGGCCTGGGTTCGATCCCTGGTCAGGGAACTAGATCCTACAGGCCACACCTAAGTGTGTGTATGCCCCAACTAAAGATCCCATGTGCCACAACTAAGACCTAGCGAGGCCAAATAAATAAATAAATGTGAAAAAATATACAAGTAGGTAAAATTGTGACTCTCATAGAGCTGCCATAGGGGTGGGGCCAGAGTCCCTTATCTCTGAGAGTTATCTTGAGGATTAAATAAAATAGAACAGGCAAAGCATTTAACAGGGCACATTCCAAGTTCTTGAGAACCGTTCATTCTGTTATGACTACTAATCTGCCCAGCCGCTTCTCCCACAGCCCTGCCACCTGATGGTAAACAGAGAGCATGCATACCTCTACATCTGGTGGTAGAGTACGCATGGCGGATATTGCTAATTGATCACAGCACTTTCCCACTGAGCCCTGAGGTACTGATGGGATTCTAGGAACAGCACGGAGCAGCACTCTCAGATACATCCTTTTCAACATCTCTTCCAAGCTCCCCCGTGAGCTGCAGGACCCCTTAGTTTCTGTCTATAGAGTTCAAGCTCAGACTTCAGGCCCAAGCCTGACTCTTCTTAGGGAAAAGAGCAAGTGCCTGGTTGATACCTTGTCAGCCAAGCAGCTGGTCCTGCTTTGACCTCCTGCCAGCAACTGGCTCCTTGCTCCACTGCTTCTTGGAGTGGGGTCTGGCCGTGTTCTCACCAGGGCTCCTGCAGTCTTGAATATCGTTTGTCTCCTTTATTCAAGAAAAGTGGATTGTCCCTAGGTGGACAAACAGTCCTGGCCAGAAAAGTTTGAGTGAAATGTCAGGATGGGCCTGACATCCAAAGTGGGAGAGAGACACATGAACTCGCAGTTGTAATATAGTGAGATAAGGGGCGGGTGGAGGCTGGCCCCCAGCCGTCGGGACCCAGGGGAGGAGGAACACTAGGTCCCCAGGGAAGGGTCTGCTCCATGGGAGGGGGTGTCATCCTTCTCCATCTTTGAACTGCCTGTCCCTGCTCTTGTTCTCCCCCACTGCAGGGACTGACCTGGGCAGCCCACCCTGACTCAGCAGGGCTGTCCTCTCTCTGGGTCAACCATCATTTTGGTTCTGGTGGTTGCATTCATTCAGTCATTCATTCAGTATGCCACGTAGTTACAGCATGTGGTGTGAAGATACCAGACTTCAGCCCTCGCTTCTACCACTTGCCAGCTGTGTGACCTTGGGCAAATTGCTCAGCCTCTCTGTATACCTTGCTTTCCTCCTCTGAGGAATGAGGTTTACAGTGAGGCAGTAGAGTCTGTCTACCTGCCTCCCCTTCCATGGAGAGGGCTTAGCGTGATGACCTGTGTGTGATACTGGCTCACTGATATTTTCATTCACACATACATCTCCAGATCCCCAGAGATTTTTTTTTTTTTTTTTGCTCTTTTTTTGCTCTGTTGACATGGTTAATTCCAGGAATGAACATTTTTTTTTTCAAATGCTAAACTTCCCTGACACCCCTGAGATAAAGCTTTTCTGTGCATGACTTAAAACTATGGGGCAGTGACACCTGAGCTGTGTTTGAAAGGGCAAGTGGGAGATTCTAGGCAGATGAGAGTGGTGAAGGGGGTCTCAGGCAGAGGAAACAGCATGTGCAAAGACCCGGAGGAGTGAAGCAGTGGACAGTTGAGGAGGAACTCTGGTTGGCTGGACATGGGGTGCTTGCAGGGGTCCATGCAGGGGAAGCTGGACTCTATGAAAACAGAAACCCTTTGGCAGTGAGCTGGGTGCCTGGCTAGTGTGGTTGAAGTAGCTTTACCTGTGTATATATGTATGTATTATTTTATTGAAGTATAGTTGACTTATAATGTTGTATTAACTTCTGCTGTACAGCACAGCAGTTCAGTTATATGTGTATATACATTCTTTTCCATTATGGTTTATCACAGAATATTGAATACAGTTCCCTGTGTCTACTCTAGGACCTTGCCCCTACCCTCTCCCTCTGACCCCCTTGGTGGGCTGGTACCAATACAGCCCTGGCTGGAATGTCCTTCCCCTGCCCCTTCCTTCTGAATCAGTCTCAGAGAATTCTTAACACCATAAAGGAAAAAAGAATTATATCAGTGATGCCAATTGGCAAGCAGGGTGGGCTCTGGTTGTTACCCATCTGCTTGTGCTCAGATTCATTCTTCACCTTCTCTGTGTCCTAGAAGTCTGACCTTGATGGAAGGCATCACCTGGGCTCTCTCCCCTGTGACTTCCTATTGGGTTGAACCAGTGGGAGGCACCAGATGGAGACAGGAGGGCAAGAGGAGAAAGGTGGGGAACTCCCTGTAGTCCCTAGATTCTCTTCAGGGACTTCCCTGCTGGTACAGTGGCTAGGACTCTGCACTCCCAATGCAGGTGTCCTGGGTTAGATCCCTGGTTAGGGAACTAGATCCCACACGTGCAACTAATGGATCCTACATACAGTATGAAGCCACAACTCCTGAGCCCCTGTGCTTAAACTACTGAAGCCCGCACACCCTAGAGTCTGTGCTCCACAAGAAGAGAAGCTATCGAAATGAGAAGCCCATGCACTGCAACTAGGGAGTAGCCCCCTGCTCACCGCAACTAAAGCCCACATGCAGCAATGAAGACCTTGTGCAACCAAAACTATAATTAATTTTAAAAAAGGGACCCTGCATGCTGCAATGAAGATTGCAGATCCTGAGTGTCCCTACTAAGACCCAGTGCAGCCAAATAAATAAATGTATTCTCATGCTCAGTCATGCCCGACTCTGTGACTGCGTGGACTGTAGCCCACCAGGCTTCTCTGTCCATGGGATTTTTCAAGCAAGAGTACTGGAGTGGGTTGCCATTTCCTCCTCCAGGGCATATTCCCCACTCAGGACTGAACCTGCAACTCCTGTGTCTCCTGCGTTGCAGGCAGATTCTTTACAGCTGAGCCACCTGGGAAGCCCTAATAAATAAATACATACACAGATATATACATACACACTTATTTCAAAAAGTAAATTCTCTTCAGAATCCATCTAATGTGCCTTCTGTTTGCTGTCAGCACTCTGACTCCAAACACTGGGAAAATTTGCCTTTCAATCTATTTATCTGTCAGTTTTCCAAAATGGCTTATAGAATAGTCTGCTTTCTCCCTCATACTGTCAACATGGAGAACCTGAACTTCTGGTTTAAGGGGAAGAGAAATCTGAACCGTCTGTCTTACATGGTAGGAAGTACATGAGGATGTACAACCAAAAGACCTGGCACTTGTACTTAAATGTGTGTGGCAATGTCAGCTGGCTGAGCCTCAGTCTCCCCACCAATAAAATGGGCATAATAGAGTGACCCTGCCAATCAGCCTGTAGCCAGCAATATGTCTACTATTGTGAGATCACAGAAGGAATATTTAATGAATGAAAGAGCACATGATGGATGACCAAGTAATATGAGCTAATGCACACACAAAAAGGCACTTTGAGTTTCAAAGCTTTTAATTTTTTTCAAAGCTTTAATTGAGTTTCAAAGTTTTAATTTTTATAGTTATTTTTTAAAGACACTCTCTTAACTAGCTTTCATTAAACTGACTCACTAGGTTACTGAACTTGTCCTATTTCTTCTGTGAAACACACGTACATACTGAACTCTCCACCTACATACTTCTTCCTCACCTTTGTCCTCTACCCTTAGGCAGAGTGAGTGTGTTTGCTCCCAAACTTGTGTATGGCAGTTGTGTTTATTATCATCAATAATTGATTCCATTAAGTGTTACAGAAATCATGGAAACATGAGGGTAAAAAGAAAGAATATTGTCTCTATGAAAACTGAAATGAAACTTGGGAAAACTTGAAGCCCCTGATTAAGGAAATTGACATCAAATGAACTGTAGAAACCAGGGAAGAGAAGGTGGAAGGGACTGTGAACTCCAGGTAAAGGGTTCATTCTGCACATCGACGGTTTTGAAAGATTCTTTAGGTTCTGTAACCACCATAAAGAATGGGAAATGGGAAATCACAGTAGAAGGTTATAGAAGGTCCATGCAAGAAGAAAGATACAGGGCTATAAACAAGAATGAAATAATGCCATTTGCAGCAACGTGGATGGACCTAGAGATTATCATACTAAGTGAAGTAATCAGAGTAAGACAAATACCATGTAATCGCACTGATCTGCAATCTGAAAAATAAAACAAGTGAACTTATTACAAAACATAAACTCAGGCATAGCAAATTTATAATTACCAAAAGGGGAAGAGGGAGGAGGGATAAAGTAGGGATTTAGGATTACAGATATGCACTACTATATGAAACAGGCAAACAAGAACCTACTATCTGGTACAGGTAACTATATTCAATATCTTATAATAATCTACAATGGAAAAGAATCTGCAAAAGAGTAGATATAAATATAACTGAAGTACTTTGCTATACATCTGAAACTAACACAATATTGTAAATCGACTATACTTCAATTAAAAAAAATACACTAGTGTATTTCAGCCAGCCTGTGCTCAAAGAAGAACATATACATATACTTGTTGCTGCTGCTGCTGCTAAGTCGCATCAGTCGTGTCCGACTCTGTGCGACCCCATAGATGGCAGCCCACCAGGCTCCCCAGTCGCTGGGATTCTCCAGGCAAGAACACTGGAGTGGGTTGCCATTTCCTTCTCCATTGCATGAAAGTGAAAAGTGAAAGTGAAGTTGCTCAGTAGTGTCTGACTCTTCGGGACCCTATAGACTGCAGCCTACCAGGCTCCTCTGCATCCAGGCAAGAGTACTGGAGTGGGTTGCCATTGTCTTCTTCGGCAGGCTGCTGTTATGGGGTGCTAAAAGCCAAAAAGATGCTTATTTTAACAAATACCGCAGAAAATTGTGGCTTTTTATTTGCATATTGTTCACATTAATTTATTCCTCTCTATAAAAAAAAAAAAATTTATTCCTCTCTATAGACCTCCTCTGGATAATAGTTTCCCTTAGCCAACATAAAATAAACACTTCAGGAAAATTTTTATTTGACCCTGAAAGTATATTTTAAATGTCCTAGGGAAAATTATTGTTTAAAGAAATTAAATGATAGCTTTTTGTTTGTTTGTTTGTTTGTAGTGGAACCAAGAACCAAAATTTTCACATATTATGTTTGCTTAAAGTCAGGCGGATCTACATACATCTTCCTGTCTGTGAGAAACTTACAGCCTGTGAATGACTAAACACACCACACCAAGGGGAAATAAAACAGGTTTTCACAAAGCAAGTTTAAAAGTTTAACTGATAATACCGGATCCCCTGGGTTACTGAAATTTCTTTGTCATGTCAAAAGTAGAAGCTAGTTCAAAATAGCAACGGTCACTAGACCAAGAATTAACTCTCACAAATCCTTTGCTGTGATGGGGAGCTCACTACCTCCCAGGAAAGCCAAATTCAGTTCCATCAGAAAAGAGTTTTCTTCTTCTTCTTTTTTTTTTCATCAATATATTTTGAAAATTGAAGTGCAGTTGATTTACAATGTTGTGTTAATTTCTATGAAAGAGAAAGATCTTTATATTGACTCCAACTCTGTCTTCCTGTAACCGGGTTAGATCTGCTCCCAGGAGGGTCGTATAAGACTACCTTCAGGACTTCCCTGCTGGTTCAGCGGTCAAGAATCCACTTGCCAATGCAAGGGTTGTGGGTTTGATCCCTGATCTGGGAAGATCCCACATGCCACAGAGCAATTAAGTCCAAGTGCCACAATTACTGAGCCTGACCTCTGGAGCCTGTGAGCCACAACAAAAGTCACCACAGTGAGAAGCCCATGCACCGCAATTAGACAAAAAGAGTAACCCCTGCTCCCTGCAACTAGACAAAGCCTGTGTGCAGCAACAAAAACCCAATGCAGCCGAGTCTTTCTTTTTTTTTTTTTTAAAAGAACACCATTATCTGCTGTAAGAGGGACTTCCTCCCAAGTGAAGGGGCAGTTCCCCTATCCTCCACAAAGCCACTCTCCTGCAGGATAAACCACATCTGTGGCTTCGCATCCCTCCCAGTGTCTGCTGGGGTCCTCCTTTAAGCACAATCCCCACATCAGAACACAATTCTCAAGGCGTGGTCTGACCAGCTCGACCATGTCTTCTTCCCTGGTTCTGGACGTTAGAACGCCTCCTCCTAAGTACCCTCCGCCTCCTCCTAACTACCCTCCTTGACCCTGAAGGGCTAGGAGGATGGTGGTGGAGTGGGAGAAGGGGGTCCCCTTTGCAGGATGTTGGGTCTGATAGTGGAAGACCCTGGTGAGAGAGTGGAAGGCAGGAGGGAAGAAACGGCAGGGGTATTTCTACCCGTCTCTGGAGCAAATCTCCAGTAGCCATACCTTCTCTGAGCTGCAGCATCCCTTAGGTGATTTCAGCTCTACTCTAGTGTCCCCTGACCCTGTCTCTCTGACCCAGGGCTGCTCACCCATCTCTGGGCTGTGGCTGATTTCTTGGGGTGCACCAACCTGCTGGACTTCTCTGCTCGCTGCTGTAGTCAATATCCTTCATTCAATTCTTCCTGCTTATATACTTCCCCACTCGCTGAATGAGCTCTGTATATAGTTTCTGTTTCCCGGTGGAGTTTTGTGTGCCACGTCTAGTAAGGCAATTTAAAGTTTCATACTGATTGGAAAGGGGAGGGGGAGGGTGGCTGGCACTTAAAATATCAGCTGCTTTTTGGGACTTGCCTGGTGGCCCAGTGGTTTAGACTCTTTACTCCCAATGTAGGGGGCGTGGGTTTGATCCCTTGTCAGGGAAGTAAGATTCTCATGCTGCATGGGTGTGACTAAAAAAAAAATTTTTTTTAAGTAGTTGCTTTTATTGCCTTTGATATGATTTTCCACATGTGGTCCTCACTTCATGGAAGAGGAGACTGAGGCTCAGGAAGGGAATGGCAGAGCCAGGGTTTGGGAGAGAAATTTTCTGAACCTTCAGCCATTAGACCACACTGCTCCACTCAGAGGCTTGCACCCACCCTGCCCTTACTCACTGGTAGATAAAATCCTAGATCATGTTGCCCTTCCAGTGTCTTCTTGCTGGATTTCTGGAGTCCAGGCGGAGTTCTCTCTGAGTGACTCACAGTTCCTGAGAAAGACCATTTGGGAGGAGGTAGGTATTACGTTCCCTCTGTCAATAGCTCAGCACCTTCACTTCCCAAAAGCTCCAGGGGCCCTCTTTTCAGAGATTTGACAATGAGTGAGCTCAGCACCGATTCTATAAATACCTTTTTCCATAAATATCTATTCCATGTAAGACACCTGCTTTAGAATGACAACCACCTTGCTGAGAACAGCAAATTTCAGGGTTATGTTTTATTTCCATCTCTAATTACAGCTGAGATGGGATTTCTTCCTTCCTTTCCTTCTTTTAATGTACAGCCCCAAGGTAAATGTGGGAACTAGGACACTGACCTTCAAAATTCTGTAGGTTATTATTTGCAATCACAGAAACAAAGCTCATGCAGAAATGATGGTCTTAAAAAGTCAGCACAGTGTTTCTAGAATGGAGCACACATGGCTGAGCTACTCTGGGTCAGTTTCACTGTGTCCAGACTCTGCCTCTTCCTGGGGAGGCTCAGACCCCTGACGTCATGCCGCCTGGGTTCTAACAGTGTCTCTGCAAGGCTCTTGCTGTGTGACCTGGGGACATGGTGCCACCTCTCAGTGCTTCAGTTCCCTCCTTTATGTTGCAGCGGTTAGTGGCACTGTCTTCTTGGGCTGACGTGAGAATTACTTGAGAAAATAGTTGTACAGCACTTAGCACGGTGGCCAGCACAGAGAACACAACCCATAGTAAGCTATTACTCACTCTGCATGAATGCCAAGTCTCTTCAGTCGTGTCCGACTCTTTGCAACCCCATGGAGGGTAGCCCACCAGGCTCCTGTGTCCGCAGGATTCTCCAGGCAAGAATACTGGAGTGGGTTGTCATGCCCTCCTCCAGGGGATCTTCCTGACCCAGGGATCGAAACTGTTTCTCTCATGCCTCCTGCATTGGCAGGCAGGTTCTTTACCACTGAGCCACCTGGGAAGCCCCCTGATTACTATCCCTAATACTGCATAATATAGTTACTATATCATGAATAGGGTACATAGATGCTGTATTAACATTATATCAATATACTGTCTCATTGCCCCTCACCACTCACTGTCCCCTTCTTCTCCCCTGCCTGATATCACAGGGATGGGTCCTAGCTTGTCCCATTAAATATATATATATATATATATTTATTTATTTATTTATTTTACTTGGCTGTACTGGGTCTTAGTTGACACATGTGCAATCTTTAGTTGTGGCGTGTAGGATCTAACTCCCCAACCAGGGATCAAATCCGGACCCCTTGCTTTTGGAGTGCAGAGTGTTAGCCACTGGATCACCAGGGAAGTTCCCATCCTTTGTGTATTTTTATTACTTAAAAAAAAATTTAAATTAATTTTATTTGTTTATTTTTGGCTGTGCTAGGTCTTTGTTGCCGCGTGAGTTTTTCTCTAATTGTGGTGAGCGGGCTTCTCACTGCAGTGGCGTCTCTCGTTGAGAGCACAGGCTCTAGGGCACAAGGGCTCAATAGTCTCAGCTCCTGGGTTCCGAAGCACAGGCTCAAGAGTTGTGGCCCAAAGGCTTAGTTTCTCTGTGGTATGTGGGAATCTTCTGGGATCAGGGATCGAACCTGTGTCTCTTATACTGGCAGGCGGATTCTCTACCACTGAGCCACCAGGGAAGTCCCCTTTCAATATTTTTAAATTTGGTTACCTGTCTTTTATTTTTTATTAAACATGCCTGAATTCTACTAACTCTGGGCTTTCCCATCATGGAGTCATTGCTTTCTCTCCACTGTCCAGGCCTATTTGAATTGAGTTTCATTTGGGCTTCCCTGGTGGCTCAGATGGTAAAGAATCCCTTTGTAATGCAGAAAACGCATACAGGAGACCCGAGTTCCATACCTGGGTCAGGAATATCCCCCGGAGAAGGGAATGGCTACCCACTCCAGTATTCCTGCCTGGAGAATCCCATGGACAGAGGAGCCTGGTGGGCTAGAGTCTGTGGGGTCACAAAGAATCAGATACGACTGAGCGACTAACACTCAAGTGTTAACAAGCAAGAAGACTACCCACACCAAAGTGGCTTGTCTCCCTCCAAGACTAATTCCCATGAGGGCAGGGAGCCTGTTTGTCTAGCTCTTACATGTAACATTGTTACTGCCCAAGTTTAAGAATCTAGAGATGAGATTTCACAAAAAGATTCAGATTTTTTGCTTTCCTTAGACAAC
Organism: Bison bison bison; assembly: GCF_000754665.1. Classification (NCBI taxonomy): domain Eukaryota; kingdom Metazoa; phylum Chordata; class Mammalia; order Artiodactyla; family Bovidae; genus Bison; species Bison bison. The sequence continues at coordinate 10,208,638 of NW_011494867.1, read as the reverse complement.
TGGAAGGCTTGGCCTCATTATGCTAAGATTCCTGCATAGCAACTGGGACAGATCTGAGGACCAGCAGCCCCCTTTAAAAGGGCAGTTCTAAGATGAAACTGACACCCAGAGGAGAATGACCTTCAGGAAAAAATGTTCTTAGACTGTGTACTTGGCTCATTCACATTACGTGCCTGCCCCCTACAGGCAAGTGTGTGTGTCATCCCTTTAGACACACAATAGGCCCAGTGCCAGAATAAATGAATGGATGGATGGATAAATGAATGAATAAATGAATGAATTTATACCTGCCCTCAATTTTTTTTTTTTTGGTCCCACCATGTGGCAAGTGGGATTTTATTTCCCTGACCAGGGATCAAATCCGAGCCCGTGCATTGGAAGTGCAGATCCACTGGATCGCCAGCGAAGCCCCTCCCCCAATTCCTGACATAGTAGCTAGCACATTGTTGTTCAGCCGTTAAGTTGTGTCCAGCTCTTTGTGACCCCATAGACTGGACTGCCAAGCTTCCCTGTCCTTCACTATCTCCCAGTCCATTAAGTCAGTGATGTCATCCAACCATCTCATCTTGTCACCCTCTTCTCTGGCTGCTCTCAATCTTTCCCAGCACCTGGGTCTTTTCCAATGAGTCGGCTCTTTGAATCAACTGGCCAAAGTATTGGAGCTTCAGCTTCAGCATCGGTCCTTCCAATGAATGTTCAAAGTTGATTTCCTTTAGGATTGACTGGTTTGATCTCCTTGCTGTCCAAGGGACTCTCAAGAGTCTTTTCCAGCACCAGAGTTCGAAAGCATCAATTCTTAAGCACTCAGCCTTCGTTATGGTCCAACTCTCACATTTTTACATGACTACTGGAAATACCATAGCTTTGATTATACGGACCTTTGTGATGGTTTGGCAAAATGATGTCTCTGCTTTTTATTACACAGTCTAGTTTTGTCATAGCACATAATATATGTCAAATATTTTGATCTGATTTTTTTCTAAAGAAACGCGAGTTTGATTAGATTGATTTTTATATTGTGTGGATCTCAGATTTAAACAAATATTCACACAGCGAATTTATTACTGGGGTGCAGTTTATTGTTCTGCCTTAGCTGGGCATGTTGTCTTCACAATGCTCAAAATCAGATTTTGTTTCAAAACCCACCTTACACCTTCAGTCCAGTAGAGGGCGACAGCAACTACAAATAGGAGAAACACAGTTAAAGGTGGAAGCATCCAGATAAAGTCGAGGCACCCAGGCAGGGTCCCTGAACTCTGGAATCAAATTCAGGCTAGAAACCACTTTGTTGTTGTTGTTTAACATTCTTAATAGATAGTGCATTCATATGTTCAAAAACAGAACAGGATAGATAGAAGTAAAATGGTATATGGTAAAATCTCTCTCCTTCTCCTCTTCCCTTTGTACCTGGCTTCCTTCCTCATCTCCATCTCAGGCACAACTCTTTTATTTTTCTCTTGTGTGTTCTTCCAGAGGTGTTTATGCACATATGGACGAACACAAATATCTCTGTACTCCCTCCCCCGACTTTAAAAAGCTAGCTGCACAAGAAGGTGTTTTGATCATACTGTTCTGTACTTTGCCTTGTTCCATCACGATGTAGACTGTAGATCTATCATTAATGTAGACGGTAGATCTATCAGTAACAGTGCATAGAGAGAAGCCCCCTACTCTCTTTGTTTTTCCAGCTTCAGATTTCTCCATGGCACACCTGTATCATTATCTCTTCATCCAGCCCCCCATCAATGAGGGGCTTCTGCTACTAGCAATAAGGCTCAATGATTCAGTTCAGTGCAGTTGCTCAGTCATGTCTGACTCTGCGACCCCATGGACTGCAGCACTCCAGGCTTCCTTGTCCATCACCAACTCCCTGGAGCTTGCTCAAACTCATCCATCGAGTCAGTGGTTACTTGAATGATGATTACTCAGTGATTACTTGACTGTGTCTATAGCAGCGACCATCAGCCCCAGTTGCCCATGAAAATGATGAAAGGGGATTTTAAAAATCCCAGCCCTTAAGTCATACTTCAGATGAACTACATCAGAATCTCTGAGTGTGGGACCAAGGCACACAGGCCGCCCTATATCCTGTTGATGTTTCTAGGGGAAACTGGCCAAGAGCACAGAGATTTGCAACGTTGCTAGATATTGACAAGTGGCTTCCATGCCTGGTTGTGCTAACTTGCACTCCCACCAGCTTGTATGAGACGGCCTGAGTCTTCATGGCTTCACCAACAAAGCATGCTTGTCAAATTTTGCTTTTTGCTAAACTGTTAGTTTTTTGTTTTTTTTTTTTTAAGTTATCTCAGTTTTGCTTCAATTTGCATTTCTCTTATTAGGGCTTGAGACTGAGCATCTTCTCATTGTTTAAGAGCCTTCTGACCTGTCTGGTCATATCCTGTGCTCACTTTTCTTTTCTCTCCCTTCTCTCTGGCTGTGCGACAGGGCTTGCAAGATCTTAGTTCCCCAAACCCAACCCTCCTCACCTCCCCAGGAGTGGAAGCATGGAGTCCTAAGCGCTGGACTGCCAGGGAATTCCCTCTTTTTCCTAGGTTGGTTTCTCTATATGTCAGCGAGCTACCTTCTTCCTGATTTGAGTTGCAAATACTTTCTACTGCTCTGCTGCCTTGTTTTGTTTTCTTTTTTTTCCCCTCGAAGAAGACTTTTTACATATCTGAATGTAACTATCTTTCGTTATGGTTTTTGGATTTTGAGTCACGGTTAGTTTGGTTTCCCATTCCAATCTTATAAAGGAAGCTTCCCATGTGTTCTTATGACACTTTTGTGGTTTCCTTTATTTACAGGCAAATCTTCGATCCTTTTGGAATTTACCCTGATCTGCGGTGTGAGGTATGGCTCCATCTTTGGCTTGCTTTCTAATAACTAATTATCCCATTATCTTCATCAGGGAGTAAGGTAGGAGCTGCTTTGAGCTGCATCCAACTGGAATTTCTTTGTTTTTGCCTTTTAATTTATAGCAATACCAGCTCCTACTTTCCCCACTCACCTTCCCCCATGTGCCTGTTCAATGCTCGATTGATTTTTGTTTGTTTACCATTAAGAATTAATTTTATTATTAATTGAACATTGTCCCTGACCTTTGGGGTTTCTATTTACGATTTATTTTAGTTGATAACCAACAACAATGATCTTTTGTTGAATGTCTAACATATTTGTTGACAAGTTTCATTAAACATGAACCATAAAGCAAACCTATGATGTCAGTTGTAGTTGTTGTTTAGTCGCTAAGTTATGTTCGAATCTAAAGTGGTCGGTACTATTACTATTCCATTGGAGGAAGGTAATCAGAGAGTTTCTGAGGCTTGTCCAAAGGCCTACAGTTAAAAAGAGGCAACACTGGATGCGATTCAAGAGCCGGGTCTTGGGGGGTCCAGCCTTTTTACTTGCCTGAACCCTGTAACTGGTCTTTGTGGAATGATTGCAGGAGGGAATGAATGACTGAGTCAGTGAGGGAAGGAAGAAGACAGAATGAGTCAGCTCCTGCCCTCAGTGGAACCCAAAGGGGGAGATAAGATGTGAATGCAAATAACCAGAGCGTAAAGTAAACAGTGACCCCACCAGTGTTTTGGAAGCAGTCCACTTTCTATCCCCTCCTATCTAACAATCTTACTTCTTTCCAATTTCTCCCTACCTAGAAACCACGGAGCCCAACACTGGGCCAGGGCAGTTTGATGCAGTAAGTCACCCATGTGGAGCTTCCCTGTGGAGCTCTGCAGCCCAGGAGCCCTGGTGGGGAGGAGGGAGGTAGAGGAAGGGATAGGGAGGAGGGGGGGGGGTGCAAAGTGAGAGAGAGAGGAGGCGAGAGGACAAGAGCTTGAAGACAAGGAATAGGGAGGAGGTAAACGGAGTTGTTGTTTGGGGGGATAAGGAGGACTAGGGGAGGCTGGGGTAGGAGATGAGGGAAGGGAGGGGAGGTGGGAATAGGGAGGAAGGAGGGAGAAGGGGTGAGGGAAGTGAGAAGAGCAAGGGGAGGAGGTGAGGCGAGGAGCGGGCAGTGAATGAGGAGGGAGACTCAAGGAGGGAGGAAGGAGAGGGAGTAGAGAGAGGGAAAGGAGAAACAGGGCTTGGGGAGGAGGAAATGGGGGAGGAGTTAGGGGAGTGGAAGAACAAGAAAGGGTTGGGGGAGGGAGAAAAGGAGAGGAGGAGGGAGGGGAAGAGCGGGGAGGGAGAAGAAGAGGGGAGGAGGGAGAAAAAGCCCCTCTCTCCAGCCCCCTTCTCAGGGTTGCGCAACCCACTCGGGCTGGGATTGGTCGCTGGCGGGTAAAGACGCCACGCCCCGACACGCGCTGCGACCAATAGCGATAGGGGGTGGGGCGTAATGCGTCCTCGGAGGCCAATGGGCGAAGGGGGGCGGGGCTGCGTGGCCTGGGTCTAGCTCGCTTTCCTAGCGCACTCGGAGCCACCGACGCTCTCGGAGCTCTCCTTCTCTC
>NW_011494867.1:10200646-10204087 GCF_000754665.1 Bison bison bison | reverse complement strand
GCTCCGCTCCGATCCCTGCAGCCCGCCCCAAGCGCGCTCATCTGTCGCTGCGAGCACAGTATCCCCACTGCGGCCCCGCGGCGATGGCCACCAAGATCGACAAAGAGGCTTGCCGAACGGCGTACAACCTGGTGCGCGACGACAGCTCGGCCGTCATCTGGTGAGGAACTTTGCATTGCTCTTCGAGCCCCGCTGCCTGAGCTCACAAGGGGCCTGGTGCGCTGAGCCGTCTTCCAGACGGGACGGATTAAGGGTCATCCCCGTGCGGTCTCCCCGCAGTCTTAACCCGGGACAGCGTGGAAAGCCAGCGCTGGCTTTTCGCTAGCCAGAGCATCTTTTAGATTGTTCTGTGGAAGCTCGGCACCGTTCAGGCACCAACGCTGATGTGTATGTGTATGTGTGTGTTTTTCTCTTCTCCCAATCCAAAGGGTGACTTTTAAATATGACGGCTCCACCATCGTCCCCGGCGAGCAGGGAGCGGAATATCAGGACTTCATCCAACAGTGCACAGGTAGGGAGACGCGCCTTCTGGGGGGACTCCCGGTCTTTTGGAACAAGGGCAATGCTAGGGAGGAGTCTGAGGCCACTCTGGGCGCCCCCAGCGCTGGAGGAACCAGATTGGAGCGTTCGAAAGCCTCCACAAGCCTTCTCTCCTCTGGGCATCCAGAACAACCAGAGGTGACCGGCAGCCTCCTCCCTCTCACAGTAACCTTTTCAGGCGGGACAGCTCCTTTGCCCCCATGGTCACTAGCTTTCCACCGTTAACTCATGGAGTTCCAAACTCCAGGGTCCAGCCCTCCCGGGTTTCCCCTTTCATTAGTCAGAGAGCCAAAATAAAAACAATCCTGGTGCTTATTGAAGGAGAAAGAAATGGTTAGCGACAGCCCTCTCCTTTCTCCTGCAATCATTGTCCATGTGCTGGTGATGTGTTTTTGTTCATAGAATATAGAGCAGAATATGAAAGCGTACATACCATATGATCCCATTTATGTGAAATTTTAGAAAAGGCAAAGCTAATCTGTAGCGTGAAAAGTCAGAAAAGTGGTCGGGCTAGCCACTGACTGGGGGGAGGCATATGGAAGGTGGGGTGGGGTCTCAAGGGGTTGGGAATATTCTGTATTTTGATTTGGGAGGCAGTTACACAGGTGTGTACATATAAGAAATCTTTCAAGCAAAATCTTTAGGATTTGTAAACTTTGTGCCTTTCCCTGGGTTGTCTTGAACCAGTAAGTGGAAAAAACACATGCATGTACAACCACAACCTCCAATCCTTGCCCCCCAACACACACCACTGAAGCAAAAGGCCCAGCATCACTGGTAATAAGGCCCTTTAAAGCTAAGCTTGGAGGATGGGCTCTTTTTCTGGGCTCTGGGCTCTAGCTTGGAAATAGATATTTTCAGACAAAGGCAGTACGGCCTGAAAGTTAGGGTGGGGACCTAGAGTCAGCAAGGTAGGTTTGAATCCCCTTGTGGCCACTTTCTAGCTGTATGGTTTGGGGCAAGTTACTTAATCTCTTGGGGCCTTGGTTTCCTCCCCTGTAATCTTAGAGGGCTGTCGAAAAGATAGGTGAGTCAGTGCCTGTACAGATGACATGGTCATTTGTGAAATAAATAAAAAATACAACACTATGCTCAAGATCATGCAACAGCCCCTTTCCTTTATTCAAATGACTATTTTGAATTTATTCTAATTCAAAGAATATCTATAAAGTGTCTGCTGTGGGCTGGGTGGTACTGAGATTTACCATCCCCCCCCCACACAAAAAATCTCCCAACTAAAACATCTCCCAGAGCTACCTCTAGACCTTCACTCACTGCTTTTGGACAGGATTGTTTAAAATGTTGTTGTTTAGTTAAGTCGTGTCCAACTCTTTTGTGACCCCATGGACTGTAGCCTGCCTGTAGGCTCCTCTGTCTGTGCAATTTCCCAGGCAAGAATACTAGAGTGGGTTGTCATTTCCTTCTCCAGGGGATCTTCCCGACCCAGGGATGGAACCCAAGTCTCCTGCATTGGCAGGCGGATTCTGTACCACTGAGCCATCTGAGGAACCCTTTGTTTAAAAGCAGATGTGTAAAATACTATCACAACTCACATCTATTGAAGTGCATGGGGCCAGGACTGAAAGCCAGGCCCCTGACTCAGGAACCCTGTCTCTCAGCCACCTCTGTCCTTTCACCACCATGATGCCTGCTTTCACAAGTGGAGTAAGTGCAGCCTCCTGGGGTTTGGTGTATAACTGGGAGGCTCAGCAGTATTTTTTGCCTTGCCGGCTCTGAGCTTTTCTCACAAGCCAGCTTCCTTCCTCTCTGGACAGTAAAGTAGCAGTTTCCTCCTGCTAGCCATCCATCATCCCCACCCCCTGCCATCAGACTGGGGTCTTCTCCTCCCACCCACCCCCCAGCTTCTGAAGCTATTGTTCTGTCCATTGAGTAGGAGAAGGTGACCCCGGGAATAAAGAGCATCCTGTGAGTGGATTCTGAATTGGGGAGGCTGTGGTCAGAGAACACTTCCTCCCTCCCTGGGGCTTCCTTCCCCCAATAATAGGGATGGCAGTGGGGAGGGCCTGGTGGGAGAGCTAAAAATGCTTTCCCTGCTGCTTGTTGAGCTTATGAATGGGCCGTAGGATCTGAAGGCTCCGTCTGCTCTGGCTGGAAGTCCGCCTTCCTTCCCCAGCCGTCTGTTGGACAAATGCATAGGCGAGCTGTGGTTGCCGTGCCTGCTCTTGTTTGTCTTAGGAAAGCCTGTTCTATCATGCCACCGTGTCCTCCTAACTCAGTGACCAAGGGTTCGGAACGCTGACTAGTAGCTTTCTACACGCAAGTCACTGCACTGGGCACACCTTGTCTCCGTTTCTGAGCTTGCTTCCCTTCCGTACGTAGGTGGGGAAACGGAGTCCCAGAGAGGTTAAGTGACTTGCCTGCAAGTCACAGCAAGGTCGTGGCAGGCCCGGGGCCTTGAACCCGGGCAGAGTGGCTTTGAGGCCTGTGCTCTTGACCTCTTCTCACTAAGAAAGTGGTTTAGAGGCTCATTCCTGAGTCGTGGAGCATCTTTGCTGTACAGCAGGTTCTGGTCGGGGCTGGTGGGATTGTTGGCAGTTACAGAAGACACGTTCGCCCACTCCTGTGATGCAGGGAGGCCTCTCCGTGGCCCTCATCTCTGGCCAGGTGTCCTGACAAGCCGGAGGGTCTAGTGCTCCTGGTCTGGCATAGCCTTCCTATTTCCAAAGCTCTCACAAGGTCACAGGGGACCTGGGAGCCTAAAAACAGTGCCTGGTCGCTCCTCCGTCTGCCCTGGGGGAATGAGGGGCTTGGAGGGCCCCCCACCCCCACTGTGGGCTTTCTCTCCTCCTTGATATCCTCGCCCTGCCCCCCATCCTTGCTCTGAAATGCCCTCTTTCGCCCCTCCTTTGCCCTCTGGCTACTATCTTTCTTCCGTCCTCT
>NW_011494867.1:10180318-10200546 GCF_000754665.1 Bison bison bison | reverse complement strand
TAAGCCTCTCCCTGTCACCCCTCCTCCGCCCCCCAGGCTGGCCTGTCCTTGTCCCCAGGCACTGGTTCCTGAAGGTCATGAACTGGAAGGTCGCTGGGCCGCCCTTGTCCTCCTGTTTCTTGCTGACAGGATCTGGAGCCCTCTGGGCCCCACACTGGCTCTTCTGGTGCCGGCCTCACCTGGCCCCTTCCTTCTGTACTGACCGCTCCATCACCGCTTCTGCTCTTACTTCTCACCCCAAACTTCAGTCCGTGTGGGATGGTTAGAGATCTGTCAGGTGCAGTGAAAGGAGCCCAGTGCAGTAAACTTCCTACTCCCCACCCCCGAAGAAAAGAAATCAGTCTTAGCTTCTGTGGTTGGAAAGTCCAGGTAAAGTACTAGCTGCAGATAAGGCTGTCCGAACTCACCCCCCTCCCCCAGCCCTGTTTTCCTCCTTGATCGCCTGTCTTGGGGGCAGGAGGGCAAGTTCTCCCTGAGCAGTGACGAGATAACCTCTAACCACCCAGCTTCCAGGCTTTGGGGAGGAGAGAGAGACCGACTGCCACGGATTTCCGATTTCCGCAGAAGTCTCCAGACTGAGAGACTCTGACTGGGTTCATGTGCGCATGTGAACTAATCCCTGCAATTCTGGCTGTCTATACCTGGATCAGTGCCCATGCCTGGAGTGGGGGAGGGGCACCCCCCACCAAACCAGGAGACAGTGGGGGAGGGGTAGCCCCACCAAACCAGCAGGGGGAGTTGGGGAGGGGGGGTTCCTAAGGGAAGAGTGAAGGCGAGGGCATGCTGCTTGCAGAAGAGGGGCAGACCCAAAGAGTCCATGTCCACCCTTTATTGCAACAGTCTCTCAGCCCATGGTCCTTCTTGTCTTAAATTCATTCTATCCCCCTCCACCCCCAAAAATGGAAGTGAAAGTGAAAGTGAAGTTGCTCAGTCGTGTCTGACTGTCTGCAACCCCATGGACTGTAGCCTACCAGGCTCCTCTGTCCATGGGATTTTCCAGGCAAGGGTACTGGAGTGGGTTGCCTTTTCCTTCTCCAGGGGATCTTCCCAACCCAGGGATTGAACCTGTGTATTTTGAATTGGCAGGTAGAGTCTTACCACTGAGCCACCAGGGAAGCCTGCAAAGTAACTTTTCCTAAATCGTGGGTCTCCTCAAGTTCCTTCTCTGCCCCTTAACCATCTGTGGCTCCCATCTGCGCACTAAGTACAGGCTATCTACTTGGCCTTCCAGCCTGTCTGTCCGCAGCCACATCTCCTGTGCAGCAGCTCCCATAGCCCCCTTTGTGCATCTGCAGCCTGACCCTGTGTAACACTCTCAGCCTGCAGGCCAGTGATTCCCTCTGGGTGGAATTCCTCTCCCCTGTATCTGTCCATCTGAGACTGAGCCAGCAAACCTACCTAGTGCAATCCCTTCTGTATTTCAACAGCCAGGACCTTTGGAATCAGAGAAATTCTAAATTCGCATCCCAACTCTGTCTCCTGCCATGTGACCTCAGGCATTTCTTTGTCTGTGCCACAGTTTTCTGGTCTGTAAAATGGGGGTTCTGATGGTGCCTGCCTCTGATGCTGACTGAGAAGGTTCACTGAAGTTATATGTCTAAATGGAGAGCCCAGACATAGTGATACAGTTGGCTGTTGTTACTGTTACTTTTTTTTTTTTTAACTCTCCTAGTCATATTGGTTGTTGTTACTATTACTTTTTATATCATTATTTCTGTTCTCCTAAGGATTAGGAGCGTTTAGGATGACAGTGTGCTTTCTGATCTGAACTTTCTTGTGCATACCCTAGCTCAGCACACAGTCAGCACTCAACTCTGAGTTCACTTAGAAGAGGTGCTCAACCCCAGACTGGCACACAGTAGGTGCCATGTGGACATGCTTGAGACCTTTGACCCAGGTCTGCATGCAGTAGGTGGTCAGTACAGGGTAAGAGGTGGTTAGCACAGTGGTTAAAGGTCTAGGCTGCTTTGGATGGTCTGGGTTCAAATGCTTGCTAATCATGTGAGCTGAATTATTCACCTGCTCATCCTTTTGCTATAATGTGATTATTAGGAGGATTAAGAAAGCAAGTTCATGGTGCCGAGGATGCAGTCCGTTCTCCATAAATGGTAGTCACTGTGATTGTCATCTCATTGGTGGAATTTAATTGATGTGGAAGTAAAGTATGTGATCAGAGAGATGGGGGGAGGGAAGAGATGATGGGGAATGGATACTGAGCTGTCTGGAGGGTCTCTGGTTGCCCTGACAGAGCCATGGTGAGTGGGGAGGAGCCAGGGATAAGCTGGGAAAGGAGAAAGGAGTCATTTGCCAGACTGACTGGCAGTATGATCTCTCTGATCTCTGTAGGAAGGGCTTACAGATCATGTGTATGTGTTGGGTCAATGGCTCAGGGTGTCTGTGAAATGTTTTTTTTCTTCACCTTACAAGTAGTACAGGTCCGTTGCAGAATATTCAGAAAGCAAGATTAAGCAAAAGGAAGAGAATAAAAACCAGATATAATTCAAATATAGTTTAACACTCAGAAATTTGTTCATTCATTGATTCATTTCCTCCTTCCTTCCTTCCTTCGATTGACTACTCTGTAGGTTACTGTTCTAGGCACTGAGGGTAAATCTAGCAGCAGAGAAAGCCCCTGTTCTCATGGTGCTGATGTTTTATTGTCATCATCCAGCCCTTAAAGTGGCTCCTAATCTATCTCTTGTATAAATGTAACATTGTTTAACAGATCTTTTATTGATGAACTGACCCCAAAGTACTCTGTTGCAAGCATTTTTATTTTAGAAAGAATCTAGGCATCTGGGAATGAATCCAGTTTTCTGCTGGTTATGAGCATCAAAGGTAGAACTAGGGTGTCTTGCTTTGACTTGTAGCCTTGCTGTGCTGTGTGACCTTGAGCAAGTCTCCCAGATTCTCTGTTTCTTCATCTATAAGATTCAGTAAGTGATTGCACACAGGGTACAGGGTTGCTAAAATTGAGGATAAATTGACATGATACACATAAAGCTTATAGGCAATGCCTACTATACAATGGGTGCTCAATTAATGTAGTTATCAGTAACATAGAACCTTGCAACTGCTTCTCAGGGACTGAGTTTGGCAGTGGGATGGTTAAGGAGAATGGGGGTGTCTTTACTGTTAAAAGACAAAAACATTCATCCTAACGCTTGTTAAAGAACAGTAAGGCAGAGACTTCCCTGATGGTCCAGTGGTGAAGACGCCCACCTTCCAATGCAGAGGGCATGGTTTAGATCCCTTGTAGGGGAATTAAGACCCCACATGGTGCATAGTGCAGCCAAAAAAAAACAAAGACCAGTAAGGCAGACTTTATTCAGAGGACTGTTGTGATAGGTGTAGGGATCACTACAAGGGAGAGAGATCAAACTCAACTCTGAATACCACAAGGAAAAGTGGGAATTTGGAGTCAAGGAGCTAGGTAGGTATCAATGGCTGGAAAGTTACCAGGAGGAAGGGTCTGGGGTGAAGGGAGAAGCTGGCTAAACTGACTTAACAGGATTCTTGCTGAAGGCATGCCAAGGATCAGACATCACCGGGGAAGGGTGAGAACAAGGAGCCTGATTATATATTGAGGGGTGATCAGATGTGGCGTACGGGGAATTCTGGCTTAGTTGACTTGGCGGGATCCTTGCCAAAATCAGTGAAGGCTAAGATGAACACACAAGTCCAGAAGTTGAGACCCAGATGAAAAAAAGCTCAGTTAGAAGAGCATGGTTAGAGTTCAGTCAAAGAGAGGCTCTTTGCTATTATTGCAAGAGGGACAGGTTGGGAAAGAAACAAATTCGCTCACTGGCCTCTGCGTGTGCGGCTGTGCAGCACACACAGGTATAGCGGTCTCTATTTTGCTCTTCTGTACTGGATTTTTTTCCCCCAAGCTGCACATATGCATTTTTTCCCCCTCTAGCTTTACTCAAATTTAGAAATTTGAGTGAGAAAGGAAGGAGAGAAATTATCTAGTGAGTCAAAGGGAATATGAGGTCAGAAGGAAGCTGTAGATCTGTGACAGGGCTTTGGACCTTGTAAAGTGCTAAACAGTCTCTCTGTCATGCAATCAACAAACGGGGATTGATTGACACATCATTTCTGTTGCTCCAGAAACAATGCTGGGTGGTGATTCTTCAGTGCTACCTGAAGTGCTCTGGAAACATTATTTTCACAGTTTTCTGCAAAATTCAGTCTCCCACTGCCTTCTTGGCTCATGCATGTGTTGTTGGGGGATCCTGAGCCGCGTTGTGTGGCTTCTTTGTGTCATAAGATGTGTGGGCTTTGTAACAGCTCTTCATGTGATGTTTCCACTTGCTGTGGAGTTTGTGGCCATACCTCCGTGGAGAAGGTTGCTTGATGTCCCTTTTCCTGCTAAGTAGGGTGTCTCTGCTTCAGCGAAAGTGTTCAGTTAGTTGAAATGAATTGAGTTTTCCCTCCTTGAAAGTCTTTAGACATTAATGCAAACTTTTAGAAATTATTGCTGGTGAATCATGTAGATGTTACATCCATGTCCTCATCTCCCACCGTTTTTTCACCTCGGTACATCCTGGCATCCCGCCGCCCCACATCTGGAGCCTGGTACCCCATGCCCAGGTCTTCGGTCGCCTCCTGGTGGCCACATGGAGTGGACGTTTCTTTGTATTTGTTTACTTTCTCTCCTTCTAGCCTTCGGCAGTGACCGCTAGTTACTAAAAACATGGTTTTCCCTTCCATCTGCTTCTGTAGTGCAAAGCTCACCTACTTCTCTTTTCCTGTTTCTCATCTCCTGCTCTCACTTCCGTCTGCTGGTTCTGCTTCCCTTTTGTGCCCCAGAAGTGTGGGTGTTTCCTGGGCTCCGCCCTTGACCCTGGCTTTTCCTTCTGTGGAGCATTTCTTGAGTTCCAGCCTTTTGCCCAGGACTGAATTGACCCCTTCAGAACCTGCTGAGCTTGCAGCCCAGGTAGGGCTGGGGAGGTGGGGAGAGCTTTTCTCTCCCCTTAACCTTTTGTCGCTTTTGCCCACAAGGTCCAAATGCTTAGAAATGACCCAGAATGCCCGTTAGGATGGGATGCTCAGCAGCTCACCCCTTTCATGCACATCCCAACACATGATTCTGACCCCGTGGATGCCAACTGTCCTGCACTAGGTAGGCGCTTTGCATGTATTAGCTCATCTAATTTTTCTTACCTGTGAGGGGTATGTATGTAATAAGAACAATGACGCCAGAGTAGGAGTCCTCTCCATTTTACTGATAAGAAATCTGATTGTTTCCTCAGAGAGTCCAAAGTCACTTGTTTGGTAGACTCACAGATGACAGAGAACAAACCAGTGGTTGCCAGTGGGGAGAGGGGAGGGAGGAGGGGCACGTGAGGGGTGCGTCCAACTCTTTGCAACCCCAAGGACTGTGGCCCACCAGGCTCCTCTGTACATGAGATTCTGCAAGTGAGAATACTGGAGTGGGTTGCTATTTACTCCTCCAGGGAATCTTCCCAACCAGGGATCGAATCCAGGTCTCCTACATTGCAGGCAGATTCCTTACCACTAGGGAAGACAGGGGTAGTGGGAGAAAAGGATTATTATGGGATTTTATGACATCATGTGGGAAACTTTTGAAGATTGTAAAGCACTACAGAACTTAAAGAATCTTTAATTCAATAATAAAAATAATAAAAAAATCACTTGCTTGAGATGGCACAGTAGGTAGAGAAATTGGACTTTGAATCCAGATCTGTGTCCGAGGCTGCACTGCCCTGCCCTCTCCCTTCCTTGGAGCTTGTGCACAGTTTTCCTTCTTTTGGCCTGTCCTCATCGGTCTTGCTTTCCTGGCAGACTTCTGTACATCCTTTAAGGCCCAGTGTAGATATCCCCTCCACTCAGATGGCCTCCTTGCCTTTGTGATGTTCATCCTGTTCTGCGGTGATTACGTGTGCATCTGTTTCTTCAATTCCATGGTGAGACTGTGGAAAGAAGGGCTTTTGTCTCTCTGGTGGTGGTACCCTGTGGAGCATCCTCCCCCTCGCGGTTACCTGGTCCCGATCTCTTTTCCCCGGTGGTTGTGTCACTCTCTTGTGTGGACCCAAGTCATGGGTAGCAAGCCCTTAGCAACTCCCCAAGCTCTATCCCAAACAGGAGCTTCTGGTATCTGGTGTTTGACTCTGCTGCTAGATAGAATCTGAGCTCCTGAGGGCAGAAACCTGGTTGGCCTGGTTCTCTGCTGTGCTGTCAGCACCTGGAACAACAGCTGACCTCCCCAAGTGTGTGTTGAATAGATGAATGAACACGGTCCCCTGAGACGTTTGATAGCCGAGCTCACCCCTGGACAGTCCACGTGCCCTCTGCCAACGTAACCACCCAGTGGCCTGTATGGAGAGTCTTTAGGTGCTGAGGCTCTGAAACCCTTGTTCCCCTCTGGCCTCTGGCCCACATTCCTGCCCTGGAGCCCCTAGGTGTCTTCCTCTCCAACTGAATTTGATGCCTTGGCTTTTCGGCTTCTGCTCAGTGGCCTCAGCAGGGCCAAGTCCCCAGAGGCTTGTGTGTAAGTCAGGGCTGTTAACCTTAGCATTTTGTGTTTTGTTTCATCAGTGCATTTGAAATTAACTTGCCTGACATCCTGTTTTAGTTCTGGACTTAATTTCCAATCATCTGTCTCATTTTTCCTCATGCACTTATTCTTTTTTTTAATCATCTGTGTATTTCTGTAACTGTCCTTGCCAATCATAAGTTATCATAATCCTTAAAGATAATGACGAACACTGGACTTTTATTGTGCCAGAAATTGTGCTGAGGTCATTGTATCAGTTTCCTGTGGCTGCTGTAACAAATGACCACAGACTCAGTGGTTTAAAACAACACAATTTCTCGTCTTAGAGTCTGGAGGGCAGAAGTCCAAAATCAACCTCACTGAACTAGCATAAAGGTGTGGGCAGGACTGTATTCCTTCCAGAGGCTTGAAAGGAGAATCTGTTTCTTTGCCTTTTTTGGCTTCTACAGGTTCTGCATCCCTTGGCTTGTGGCCCCTTCCTCCATCTTCAAGGCCAGCAGTATCTGGATGAGTCCTTCTTATGAAGCCATCTCTTTGATTCTTCTGCTTTCCTCACTTCCATATTTGAGGACCCTTGTGATGACATTGGGCCCACTCTAGTCATCCGGGACAATCTTCCCATGCTGAGACCCTCAATTTAATCACACTTGTAAAGTGTGCCATGGACATGCCCTTTGCCATGTCCAGTCACAGAGTCACAGGTTCTGGAAATTAGGGTATGGACATCTTTGGGGGCTACTGTCTTGCCAGCCAGAGTCATTTAATCCTCACTTTATTTCATGACACCATGGCCCCATGTGGTACCAGGGTCCTATTGTCATTCCCATTTCACAGACAGGAAAACTGAGGCTCAGAGCCAGGAAAGCACCGACCCTGGGTTGCATGGAGGTGGAACTGTGTTCCTTACCCAGTGTCTGCCCTCCGGCCAACACTCCTGACGCCCTGCTGCTTCCCAACACGTGCAGCTGAAATTCTTTTGAAACAAGGAGGGAAGACCATGGGCGAGCTCTTTTCTTTTTTCCCCTTCTCCTTCCTCCCCCAGTTTTGTTGAGAAATAATTGGCATGCACCACTGTATGAGCTTAAGGGGTACAGCATGATGGTTTGGTTTCCATGTATCATGAAATGATGATCTTAATAGGCTTAGTTAACATTCATCCTCTGATATAGATACAATAAAAAGAATGGAAAAAATATTTTTTTTCTCCTTAATAAGAACTCTTAGGAGCTATTCTCTGAACAGTTTGCCACAAGCTCTTTTTCTGAAAGTCAAGGGGCAGACCGGAGGCCTGTGCCTCTGGCTGGAGGCACATTTCTAAGAATACACAGCTCAGAGGTAATTTTTCTGCCTTTGTTCAAGTGGAAAACCTGTGATGGTCTCTGGGGAGCAACACTCCTTAATTCAAACGCCTCCATTTTTCCTAGGAAAGATTTCTGACTCTGCTGCTTTTGACTGAAAGGATGGCCCTTGGAGGTCATCTGATCTGACCCGGAAGTAGTTTTCTTCCCTTTTTTGGGCTATAATTCTACCCTGACTCTAGAATGGAGTGTATTGTTCAGGATTTGAAAATAAAGGAAGCTGCTGGCCAGGGGCTGGCCAGGGGCCGGCCAGGGGCCCCTCTGGGTCACATGCTGGGGCTTCTGGGGAGGAGGGAAAAGAGTCAGACTTTTGTGAGCCCCTGGGAGCCCCCTGCCTGATCAAGGAGGGCCTGTGTTCACTCTGTTGAGCTCTTGTAGCCCTGAACTGGAATGCCACTTGCACTGTTTTTTTTTATTTTATTTATTTATTTTTGGCTGCGCTGGGTCTTGGTCGCTGCAGCTGCATGCAGGCTTTCTCTAGTTGTGGCGAGGAGGGGCTGCTCTCTAGTTGCGGTGCAAAGGCTTTTCATTGTGATAGCTTCTCTTGTTGTGAAGCATGGGCTCTAGGTGCGTGGGCTTCAGTAGTTACAGCACGTGGGCTCAGTCGTTGTGGCACAGGGGCTTAGCTGCTCTGTGGTATGTGGGATCTTTCCGAGCCAGAGATTGAACCCATGTGCACTACATTGGCAGGTGAATTCTTATCTATTCTTATCTGGACAACCAGGGAAGCCAATTTAAAAAATATATATATATATTGAAATATAGTTGATTTACATCACTTGCTCTGTTCTTGATTTGGCAAAATCTAACTGCCATGTGTTCGATTTGGGGAAAGTAACTTTTCTTCTTTGGCACTTTGTTACACTCATTATCCAACAAATGTACATTGAGGACCTACTATGTGCCAGGGACTCTGGACACTAGGGAAGTTGAGCAATCCAGATCACAGAGCTTGCATTCACAGAAAATGCAGGGGCAGCTAATAGACAATCTAGCAAATGTGGTCTTTTCAGAATGAGATGAGTGCTAGGAAAATGAAATGAAGCAGTGGGCCAGAGACACATTGTGGGAAGGCTGCTGTTAGCCAGGGTGGTCAGGGGAGGCCTGAAGTGGAGGGGACACGAAGGCAAGACCTGAATGAAAAGGAAGTGGGCATGCGGGTACCTGGGTGAGGAGTGACCCCAGCAAAAGGGGAGGGCCTCAGACCATGCATCCTGTAATGGTCCAGCTTCCAGAGTATGTAAAGAACTCATACAACTCAACAAGACTGGTATTGGAAAATGGGCAAGGGATTCGAATGGACATTTCTCCAAAGGAGACATACACATGGCCAGTAAACACATGCAGAGATGCTCAGCATCAGTAGTCATTAGGGGAATGGAAATCAAACCACAGTGAGATGTGACTTCACACACACTAGGGAGCTGTGATAACAGGAGTTGTAAGGTGTCGCGAGTCAGAACCTTCGTGCATTGCTGGGGGGAAGGAGAGCTGGTGCAGGCACCGTGGGAAACAGCTTGGCAGTTCCTGAAAGGCTAAGCCTAGCTCTTTCACGCCTTAGTATCTACCTGAGAGAGATGAAAACACACAAAAACTTGTGCGTGAATGTTCACAGCAGCATGATTCACAGTTGCCCCAAAGCGGAAACCACCCAATGTTCATCAGCTGGTGAAGGGATACACAAAATGTGGTCCATCCGTGAATGGAATATTAGTCACCCATAAAAAGGAATGGAGTACTGATTCATGAGACAGCATGGGTGAACCTTGAAAACATTGCTGAGTGAAACATTATGCCGAGAAGTCAGACGCGAAAGGCCACATGGCGTGGGATTCCATTTATTTCAAGTTTCCAGAGCTAGCAAGTCCGTGGAGATATAAAGCAGGTTTAGTGGTTGCCAGTAGTGAGGATGAGGGATAAAGTGTGACTCTTCATGGGCACCAGGTCTCCTTTTGGGGTGATGAAAATGTTCTAAAATAGACAATGGTGATGGTTGCGCAACCTCATGGATATACTAAAAACCAGTGAATTTTACACTTATAAGGGGTGAATTTTATGGTATGTAAACCTCTCAGTTTTTAAAACGTAAAGAAGAAAAGGGGTGGGAGGAAGGCAGAAATCCAGCAGTGTGATGGCCTCGCAGTGTGCAGGGAACGGGGTCAGAGGTGGGGCTCAGGGCCATGGCCACAACTCTGATTTTGCCTCAACGGCCTGCATTTTATTCCCACAACTTTTGTCCACGACCTTGTGGAATTTCGCCTTTGGCCTTACTGTGGTTCATTACCAGGTCGGCCTCTCTGGCTCTGCCATGTTCCTCTTCATGTCAGACTTGCCTTTGCCCAGGGCGGCTGTGCAGGTCCACGTGCTCCAGATGTGCTCAGCCCCGCCACGTGCTCGCGCGTGAACTTGCTCTCGCGCGTGAACTTGCTCTCGCGCGCTCTCGTTTCCCGCCTCCCCTGTGCGTTCCGCCATTGTCGTCCACATCCTTATCGTCACCCTGTGCCATTTTTTAGAGCCTCTGGCTCTGTGCCAGGTTCAGTTCTGAGCTTTCCTTTCCACAGTTCAGACGAGGATTGATGGCGAGACCCGGCACCAGCCCCCACGGCTGGGTTTTCATCTTCCAGTCCAGCGCCTGGCACCGAGCTGGTGTCCAGGGGAGTATTACGTTGCCAGCAACCTTTCCTCAGAAGTGGGTCCTTAAAACGGGAAAGTCTGTCTTGGATATTCATGTGGGTTAGTAGCTGTGTGAATCAATAAAAGAGTGGGATGAATCAGCTATAAATGTGTGGGCGAACTCGAGGGCTGCAAGTGTCAACAGCCACAGGAGGGTGAAACCCACTTGTGTGTTTGTCCCCACCACGCAGGGGGCTCGGAGACAGGGACTGAGAAGCTACCCCTCCCACCCCCAGCTTAGAACATACAGGATCAGAGACGGGATGCCACGGGTCCCTGGTCACACAGCAGAGAGAGGCAGAGCCAGGGCTTGAACCCGGGCCTCCTGGCTCTCTGAGCTGCTGAGGGCTGGTGTCTGCTTTGCTCTTCTGGGGCACCGTGCTTGGCGATGTGAGCAGGGAAGGGAGAGAAGAAGGCCCACGTGATGCAGGCATTGCTAATCCTAGCAACACTGTGGTGGTGGGCTGCCCTTCCCATGCACTTTTATTTACAGGGCACCTTTGTCCAGATCAGTCAATTGCTACCTGTCTGTTCTCATCTGATTATTTCTCCCAGTCTCTTCGTTAGAAGGCACACCTTTAAAATCCGGGGAGGGGATTGGTTTTATTCTTACAAGACAGAATCTCCCATTGAAGTGACCCAGCTGAGGACTGGGGACTGAAATGCTTCTAAGCTGCTAAGATAGATGGGCAGAGGCTCCTCATTTACTCAAGAAATGTTTATTGAGTGTGGGCAGTGTGTCAGGCACCGTTCTGGGGCCTGGAGATGTCCTCCTAGGGGACAAAATGCCTGTCCTTCTGGGGTAGGGATGAGCAGACTGCAGGAGCCCTAAGGGATGTCATTCTGAGCCATTCAACTCTTGTTTTACACCCAGTAATAATAAGCTAATTATATGCTCCTCTAGCCAGTGGCAAGTCACAAACAGAGAGGCCGGTAGAGAAAGGCGTTTTGAACTTGCCCACTGAAGCTGGTGCTCTTGTCTTTGGAGTTCTGTTAGAATTTAGCTCTTAAGCTGTTAACATAGCCCCCTTCTTCCTCTTTACCCAGTTAGCTAGATGAATTCTAGGTCGTCCTTCAAGACCCAGATCCAACATCGTGGCCTCTGTGAAGCCTGCCCTGATCACTGCCCCCAGGCAGAGTTAATTTCTTTACTTCTTTGATGTTCCCCTCTGCCCTGTGATGCCTTGTGGTCATGGTGCTAACTTCACTGTATTCACATGCTTAGTTTTTCTTTTTTTGCCCTGCTAGGATTGTGTATTCTTGGAGGGTTCGGACTGTATCTTATTCATCAGTCTTTGAACCACAAGTGTTTGTCAAATGACTAACAGCAATGGAAGAAACAGAAAACCTATAGGAGAATGCAGAGATGTAGCCCAGGGCATGTAGTGCTCAGGCAGTCAGGCGCTGAATCCTTCAGTGTCTCCAGAGTGTCTCCTTGTCAACGAGGCCGTCGTGGACTCATAGCCTCCAGGAACTGGTTGCAACCACTGGTTCTCTAAGTCAGGAGATGCAGTTGGCTGTAGCACACCGACTTCCATTTAAGGAAGTAAAAGTAATCATAAAAAAAAAAGTTCTGGTGCTTTGTCACTGGGGGAAAACCTTTAGCTGTCCTGATCGTTTCGGTCTCCTGATCGGGTCCTTCCCTGAGGGTTCTACTGAAGGAATCATCTTTCTTTTCCTCTGGTTATCCTATACTCCATTTTCTTGTGTTCTGTGTCAGACTAGGAAAGCGGGGTCATTCATTTCACAAAAATCCAATGGGAAAGGAATCATTTGAGATATCTCCTGCTTTGAGGAGGGGTGGGACAAAGCGTCAATGTGCATGGGCTGTGCGAACTCATATGCAAGGACTGTATACACATCCACGGAGCCCTTGTCCTCTGTGTCAGAGAGAGGGGCTGTTCCCCCCACTTCCAGGTCCTCATCTGTGGCCGCCTGGGCTCCCCTGTTAGCAGCCCACTGGAAATGATGCAGCTGTGGCTTCTGTCCAGCTGTCCCTCTGCCCCAGGCGGCAGGATGTTTGAATTCTTTCCTGTTTCCTTTCATGCCCACTCTGGGGAGCTTGCTCAGTGGAAGCTGACAGCTCAGCTTTTTTGGTGTGTGGGTTGTTTTCTTCCTTACTGAACCTTGTTTGCATAACTTCTTAGGGAGTCTATATAAGGTAAGGGCAGCTTCAGCCCGACTCTGGGGCAATTTCCTGCTGTCTCCTTCCCCCTTTCTTTTGTCTTGCTCTGAACTTCAGCACTGGGTGGAAATTATGAAATGGTTACTTCTGTCTCTCTTTTTTCTTTCTGTTGACCGGTAGATGTTTTGTTGGGTGCCTGCTATGTGCTTGGCACTGGAGATGTGACTCGAATTGGACAGGTATGGAAGCAGCTAAAAAGATCAAAGGACGTGCCCCCAAAGTTTTGCTTAGGTTCCATAGGGAGTTTCCTAGGCTATTTTGGTGGTGAGGGAGGTTTTTTTTTTTTTGCTTGTTTGTATTTCTAGTTATTCTACACCTCATATGTGTTTTGTGTGTAATGAAAAAAAATTGCTCAAAACATTTGCAAAAGTGTGAGAGAGTCACACTGTTTGGCTCATGGCAGAGTCTCAGTCGCCTTTGGGTTTTGTCCTCTGGCCAGTGCCAGCTGTGGGAAAAGGTAGAAGGGAAGACAGGTCTTTTTGGGAGGAAGATGAGGGCCCTGGATCAATGTGGATCCTGTGTCAGGGTCGCCATGGCGAGAATATTGAGTGTGACGGATCAGACTGCCCCTCAGTGATTCTGAACCTCAGGAGATTTCCAATGTGGCTGGGAGGTGTGCAGGAGGGCAGGGAGTCCTCGAGGGCTTGGTGGGGATTGTGTGCCGTTCATAGTTTTTGGGAAGATTTTTAGAGCAGCTCATCCCTGAGGCCTTGGTGATTCCAGAGACATCTGACCTCCCTTTTTTCTTCACTCCTCTTCCCATGCCCTCTGTGGTCATGTCTCTTTCTTTGTATCATTCCATGTCCTTCATATCCCCTTGCAGGATCGAGGAGGGTGATAGAGGAGGGAGGGGGAGGAAGGGGCTACAGAGGAGAGAGCGCCTAGTGACCGCTGCTGGCGTTTCTGAGCACAGTTCTGCCAGGCAGTGTCCCAAGAACTTTACATGCAGTGACTTTATGCTGCAGATTAATGTACTTAATATGTGACGGCGAGAAGCCTTGAAAAGAGGAACAGGACTTTGAACCAAGTGGGCCCTGTCTGGGGTCTCTAGGTCCTGGGGGTCCTTAGGGCTGTGGGATTGGCTGGTGCAGATGTTTCACACTGATAACCCATCCTTGACCTGTGATGAGGCTACATAGACCAATGAAAGGGTCAAGTTCTTTTGAGAGGGGACTTCTATTAACACCCTATAAGGACCATCTCTTCATGGACAAGACTCTTCCTGGGCGGGAAGGGGAGGGTGTCCACAGCCCCGAATTGAGGCCACCACAGCGAGGGCCCAAAGGCATTGCCCAAAGGCCATTGACGGTGTTCGGGGACGGGGCTTCCGACCTTGTTTTGTCATTGGTGGAGGGCTCCCCTGAGATGGGGCTCTATGTGGCTTTTTGTGATGCATTTGGGAATCCTTGTTAGTGTACAAGGATTAGTGTACAAGTTAGTGTACAAGTGTGTCAGACACACAGAGGTCACAGAAAAGCTGTTAGTAGTGCCGTGATTCAGCAGCCCTTTTTCTAGAGACCACTCTTCTTTGTCTTGGGCTGTGGATTTGAGGGGAGGGAGAGTCTCTGGGGGACAGTCCCGGTGGTCTTTGATGGTGAGATGCTCAAGGAACCATGCCTCGAATTCTATAAATTACAACATTGAGAAGACAGACCATACAGGAAGCTCCTTTATATGATCACTTCCTTAAAATGAAAGGGTGTGGGTGGGGAGGATGGGGGTGGGGCTGAACTCTGGGCATTTCAGCTTTTCTGCCCACAAGACCCTTGTCTCACCCTCTTTCCCAGCCAGGGGAGAACAGGTCCTCTGAGTTGAAAACCCCATCTTCTGCTCTCCTCACCTCATCCTCTAGGTCAGTGGTTCTCAGGCTATGGAGGCATAAGAATCTCCCCCAGGGTCTCTTTTAAACTGACTTCTGTTTAAAAATGGCCCCGTTCCTAGAGTTTCAGAATTCACGGTCTAATGAGTTCCTGGGAAATGATGTTGCTGCTGGTCCGAGGAACACACTTTGAGAGCTGCTGCTCTAGATGGAACCAGGAAAAAGAGATGTCTGGTTTCTTGTCACTTCACCTCTCTGAGCCTCAGTTTCTCTATCTGTGAAGTGGGATTGTGGGCAGTGCTGACCAGATGGAGAGGTTGGGATGAGAAAATGTGCAGTCACACGTAAATGCTTAGGATGGCACCTGCCGGGTAGCAAGCTCTCAGTGAACAGCTTCTGTTATCTTCAGGACCCTCGTTCATCTTATCTGTGCCCCCTAATGCTTGGCACTGTGCTTGGCACACAGTAGGCCCTCAAGAAATCTTCATGAGACCAGCGGTTCCATGACCATGTGCCTAGGAGGCCCCTACTTTGAGACTCAGCAGAGTGAACGTTAAGTTGGTGGATGCAGAAAGCCAGCTCAGAGGCTGGAAGGCACGGAGGCTATCCCCTGGGGTTTGGCAGTGGAGGCCACTGTGGACCTCATTTCACCAGACAGGTGGGGAGAGAAATACAGTCACCAGCCCCATCAGCCAAGCCTTTCATGCTCTTTCTTTTTCATTTAATCCTCAATATGCCTTATGAGATATATGTGACCCATTTTGCAGATGAGGAACTTGAGGCTTGGAGGCATTCAGGAATCTGGTCTTATCACAGAGCTGGGACAGAATGGGGATGAGTTTCCAGTGGATTCCAAAACTTGGATTCAACCCGGATGCTGTAGACCAGAATGTTGAGACTGAATGGTTCAGGGGGCAAGCAGGTGTACACAGCTGTTCTGGGACCTCTCTCAGAGGGGGCTCAGGGTGTGTCCTCTGGTGTGAATTCAGGGCCTGGGTGCCCCCATTGGGTTATCCAGAGCTGCACCTTGACTCCTCTGCCCCCTCAACCCCAGACTGGGAAGATGTGCCACTGAGTCCCCCGAGTGCCACCCCGGGGGTGGCAGTAACCTCAGGACCAATCTTCTAGCCAAGTTTGCTATCCCAGTGTGTAGGCGCCATCACATACATTCACACTCATGCATGAGCATGCACGTACACACAGACAGGCACACACAGACACGCTTCATATACGTGTGTGTGAGGAGGTCAAGCTCTCCCTTCCAGGTGATACACCCGTGCGCACATCCGTGTTTGATCTGCCCAGTTTGTTCAGAGGAGGGAAGTGAGTGACTAAACGAGAACTTCCTCCTGCGTTGACTAGCTGGAGGTCAGATGGCTAAGAACCTCCTTCAGGAGGCTTGAGGGCTGGAGGTCTGTGTGGGCAGCTGTGCAAAGGTCTCCCAGACCAACAGGTTTTTCACGTCAGACTTTCCGCTGACTTTTCAGTGTCATGCCACATCCTGAGCAGCGGACATTTGTAAGCAAAATGTGACCCTCGGATTTTCAAAAATGTCAGCAATCTTCTCGGCCAGACCATTGTCAGATAAGCACCAAACTGCCACCCAGGAAAGTGGTCTCTCCTGCTGTGATAATTTAAATGACACTGGCCTGCAGTTCTGGAAGATCTTACGGCCGTGTCCTTGGGGCTGGGGGTAAGGCGTCTGTCCTGTGACAGGTCTTAGGCTGGTACTTGGGACACACGGTTTGTAACTTTCTCAGTGGCTTTGGCCAGTGACGGAGCAGTTGGGATCCAAGTGTGGTCACGGGATCCCAAACATCCAGACTGACCAATGAGGTAAAGGGAAATAGAGTGGTTGCTGTGGAAACAGGCTGCAAGTTCTTTTGCTGGTGTTGTCTTGGCATTAGCAAGTCAGGAGGCATCAGATGTGTGGTCCGCCTCCCCCTCAAGTCAAGGCTGCAATTTAATTAAACACTTTGGAACTGCTTCTCCTGATCCTCCAGTAACACTACTCAGAAGAACACACTGGCTTCCCAAATGCAGCCTCCAGTGCCAGGAAATACAGGGGAACGAAAGGGCTCCTGTACTGGCCGTGCGTGGTTGTGTGAGTTTCAGTTCCTCAGCCCCACCAGCCTTATTTCCTGTGCTCACACCTCACCCGCAGCTCCACTCCAGGGAGAAGGTTCTACGGGGTCCGGCCAGACAGGTTTCACAGCATCCCATTTTATCCTCATGGCTGATGCAGAAGAGAGGTGTAAAATCACCTAATTTGGAAACATCCCAAAAGCCCATCAGTGGGTGCATGGACGAATAGAACAGAATGTGGTCCATCCATACGATGGAGTATTAGTCAGCCATAAAAGGAACGAAGTACCAGAATTCCCTGGTGGTGCAGTAGATAGGAATCTGCCTGCCAGTGCAGGGGACATGAGTTCAATCCCTGGTCTGGGAAGATCCCACACGCTGCGGACTGACATGTCGTGTGCCACAACTGCTGAGCCGGAGCTCTAGAACCTGTGAGCTACAACTACTGAAGCCGGCAAGCCCTAGAGTCAGCACAGTGCAACTGCTGAATTCTGTGCACCTAGAATCTGCTCCACAGCAGGCGAACCCACCGTGATGAGAGACCTGCACACCACAATAAAGGGTAGCCCCTGCTCGCCGCTACTGGCCTTGCAAAGCAATGAAGACCCAGTGGAGCCAATAAATAAATAAAGCCTTCAAGCTATTAAAAAAAAAAAAAAAAGGAATCAAATGCCGATCATGTTTCCACATGGATGAACTTTGCCAACATGCTGAGTTGAAAGAAGGCAGACACAAAAGACCACATGCTGTAGGGTTCCTTCCATCTGTAAAACGTCCAGAAAAGGCAAATCCAGGGACAGAAAGTAGCTGAGTGGTTGCTTAGGACTGGGGGGACGGGGGAAGGGTGAGGAGTGATGGCTGGTGGGTAGGGGTGATGGCTGGTGGGTAAGGGGTTCTTTTGGGGGGCGATGCAGATGTTCTGGAATTAGACTGTGGTGATGATGGCACCATATTGCGTATGTCCTAAGTGCCACTGACTTGTATGCTTTAAAATAGTTAAAATGGTGAATTTTTTGTGGTGTGACGTTTACTTCCATAAAAGGAAAAATGGAGAGGACCAAAAAATCACCCCATTTTTCAGATGAGGCCAACTGAGGCTCAGATGTTTGGGGATTAAGTCAGGTTCCTCTGGAGTTAGAGATGGCACTCATGTGGTCTCCTGTTCCCAGACTTCTCCTTCCTCATTTCCCATAGCCAGTCAGTCACTTGTTTGGTTGATAAGTCATATCTGACTTTTTGCGACCCCGTGGACTGCAGCACACCAGGCTTCCCTGTCTTTCACTATCTCCCTGAGTTTTCTCAAACTCATGTCCATCAAGTCAGTGATACCATCCAACCATCTCATTGTCTGTCACCCCCTTCTCCCCTTGCCTTCAGTTTTTCCCAGCATCAGGGTCTTTTCCAGTGAGTCAGCTCTTTGCATCAGGTGGCAAAATATTGGAGCTTCAGCATCAGTCCTTCCAATGAATATTCAAGGTTGATTTCCTTTAGGATTGACCAGTTTGATCTCCTTGCTGTCCAAGGGACTCTCAAGAGTCTTCTCCAGCACTACAGTTTGAAAGTGTCAGTTCTACAGTGCTCAGCCTTCCTTATGGTCCAGCTCTCACATGCATACATGTGCGACGTATGTTGGTCACTAACCCCTTTTAACTTGGCCCATGAAGTGTCCCTGAGACCCGTCTTTCTTCTCTGTCCTCACCACTCTGTCACCCACTGACCCCTGTGGTCAGGTCCTGGGATGGGCTCCCACCAGCCTCCCATGGCCAGGTCGGGGGGTGGTTCCCTAAAGGAGGAGGGCTGGGCAGACACACCTGAGATACACCTTGGCTCCAGGCTGGCTTGTCCTTGGTGCATTACCTTGGGCATGTCACACGACCTCCTGGCTTCATCTCCCAAATGGAGGTTTGGATGTAGATGATGGTGACCATGATGTCCCCCATGGCCCACCTCCCCGCATCCTTTTGAAGACCTGATGAATACTAACCCATAAACTGAAGGGTGCTGTGTCAGCGTGAATGGCGATTATGATCTGTTTCCTTTAAGAAAAGCCTGGATATAGAGTTTGAATCTGGAGTCCGTGCCCTGTCGAGCACTGTGTCTTAGCTCCCCCGGGTCAGATGGTTCCCTGCTAGACTGGCTGGCTTGTTGTCTAGGATGAACTTGGGCTTTGAGGTACTAACCAGCCAGTGTGGACTGTCTCCATCACACTCAGAGGGCTGGTGGTCTTGATGGCTCAGACAGTAAAGCGTCTGACTACAATGCGGGAGACCTGGGTTTAGTCCCTGGGTTGGGAAGATCTCCTGGAGAACGAAATGGCACCCCACTCCAGTATTCTTGCCTAGAAAATCCCATGGACGAAGGAACCTGGTAGGCTACAGTCCATGGGGTTGCAAAGAGTCAAACACGACTGAGCGACTTCACTTTCACTTTATACTTTGTGTGGGATTCCACATGGAGGCACCTGGAATGATTCTAGGATCAAGACGCCTTGGTTTTTGTTTGTTTGTTTATTTATTGGCTGTGCTGGGTCTTTTTTGCTGCTTGAGGGCTTTCTCTAGTTGCAGAGTGGGGGCTACTCTTTGGTTGCAGTGCTCGGGCTTCTCATTGCGGTGGCTTCTCTTGCTGGAGATCACAGGCTCTAGGCCACGAGGGCTTCAGTAATCGCGGCACATGGGCTCAGTAGTTGCAGCTCACGGGCTCCGGAGTGCAGGCTCAGCAGTTGTGGTGAAGAGGCTTAGTTGCATCTTGGCATGTGGAATCTTCCCAGAGCAGGATCAGACCTGTGTCCCCTGCATTGGCAGGTGGATTCTTAACCACTGGACCACCGGAAGCCCAAGATGCCTTGGTTTTAAGAAAGTAAAGTCGTGAAACCTCAAAGTGTGATCCTTTGACTAACAGCATCAGTATGACCTTGGAGCTAGTTAGGAATGCAGACCCCAGGGTCCCGTCCTAGACCTGCCGAATTGGAATCTGCATTTAAGTGAGATGTCAGGTGATTCAGATACACACAGTGCTTGGGAAACACAGCTCCACGAGTCGCTGGGTCCCTGAGAAATCCTAAAGCCAGCAAGGAAAAGCCGTTTGAGAGCATGAGCTGAGTCAAGGGGCAGGTACAGGATGATTAACCCCAAACCATCAGCACTGACTCGATGGACACGAGTTAGTGATGGACAGGGAAGCCTGGCGTGCAGCAGTCCATGGGGTCGCGAAGAGTCGGACATGACTGAGCGACTGAACCAACTGAGCAGCAGCCTGCGTCCTGGCCATCATCAGGGAGGGGCTGAATCGAGACTTCACTGGTAACTGCAGTTGACATGTGAACTGTTTAGGGAGTAATCTGAGTAAGGATATGTGAGGCCTCAACTAAAAGGGCTGGATTTTGGTGCAAAACTGAAAGGGGTCCTGATTAAATGGGGACATAAAGTATGTCTGGAAATTGGTTCTCACCTGGCAGCAGCTGGGGGTGGTTCTGTTCCCCAGGGAACACCGGGTAACAGCTGGAGACGTTGGTGGTGGTCATCCTGGGGTGAGGGTGTGATACTGGCATGGAGGGGGCAGAGGCCAGGGTTGCTGCTCAGTCCTCCAATG
>NW_011494867.1:10180118-10180218 GCF_000754665.1 Bison bison bison | reverse complement strand
GGAGCCGATCCCACCAGGAAGACCCACCCAGCCCCAAATGACCGGAGTGCCGAGGTGGAGACACACGCATGCGCACGCATCACCCCCTACGCCCCCCGCC
>NW_011494867.1:10167695-10180018 GCF_000754665.1 Bison bison bison | reverse complement strand
CCACCCCCGCCCTCCACCGCCATGTAACAAGCACAACACACCTGGTGGAAAAATGCTCAGAATTCTTGATTGGCCTAATTGTATGGCCACAATCTAAGAATGCCCAGGGGGCCCCAAGCTGAATCCCAGGCCAGAAGCGGGGCCAATGTCTTTGTTCCCTGTCCCCCGACCCCGTTCGGTCCTGTCTCTCTATTGTGTGGCTTTCCTGTTCCAAATAGGGCCTCAAAGATTTGGGATAAAAACAGTTGACCACCTTTTGCTCCCTGAATCAGATTCAGAATTTGAGGCATGGCTGTTTGAGGGGAGGGCAGGGTGGCGGTCGTGGCAGCCAGAGAGGCCTGGGCTCCCTCTGCCTGTACGGCCTCCGGAGCGTCCTGGGGCCCTTCTGCGCCTCCCGTCTGTGAAGTGGGCATCTCCGCCTGCAGCACTGTTGTTGGGATCGAAGGAGGGAACAGTGGCTCCTTCTGTGTCGCTCTGGGTGCCCTTGAGGTTCAGAGCCCCGCCTGGGGAGTGTGGATCTGGGTGTTCTAACTGAGCACCATGCGTTCCTTTTGCTGTTGGTGCAGATGACGTCCGATTGTTTGCCTTCGTGCGCTTCACCACGGGGGATGCGATGAGCAAGAGGTCCAAGTTCGCCCTCATCACATGGATCGGCGAGAACGTCAGCGGGCTGCAGCGCGCTAAGACCGGCACCGACAAGACTCTGGTGAAGGAGGTGGTGCAGGTAACCGTCTTTGTGTTCTCTTAGGGTCCGGGGGGTGGGGGTCACATTCCGCAAAGCGTCACCATCCAGTAGGGACACAAGGGGCTGGCCTGGCTCCTTGGTCCATGACTTTGAACGTCCCGTGCGAAGTCCTTGGACCACCAGCGACACTGGTGAGAGATACCCCAAATTGCCTTCTGGGTACGGTAGCCGCATTTGTGATCCTGACCATCGAATACTAGGAACGTGGTGGCTGGTGTCTGCCTTTCTGGGTGGGGCAGGCAGCTCATGGAGAAGGAGGCTGGAGGAATGACCAAAATGGCGCCACTTCCTGTGGGTGATGGAGGGCTTCCAGCCGTGG
This sequence comes from Bison bison bison, assembly GCF_000754665.1. Lineage (NCBI taxonomy): Eukaryota > Metazoa > Chordata > Mammalia > Artiodactyla > Bovidae > Bison > Bison bison. The sequence continues at coordinate 10,178,954 of NW_011494867.1, read as the reverse complement.
CCATGAGGACACAAAGGGAGAGTTCACGAGTGCCCGCTGAATGGTGTCTAGCACACAGTAGGAGCACAATGACATTTGATGAATGAATAAATGTCAATCACATGGGCACCAGCAGGGGTTTAAAGATGACTTTGATGACCCTAGAATGACAATGGCTGCATCAGCAATGGCAAAGATCCCTAGACTGAGTAGCTGGGCGCTGGTGGTAGCTGATTTACTCCTGTGTCCCTATTAGACTAGAGGAAGAGGGGAAAATAGTGTACCCTTGCTTTTGTCCCTGGGGTTCCAAACAGCTCTACCTGTAGAGCTTCCCATTTTAAAGTTCTGTATTTTTGCATTCTGGACATAAAAAAAATTGACACTGTTGGAAATTTCCAAAGCAGGTCATTTGAAGCTAGGGCCTGGGGTCATGCTGAGAAAAAAAAATCCAAATTCTAGGGCTTCCTTGGTGGCTTAGTGGTAAAGAATCTGCCTGCCAGTGCAGGAGACATGAATTCAACCCCTGGTCCGCAAAGATCTCACATGTTGTGGAGCAACTAAGCCTGTGCACCAAAACTATTGAGCCTGGGCTCTAGAGCTGGGGAGCCACGACTACCGAAGCCTGTGCGCCCTAGAGCCCGCGCTCCTCAACAAGAGAAGCCCTCACACCGCAACTAGAGAGTGGCCCCGGCTCCCCCCAACGAGAGAGAAGCCCGCGCAGCAGTGAAGACCCAGCATAGCCTGAAGAAGCAAGTCAATAAAGTCATAGAAAAAAGTCCAAATTCCAGAACCATAGACTGGGGCAAGGAGGTGGAGGGGAGAGGGTTTTCTCCCTACCAAAGGGATCTCCATCTTGCAGAAGGATTTCCCAAAACCCATGATAGGGGGTGGATGGCTAACTCGTACAGGGCTTCCTTAGAGGTGATGCAAATATTCTAAACTGTTCTAAAATCTGTGGTGTTGGTTGCTCATATCTGAGAATATACAAAAAGCCATTGCATCCTAAAAAAAAAGAAACGCACACACACACAAATCTGCCGAGTGCAGTGTGGTGTCCTGGATCGGATCCAGGACGCACTGGTGAAATCTAGAAAAACTGGTGAGATCGGAATGAAGTCTGGGGTTTAGTTGGTAGTCGTGTTCCAGTGTTGGCTTCCTGGCTGTGACAAACACACCACGGTAACTTCAGATGTTCACAGTTGTCAAATGGCCGTGGGGTGCGTAGGAACTCTTGGTGCTGTCTCTTACAACTTTCCTCTAAATCCACAACTATCCCCAAATAAAACTTCCGTTAAAAAGTAATAATAGGAGAGAACTCCTATCATTCCATTATTACGGCCGATTTTTCCTTCTCTCCTCCCAGTCCTGTGGGTGAACGCACTCCCCTCTGCATTGCTACAGTCACAGCCTATGAATCACACCTAATCAGCTTCTTTTTTCCTAACATAACATAATTACGTAAATTATGTGTCTGCAGAGTCTTTGTAATGAACGTTCTTCTGGCTGCCAACAAGTCCGGTTTCGCAAGTGTACTGTGATGGATTGAAAATCCCCTCGGTGTTGGCCTCTTAGTTGCTTCCCATTTTTATTGTTATAAATAATACGTTCCAACCAGCATTTTAATGCGTTCAGCTCCTTCCCGCCCTACACTGAACTGTTTCTTTAACGCGCCTTTCAGGAGGGGGAGTGTTCTGGAGTTAACAGGGGTGAAAATCCCTTTATAAAGGAATAGGTTAGGACTTCCCTGGTGGCCCAGTGGTTAAGACTCTTCCCATCCAGTGCAGGGGGCACAGGTTCAATTCCTGGCCAGAGAACTAAGTTCCCATGTGTGCTGATGTGGCCAAAAATAAATAAAATGAAATTTTAAAATATTTGAGCCAAAAATTAAAAAATAGATATATATTGAACATAAAAAGGTATAGGCTGTCAAATTACCTCCTAAAGGGCTAGCACTATGCCTGGGATGTGGTAAATGTTCCGTAAATGTCATTCACTTCCTAGCCTAATCAGCATTACCAGCGAATACTGCAGTTGGCACCCTGTCCAGGACTGGCACCCTTTCTTTGGGCAGCCGCCTACTCAACCCCTCGGGCTGTTTTTCTCCTGGACAGTTGGAGGCTTTAATGGTTAACCAGCTTTCAAGGGTCTCCTTTGTGGCAATAGAATGGAAAATGCAGAAGAATGCATGTCCACGATTAGAGGTCTCCCGCTGGAGTCCACCATCCACGCTTAGCCCTCTCATCAGCCAGCCCGGCATGGCCGGAAGAACAGCACGCACTGGGAGAGGGTGTTTGCTGGGGCGCATCCAGTGGGGGCGGTCTTTGAATCCTGCAGAACCCCTGTTTTCTTTCCACTTTTAAGACTGTGGTAAAATGAAATAACATAAGATGTTAGCCCTTTTGGTGTGCCGTTCAGTGGTGTGACATACATTTATGTTGGGCGGTCACCGCCATTGTCCAAAAATTCCAGAGCTTTTAAAATCACCCCCAAAGGAAACTCTGTCCCTAGTAGCAGTTTGCAGAGTTCCTGTTACATCTAAAACTCTTCTCAGTTTGGTGAAATGGGTGGAGAGTGGTTTGGGGAAATATGATTTTTTGGTGGAAAGACTTCAGTTGGGAGTATTGATTATAATTCATTTGTTTGTAAACTCTAACATATTGCAGCAAAATGGGAATTGCTTGGCTGTCTGAACTAGGAGTTGCAGGGGTTGCCCGCTTGCGGTGTGGCTGGATCCAGAGCTGAGCCGTAGCTTCTCTTCTTTTCTCTTTTCTCTCTCCTCTGTGTTTGGCCCCAGGTGGCCTCTGCAGCAGGAGAAATGGTCCAGGCCTGGTGGCTGTTCTGGGTCTTGATCCCGGGGGAAGAGAGACTCCTCCTCCCTTAGTGTCAGTCATTCCCTTAAAGCGATCCAGTTGGCCCAGCTGAGGTCACATGCATGTCCTGTGGGGCCGGGAGGTGTGGAGCCTCATGACTGGCAGCTCCGAACTGATTCCAGTTGTTAAAAGAAAAGGATGCTGGTATATGAAGAGCATAGCGGATGCTTGCTTGATCTTGAACTGCAGGTGCAATGTGATATTTTGACCATTACCTTTTGCATTTCCCACCTCTTCATTTAAAAAGGTTTATTACCTGAAACTGTTACAAGACCTCACATTTATACTACAGTTGTAAATACAGCCATTTATGTTACAGAGGGTCGATTTTACTGCTGTAATGGTATCTTCCGACAGTCATTAAAATCTTGCTGATGCTGGCAGGTCAGTTTTCCCCTCTGCTTAGTCGGGGGGGCACTCAGAGCAGATGTTCTTTAAGGGGTCTCCAGATGGCCATTCTGGATTCCTTATCTTGGGGACAGGATCACATCCCCAGCTGCCTTTTACCACTATTTCCATGTGAAGAATAAATGGATTGAGTTTTAATTTAAGATTATTCCTGGCCTTTTTTTAGTAATAATAAAACTACTCTACATCCTTATGCTTTGTATGAAACGTTCAGTTCAGTTCAGTTGCTCAGTCGTGTCCGACTCTCTGAGACCCCATGGACTGCAACACGCCAGACTTCCCTGTCTGTAGAGCATGTAAATGAATGTTGTTGTTCGGTTGGTGAGTCAAGTCCGACTCTTTGCAACCCCGTGAATTGTAGCCCACCAGGCTCCTCTGTCCATGGGATTCTCCAGGCAAGAATATTGGAGTAAGTTGCCGTTTTCTCCTCCAGAGGACCTTCCTGACCCAGGGATCGAACCTGTATCTCCTGCATTGGCAGGTGAATTCTTTACCACTGCACCACCGGGGAAGCCCATAAATGAATGTAGAGCCGCTGAAATCAAGAAGCATGGGTCTTTATGCCACCTGCCTGCTCGTGGGCAAGTCGCTCTCCCTTCCTGGACCTCAGTTTCCTCATTTAAAAATAAGTTGGATTGGGACTTCCCTGGCCGTTGACTTTGCCTTCCAGTGCGGAAGGTGTGGGTTCAATCCTTGATTGGAGAGCTACGATCCCACATGCCTCCTGGCCAAAACACCAAAACAGAAAACAGAAACAATCTTGTAACAAATTCAATAAAGACTTTAAAAATGATCCACATCAAAAAAAATTTTTTTTCTTAAAAAAAAAAAGAATTGGATGAGTTGACCTGCTGTGTCCTGTTTGTACATATTCTGAAATAGTTTCATTTGTTTAGGGGGTACTTTGTTTATCATAGTGTATTACTTTTAAAGGAACCTTTTACTTTGTCAGTAGAAGAGACAGTGTGCCGTGCAGGGGTCTGGGGGTGTAGCCTTTGGAGCCAGATGGAGTGAGTTCAGGTTTCAGCCCTGCTGTTCAGTGTGCAGCCCCGGGCAAGTTGCTCTCCTCTGGGCCTGATGTCCGAAGCAGGGCTGGTATAGTATCTGCCTCCTGGGGTTGTTGTGGGGATTGAATGAGCGACTATCAGGAAATGCAATTAGAACAGTGTCTGGCAGCATCCTGGGAGTGTAGTTGCGATTACTCCCAGCTTTCCTGGTTCGACACCACTGTGATACACAGCTTTCTAGTTTCCCTGGGGGCTGACAGGTCCACATGCTGAGTCCCTGACCTGGGGCATGAATCTTACTTTTGAACCATCCTGCCTAACTCTTACAAATGGCTTGGACAAAAGTCACATCCGTCAGCAACACAGGAAGGTTCCAGCCTCACTCACCTTTGCTGGTGCTAACTTCAAAACAATCCGAACCTCACCTGGGGCCTGTGCCTAGGTGCATCAGCTAGGAGAGTAACCCTAAGCGTAGCCCTGAGCAATAAGACTTGCATCAAGCCATGGCTAACAAGCAGGCGGCCCGGGTCTGGAGCCCCGAGGAGTCAAAAGTCAGGAGGTTTGATGGCGGGTCCCTAGTCTGTGTTCAGAGCCAGGCTGAGATTCTGAGCAGCCTCTGAGGCTGGTGGAGAACAGGACGAGGCCAGCAAGGCTGGGGGCAGCAGCGGGGTGCCAGCCTGGGCGAGGGTGGCACCCAGACTTGGGCCTGGAATGCGCTGAGTGGACAGGGTGCGTGGCTGCCTCGCCACAGCCGTCGTCTGCCGCACAGAAATGCCTGGCTGGTGCCGGCGACACAACACCCAGCCCATTGTCCCGGCGCCGCTGCAGGGTGAGAGGGACAATGCAGCAGCCCCGTCAGAGACCAGCCTGCGCCGGGCCAGGCTGTCTCGATTTAGAAACGGACTCGGTCGATGGAGCATTGTGCTGGCCTTGCAGAAGCTCTGTACTCACGTGGTCCTTTTATCTCTTTTTTTATTTTTGAACATCATATGAATGCTCACGGAACCAATTACCCGGAGGTACATCTCGGCTTTCAGCTCTGGGAAGAGAACAGCAGGGAGTGTTTCCTCTAAGGGAAAGTGAAGGTGGGAAGGACGGGCCTGTCAGTGACTGCATGGAGCCAGCAGTGTAACGTGTATCCTGAAGGCTTCTGAACCCCAGGAGCAGGGGCAGTTTACACTCTGGACCGGTCCACCCACAGGGCCAGGACCAGATGTCCTAACTCCCTTCCAGGAGGGTCATGTTTATGTACAAGTGTGGTAGTTATATTAATAACAAGAGTTTTACTGTGCCCTTGCCTTACGCCTGGCACTTTGAAGGACTTTCCACATATTGAAATTATTTCTTCTTCACAAGGCCAGTTCTGCCATCATCTGCATTTTATAGATGAGGAGTCTGAGGACTGGGGAAAGTTGGGGAATTTGCTAAAGGTCCCCGGTGCTTGCAGACTGGCCAGGGACCCCGACTCTGCCACTTCAGCCCACTACACGTTTCCCAAAGTCCTCTAGCACCAAGAAGAATGTTCTGAGGCCAACATACCTTTTGGAAGCTACTTTTATAGACTCGCATGACACGTTAAAGGCTCTGAGAAGATCTGCAGGAAACAAACATCTTACATTTATTTTTAAAAATACTGACCTGGTTCTTAATCTTCCTTGATGTTAGAACTTTTTTTTTTTTGAAACTGGAAACTGAACATCATTGCACAGTGTTTCTTTCTTTTTTAAATACTGCTGTGTCAAATGGAAGAGATCATGGGCCTAAGGGGAGTGAGATCCAAGTTGATATTCCAGCTTTATTAACTTTTCGCCCTAGTGAAAGTGAAAGTCACTCAGTTGTGTCCGACTCTTTGCGTCCCCATGGACTGACTATAACAGTCCACAGAATTCTCTAGGCCAGAATACTGGAGTGGGTAGCCTTTCCCTTCTCCAGGGGATCTTCCCAACACAGGGATCGAATTCAGGTCTCCTGCATTGTAGGCGAATTCTTTACCGGCTAAGCCACAAGGGAAGCCCCTTCGCCCTAGGACCTCGGGCAAGTAACTTTATCCGTAGAAGCTGTTCTCAATTAAAGAGAATGTAGATTCTCACATAGCTGTTGGAAGGATGAAAGAAAAACAAAATGAAAAGGTTTCTCCTTTTAGTGACTGATGAACGCCTATCATCCTTCACAACCCTGATTTTTTTTTTTTAACAAATGTGAATAAAACAGATTTATTGAAAACACGTATAATGCATGTGGCCATTACATTACCCATAGTATAAACTTTTAGAACATATACTTTCAGTACTATGAATTATGATTCCATGCAGAAAAAAAGTCACACACATTATTGCTGAATGAGTGAAATCTAACAGATGTCTCTGATGTTTCTTTGCTTTCCTTCTTGTCAAAAAAAGAGAACACACAAATCTCAGAAAACAAAAGTAGGCCAAAATATGAATAGAAATTTTCCCAAATAGAACACACAGGTGAAAAACAGACACATGAAAAACAAAAATTAACATTAAGACAACCCTGATTTTTTAATCCCATTCTCCTACCAGCCTCAATCAGAATTAATTGCTCCTGTGTTTGTCCTGTAGCTCAAATTCCTTGAATTATAATTAAATGGCCCGAGAAAGTAATCTCAAGGGCAAGGACCATGGCTGCTTTATTTGCATTTCTCGTACCTAGAAAAGTACTAAAACATGCTAAAATGTGAAGAAATAGATCTGTTCATGTAGGCTCTAGTCTGTGCCTTATTCTTATTCTAGGACTGCTGCTGCTGCTGCTAAGTCGCTTCAGTCGTGTCCGACTCTGTGCGACCCCATAGACGGCAGCCCACCAGGCTCCCCCGTCCCTGGGATTCTCCAGGCAAGAACACCGGAGTGGGTTGCCATTTCCTTCTCCAGTGTATGAAAGTGAAAAGTGAAAGTGAAGTCGCTCAGTCGTGTCCGACTCTTAGCAACCCCATGGACTGCAACCTACCAGGCTCTTCAGTCCATGGGATTTTCCAGGCATACTGGAGTGGGGTGCCATTGCCTTCTCTGTATTCTAGGACAAAAGCTAGTAAATGTTCAACAACTGCTCTTCGGGCTGAATTAAGTTGTAGAAGCCATTTACACTCAGAGAGGGGCTTGAAGGTGAATTGGAATTTCCACAGGCTCTTCTTTTGTTTCAGTGGAAAGCAGAGGTGAGAGCTGTTTGGATCAGCGGGGAGAACCTGTGTACCTTGGTGTCAGGAGATTTACAGGGCTGCTGCCCCCGCCTGCAGAGCATCAGTGCTGCCCGCCACTCAGGGACCAGCTTAGATGCCTCATCCCTCTTTGAAAAGGCTGTTTTTATGGGGAGTTTTCGGAGAAAGCAATGGCACCCCACTCCAGTACTCTTGCCTGGAAAATCCCATGGACAGAGGAGCCTGGTAGGCTGCAGTCCATGGGATCGCTAAGTCAAAGACTGAGCGACTTCACTTTCACTTTTCACTTTCATGCATTGGAGAAGGAAATGGCAACCCACTCCAGTGTTCTTGCCTAGAGAATCCCAGGGAAGGTGGAGCTTGATGGGCTGTCGTCTTTGGGGTCGCACAGAGTCGGACACGACTGAAGCGACTTCTCTTACCTCTACCTCATGGGGAGTTTTATGCTTCTTCAAGCCTGTGGTTTGCCTGTTTATTCTTCTCAGAACCAGAAAGGGCTTTTTGTGCTCATGTGTTTCACCTGGGCCTGGACTCACGCAAGGGGGCTTTCCGGTGATCGAATCCTGTATTGAAAACATAGGGACTTGCCTGGTGGTTCAGTGGCTAAGACTCCATGTTCCCAATACAAGGGGCGTGGGTTTGATGCACGGTTGGGAAACTAGATCCTATATGCCACAACCAAGGTCTGGCACAACCAGATATATCACACACACACACACACACACACACTAAAGTCCCAAGCTGCCTGTGAATGGTGGTGCCGGGATCCTGTGTGGAGGGGCAGGTGTCATGATGTGTCCAACATGCAGATGAGGAAACTGAGGCTTGGAGGGGTGCCGTCTCAAGCCAAGGATGAGTGTCAAGACAGAAGCCAGGTGATGGGGCTCAGAGGTCATTTTATTCAGGGGAGGGCAGTGGGGAACATGGTTCTATGCTCTTGCTACCAAGAGGTTAAAAGCTCATGGGAGAAAGAGGAAGATGCCCACACCCTGAGCCCGGCATGTAAATGCAAGTCGCTTTCACAAGTTGAGAGCTCTGCCAGTAGGTTGTGGCTGGGTTCCCGTCACTAAAAAATCCCAGATGGGTGCCAGCCCTGGGCCAGCCAGCCTTGGTGTGGTGCCTGCCTGCCGCCACCCCCCACCGCTGCAGTGGTGGGCCTCCTGATGTCCACACAGTGATTCCTGACACTCACAGCAGACGGTTTCCAGGGACTGGGGACATCAGATTAGAGCCGTGCAGGTCTTTGCTGAAGGAGCCCAAGCGCTGAGTCCAGAGAGGTCCCCAAGTGTGACCCGCACACCCAGTGGTGCTGTTGAGAAGGCTGCCTGTGCCCTGGACCTCTGAGCCTTTCAGATCTTCCCTGCCTCAGTCTCTTGCCTTGCGGGACCGCCCCCTGCCTCTGTCCTTCTCTTGTGGTAGTTTATCCCCGGGACCCTGCCTTTTGAGAGTCCCTCCTCGAACAAGCTCCAGGCTCTCTGTTCTTTCCCCTATGGTGGTTTATCCCCAGGCGCTGAAAAAATGGTTAGGACAAAATTAAGGACTTCCCTGGTGGCTCAGACGGTAAAGCGTCTGTCTACAATGCAGGAGACCCACGTTCAATCCCTGGGTCGGAAAGATCCCCTGGAGAAGGAAATGGCAACCCACTCCAGGACTCTTGCCTGGAAAAATCCCATGGACGGAGGAGCCTGGTAGGCTACAGTCCATGGGGTTGCAAAGAGTTGGACACGACTGAGCGACTTCACTGTGCTTCACTTCGAGTGATGGTTAATCACACAGCTAAGCCTGCTAATTCCCCTGGAGCCCTGGGCGCATGATACGTGTTATTACAAAACATTGCAGAGGTTCAGGGTCCTTCTATGTAACATTTCATAGATGTTTTCAGTTTTCGTAATTTTAATGGCTGAATACTATTCTGTTCAGTGGATGTGGGGTTGTGTGTGTGTGTGTGTGTGTGTGTGTGTGGTTTTCATCCCCCTGATGAAGACTTGGTGTGGAGTTAAACATGGGTTTGGGTCTCAGCCCCACCCCATGATGTGTGTGACCTTGTGCCAGCTGTTTCACTTCCCTGAGCTTCAGCTTCCTCTGAAAATTGGGGATGATAATATCTAACTCATAGAATTGTAAAAATTAAATAAAATACTGTGTATCCTAAGTGCCTGCCGTGTAGGAACTGTTCAATGTAGGTGCTACTTACTTATTTACTCAACTTTTGTTGAAAAGTGGAAGCAGTCTGGTATTTACTGACAGTGAACATCTGTGAGTATACATGTTGTAATTTTTTTTTAATTCTGTTGAGTTTTTCCTTTGGGAAAAATTCCCAAAAGTGAATATTGCTGAGGGGCAAGAAACACTAACCACTTTTTATGGTTGAGCAATATTCCATTGCATATATGTACCACATCTTCTTTATGTGTGCATCTGTTAATGGATATTCAGATTGTTCCCATGTCCTGGCTATTGTGTAAATGGTGCTGCAGTGAACACTGGGGTACATTTGTCATTTTGAACTATGGTTTTCTCAAGCAGTTATACTCCAAGTTAAAAAAAGAAAGAAATGTTAGCCACAGCTTCAACCAGGCAGAAATTGAAGTCCTAAACTGGATTAATATTTCTTGTCAGTTGATTGATAGCAGGGGCTATTTGGAGGTGTGGATTAAGAAGGATTCTGAGGTTAAGTCTGGACTCAGTGGGGAAAGTGCCGTGACTGGTTTGTGATGTCTGCCGTGGGTACCAGAGGAGAGAGTGGAGCTTGTTCCTGCCTTCTTTTTTTATATATATTTCTTTATCTGGCTGTGTTGGCTCTTACTTGCTGCACTTAGGGTCTTGTTGTGTCATGCAGATTTTTCATTGCAGTGCTTGGGTTTAGTTGCCCCATGGCATGCAGGATTTTAGATCCTTAGCCAGGGATTGAACTCATGTCCCCTGCAGTGCAGGGGACCACTGGACCACCAGGGAAGCCCCCAGTTCCCACATTCTTACCACCCTTGATCTTGATGGAGCCTTGTCAGAAATCAGGCAGAGTGGAGTCGGGGCTCTTGTAAATATCCGTGGTCAGTGTTGGACAGTTACCTTGAGTCCACTCGGCATGCCACCACATACTGCTCTCTCGTCCTTTGTCCCCTCCTGAGTGAAATAGGGTTGTGTCATTCCTGACCTGTGACAATGATGCAGGTGCCTGCGTTCCCAAACAACCTGCTTGTTTTTCCCTTGTCTGTGATGACTCATGCCGGTTACAGGAACCTTTTCTTTTTTAGTAAATATACCCCACTAGAAGGACTTTTAAAACCTTGGTCTCTGAGACTCTGCAGAATAGTTGTAGGAGGGAAGGTGTAGGGGGCCCAGGAGGGGTTGGCAGGTTTGAAGCTGTGTGTTTTCTTCTGGCCCATGTTCCTTGGAGGGTGCCTTTTCTCTTAGCAAGGTGCAGGCTGCTGGGGACCAGTTGCTTTTCTTCAGCACGCCAAGGTCTTTGGTTTATAATTAATCTTCGCCCACTTGGGGAAAAGATACATTATTGTGGCCAGCATGTGTCCCATCCACCCTCTGCCCCATCTCACTGCCTACACACACTGCCCCACCTCACACAGGTGGCAGGGGAGGTACCATCCCCCCATTTTTGCAAGAGTTTGGGATGGGCCTGAAGCCAGCACACAACCTTCTTTTTGAAAGTCATACTCAAATCCCAAAGTTGACATTTCTGTGCTGGTTTCTCTCACTGCTCCTTGGATTCTGGTGTCCAAGGTGGAACTTTGTCCCGTGGGCTCTGGAGGCTCAGGTGCAAACCCAAGGATGGCTGGTGGGGAAAGAGATGGCAGACCCA
>NW_011494867.1:10160969-10166919 GCF_000754665.1 Bison bison bison | reverse complement strand
CACGACTGAGCAACTTCACTTTCACTTTTCACTTTCATGCATTGGAGAAGGAAATGGCAACCCACTCATATTCTTGCCTGGAGAATCCCAGGGACGGGGGAGCCTGGTGGGCTGCCGTCTATGGGGTCACATGACTGAAGCGACTTAGCAGCAGCAGCAGCAGCATACATTTGCTCTGAGCATTTCAGAAAACTTCTTTAGAGCTCACAGACTGCCCTAACAATCTTGAGAATGAAGAAAATCCATGATCTTGTGAAATATTACCTAACCATTCTTGAGCACTTGCTCTGTACTAGGCACACTCATCAGATCCTTACAGGATGTAGGTCCTCTTACCGTCCCCACCTGAGAGAGGAACTGAGGGTCAGGAGGGTAAGTTTCTGGGGAGGGTCAGGCTGCTGGAAATGCACATGGGCAGCCATCTCAGTATGTGGCCCAGGCCACTCCCAGTACATTTTAGGACCGAAGCGGGGGCTTAAACCCAGGCAGTTGGGAGCTATTTAAAACCAAGATGATTTTGGGACTTCTCCGGCAGTCCAGTGGCCAAAGCTCCACTCTCCTGATGCAGGGGAGCTGGGTTCAATCCCTGGTCGGGGAACTAGATTCCCCGTACAACTAAGAGCTTGCATGACGCAGCTAAAGAACCCACATACTGCAAAGAAGATCCGAAGATCCCGACTGCTGCAACTAAGACCAGCATAGCCAAATAAATAGTATTTCAAAAGTAATAAAAGTGAGATGATTTAAAACCAAGGATGGGAAACTATAATACGCACTTTTTAGACCAGCCTTGCAAATAGATTCTTGACTGTATATAGAGCACCACTTCCTAATCCTTGTCCTTCTCTAGAGTTGCCCGCCTTGGAAGCAGACCGATGTCCATCCTCTGTCTTTGAAGCATGAGCTTAAATGCTCTTGAGAAACATCCCGGGGACAGAATGTGTCCTGAATTTGCTCAGTGTGTGTCTGCAAGCCATCTAGGAGTCCTGGTTAGCTGGATGAGGTGTCTTCCTTTGAGAAGTCCTGCCCTGGCAGAAAAGGGAGAGACCCTGTCTGCAGGCTATCAGCCAGGGACACCGAGTTCCCAGACATGACAAAGATCTTTCTAGAACTCTAGGTCACAGTGCCCCCAGGCCAGCCCGTGTTGCTTTGAAGTCCTTGGCATGTGGCTCTGGCAGCCTGAAGGATGTGATGGCTGCTGGCATGGGAGGGACGCGCAGCCCACCGGGTAGTATGTCGCGGCGAGAGGGCCTATCCCCGGGGCCCCAGTGTGATGCTGCTGTGCCCTGGGACGAATCACTCCCCCTCTCTGGGTCTCTTCCTTATTCTCTATCAAATGAGGGGGTGAATGTTAGGGTGTCAAAGGCTCTTTCAGCTCAATACTCCCTCACCCTGACTTTCTTTGGTTAACCAAGGTACACATAGAGGAGAACACATATATCTAAGGTGTACAGTTTGATGAATTTATGAATTCTAAAATTTGGAATTTTTGTACACACCCATGAAACTACCGTCCAGATCAAGACATGGATCCAGCAGCCACCCACTCCTGCCCTGGAAGGCTCTCCTCCCCCCGACCCAGATCAGCTCTGATATTTTATGATTAATGTGTCTGCTTGACTGAGCACATTATTCTTTTTTGTTTTTTTAACTTTTTATTTTATATTGAAGGGTAGCCGATTAACAATGTTGATAGTTTCAGGTGCACGGCAAAGGAACTCAGCCGTACGTATTTCATTATTTATTCTTTCAGCTGCTCTGGTCTCAGCTGCAGCTCACGAGATCTTAAGTCACAACATTCGAACTCGTAGCTGTGGCATGTGGGATCTAGTTTCCTGACCAGGGAACGAACCCAGGTCCCCTGAACTGGGAGCGTGTAGTCTTAGCCACTGGACCACCAGGGAAGTCCCTGAGCACGTTATTCCTTCAGGCTCTTTCCTGTTCTCTCTGGACCTGGACTGCCACTGGCCATGTGTGGCCGCAGAGCGTGGAAAGCCTGGCTTGTCACACTGCTGTGTGCTGAGTGCACTGGCTTTTTGAGATTAAGTATGGAGAACAAAATCACTTGTTTCGGTGTGGCTTCTAGCAAATTTACGATTCCCTATGTGTTAGCGTTGCTCTGGGCCGTGCTGTTTTCCTTTCCGCAAGGACTTGCGCCCTGCCGCTTGCAGCCTCCGTGTGGCCTGCCTCTTCTCCGGGAGGTGTTGGTGGTACCTGGAGGGTGCCAGGGACTGCGGTTGAGAGTCCAGGGTGTGCGCATGGCAGGGCCGGGGCGGGGGGGCCTGCTTTCTGTAGACGTGTTCTTTGTGGTTTTCAGTGTGGGCGAGTCCTTGCAGGCCCCTCAGGTCGTGGGCTTTGCTCCTACATTGAGGTCTGGCTGTCCACAGAATCATTTTTGCTGTTTCTGCCTGTTTTTGAAAGCTGACATTTAAGCCCACTCCCCAGAGGTGGTGGCGCCTCCCTTGCCATGTTGAATGCCCGCTCTGTGAGGACCCTGGAAGGAACGGAGGTGGAGAAATGTACAGTCATTTGGGGTTGAGTTTAGGTTGACTCAGACCTTTGGGGGACTTTTTGTGGAGTCCACACCCTGAGGGGATCTCACCTTTTTGAAGCCTCTGCCTTCCACAAACTCCACCCCAACATCCTGTGGTGGGGGAGCCCCTCCAGGCCCGCCAGGACCACCTCTATGTGGCCGGCCACTTCCTGTCTGCCCTCTGGAGGGAGGGTGTTGATTCCAATAGTAGGGACAGATGAGGCTGCTTGTCTCTGTACTTTGGTTCGAAAGAATTGGTTTTGGCAAACGTGTCAAAAAATTTTGGTTTTAAGCATGTCTCAAATTCCCAAATGTATAGGGTTTGAGTTTTATTTTTGCAGTTTGAGACATGGATTTTTTTTAACGTAATTTTGTTCATTTACATTTATTGTTATGCTGCATTTCACTGGGTCCTGCTACCCTGGCTTGCTCCTTTAGCTATGATTCGGTTTCCCATATACTTGTGGTTTTAAGGGGGACGGTGCTGTGTCCACTTGCACTGTGGATTTCTTAGACCTTATGAAACCTCTTCTTAATCTAGGTTGTCTAATGGCTAACAGACACAAGCGCGAGTGTTCTTGTTTCTCTAGATAGCCATATATAGCTATCACGGGGCAGAGGAACTTTGGACTTCCTTCTGTAGGCATCTTGAGCTGTGGGGCTTCCTCCTCCGGGTTTGCTCTTCGCCCCTCCCCCTGCTGCTGGGGCTCAGGTTGAGAAACACCTAATTTTTTTCTGGGTTCCCCTTTCTGGCTCTGCCGTTCTGCTGTGTTCACTCTGTGCTGATGACTTACACAGACCCTTAGCAGCACAGCATGGCAGACTGGGAATAGAAAAGGATATTTAGTCATCTGGGCTGATTACACCATGTCTCCAAGTCCAGCCCTTGGAACTTATCTTTAAAAACAAAAAAAAAAGCTAATATACTGAAGGAGGATAACCGAGAAAATGTGTGAGGCTGCACCTGGCACCTATTAGTTGCTTGATAAACATTAACCTCCCCTTTCCTCCTTCCTGTTAGTATTCTTGGTGGCTTGGCATGTTTTGTCTTAATATTGTGCAACTTGACCTTGAGGTTGTTTCTGGTTTATTCTTTTTTGTTTCTTTCTCCCTCTTTTAAAAATCGAGGTGAAACTCACATACCATAAAATTAACCACCATTAAAGACTATACAATTCAGTGGCATTTAGTACCTCCACAGTGTTGTACAGACTATCTGTATCCAGTTCCAAAATACTTTCATCACTCCTAAAGGAGATGGTGACACTTTTAAGAAGGCCAGCTTCAGGACTTCCATCGTGGTGCAGGGGAAAGGAATCCGTCTTCGAATGCGGGGGGCGTGGGTTTGATCCCTGGTCCAGGAAGATTCCACTTGCTGTGGAGCAACTAAGTCCCTGCGCCCCAGCTACTGAGCCTGTGCGCCTAGAGCCTGTGCTCTGCAACGAGAGGAGCCACCGCAGTGAGAAGCCCGTGCCCAGCAACGAGGGCCCAGTGCAGCCAAAAGTAAAATAATACAAAAGTAAAATAAAAAGAAGAAGGCCAGCTTTAGAGTCAGCTGTACCTGCTAGCCATGTGACTTTGGGCAACTGTCATTATCTCCAGCCTTTGTTTTGTCATCTTCACAATGGAAATAATATTGATTATTAATATATTACAGGATTTGTTTTTAAAGCAGCTTTATTATGATATAATTTACACGCCACAAAATTAACTCACCCTAAGTCTCCAGTTCAGTTATTTTTAGTAAATTTACAGGGTTGTGCAACTATTATTGCCATTCAATTTCCGAGCATTTCCATCTTTTTCTGTTCCAATCTCTAGCTCCTTTTGTCTCTCTGGGTTTGCCTTTTCTAGACCTTTCACATAAACGGAATCATACAATATGTGGTCTTTCACATCTGGCTTCTCTCACTGAGCGTAATGGTTCGTTCTTTTTTTTTTGAGCATAATGGTTTTAAGGTTCATCCCTGTTGTAGCCTGAATCAGCACCTCACTCCTTTTTATGACTGAGTAATATTCCATTGGAGAAGGCAATGGCAACCCACTCCAGTACTCTTGCCTGGAAAATCCCATGGGCAGAGGAGCCTGGTGGGCTACAGTCTGTGGGGTCGTTAAGAGTCGGACATGACAGCGACTTCACTTTCACTTTTCACTTTCATGCATTGGAGAAGGAAATGGCAACCCACTCCAGTGTTCTTGCCTGGAGAATCCCAGGGACGGGGGAGCCTGGTGGGCTGCCGTCTCTGGGGTCGCACAGAGTCGGACACGACTGAAGCGACTTAGCGGCAGCAGCAGCAGCATTCCATCATATGGATAGACCCTATTTTGTTTACCCTTTCATGTGTTGATGGGCATTTGAGTAGTTTCCACTTTTTGACTGTTATGAATAACGTTGCCATGAATGTTTGTGATTACAAGTGTTTGTGTGGACATATGCTTTCATTTCTGTTGGGTAGCTACCTGGGAGTAGAATCGCCGAGTCATGCTAAAAGGTTTTAAGAATTAAGTTTGTTAATGTGTGGAACTGCCTGGTCACTTAGGCCCTTTGTATACAGTGGTCACTGTTTACATCATTTCCTCACGGACTCTTTTTTTTAACGTGGATGATGTTCTGGCCTTCAGACGTGTTATTCATATATTGGTAACTTCTCCGTATTCTTACCTGTCACCATCCTGACATTTTCCTTATGGCAGTTTTATAATGCATGTATTCAAATACCTGTTGACTCTTCATGGCTTAGATCACCCGCTTCACTCATTCAAGCCACACACATTTGCGAGCACCTCGTGTGTGCTGGGTCTGCGGGCTTTTATGGTGGACACATGCATACCACGGCAGCTATGGCCGTTTGGCTCATCACCACAGCCCCATCTCATGGCACCGTGTTTGTTGAGTGAATGCAAGCAGTTCTTCTACCTTCAAGTAACTGAGTGTGGCTGGAGAGCCCTGTACAGCCTTCACTGCACCAAGTGTCTGGGCTGATCACTCAGACCTAGGACCAGAGGCCTCACTTCACAGGAGTGTCTGAAGCGACCTTGTACCAGCTGACGACAGCCAGTCACGCGTCTCTTCCCAGCTCCACTTACAAGCCCCCGTTGGTAGTTTGTAATCAGCCAATGTTGGGAGATTTATGCCAGCCTTGGAAATGGGTGGAAGGCTACCATCCACCCCTAACCCCTTTTGTGAGAGAGCCTGGTGTTAAACATTGACCAGTAGACAAGCCTACCTTTCCAACCTCCTCTTCTGTTATTCTCCTAACAAGATGGGTTTTCAGATGAGGAAGTGGAGGCACGGAGCGTTGAAGGAACTTGCTCAAGGCCACAGAGTTGGAAAACGACAGAGCCAGAATCTGAACCCAGACCTGACCCTGGCCTTTCTGCGTGCTCTCGGGATCTCTGATTTCCTGGTCTCTGGCC
>NW_011494867.1:10155862-10160869 GCF_000754665.1 Bison bison bison | reverse complement strand
TTGTTTTATCCCTCTGCAGAACCGTTCTGCCCCCAGATTTTCGTTTTGATCATTTCTTAGTATTTTAGTTGCCAAGACTTCCTGGTGTGTTGCCTGAGCAACACTCACATCCCGTCCCCTCTCTTTTAACGGGAACTCTGTGTTTTGTTTTGTTCCTGCAGAATTTCGCCAAAGAGTTTGTGATCAGTGATCGGAAGGAGCTGGAGGAAGATTTCATCAAGAA
The DNA here is from genome assembly GCF_000754665.1 of Bison bison bison. Lineage (NCBI taxonomy): Eukaryota > Metazoa > Chordata > Mammalia > Artiodactyla > Bovidae > Bison > Bison bison. Next base: position 10,160,646 of record NW_011494867.1, on the reverse strand, counting down.
TGAGCTCAAGAAGGCGGGTGGAGCCAATTACGATGCCCAGACGGAGTAACCCCCCGCACACCCCGCCCCTTGCCAAAGTCATCTGCCTGCTCCCCAGGGGAGGGGGCCGCAGCCTCAGCTACCAGCCCACCAGCCCACCAGGGAGAGGAGACGCGATGAGAGGCGACGCCCACCACCCCGTCCAAAATCCAGCTCCCCTCCCCACTTCCCTTGTGCACCTGCTGTGTCCTAGACCCTGAAGCTCATTGAACATCTTTCTTTTCTTTTATTCTTTCTCCCCGCCCTTCTTTCTTATTCTAAAGAAAAATCATTTTGATGCCAAGGTCACGCACATCATCAGATCAGAGGCGCCTCCTGCGGTGACCCTTTCCTGATATTTCTCTGACGCACAAGCAGCCTGTCCGGCTTCACCCACCAACCTCGTGTCGCTTCTGGCACCTGGGTCACGCTGCTATCTCGGTTCTCCTTGGCGCCTGCCTGCTTCCCGCTGAGGCAACGGCTGTGCCGGGAGCCGTGCCCTCAACAGCGGCCTTTACAAGCACACATGCATCCCGCTGGCCAGGCTCATGCTCCTGAGAGTCGCTCCAGGGTCCCCCCCTATCCCCCCATTCCAAGTTGCCTAAGCTCCATGCCCATCCGAGATGGTGCTCGATGGAGAGAAGCGCAGGCCTGACTCAGACCAGAAGAGAAGAGAGAATATTTGCCTTAAAAGTTGCCTGGCTTTGCCATCGGTCTGAAGTGGCCCGTTCCCACCCTCTTGATGGAAATCTCACGATGTTGTGGAGTGGGGGGCAAAGGTCTAAGTCCAGATTCAACAGGAGGAGCCTTTCAGGGGTCACGTCCCGGGCTCTCCAAGTGATGAGGATGTTAGGGAGAGAGGCCCAGGGTGTGGGATGGGAACTGAGGTCCAGCCAGTCAACAAACAGAGCAGGGGACAGAGCGTGTGCGGTGGGAGCCCCGCCCTCGAGGGACCAGAGAGTCTGTGGGTTTAATCCTCGGTGGCATCAGAGCGGCCCAAGGATTTCCTTTTTTGTCAAAGAAAGATGCGATTGGCTTGGTTGTTCATGAGCACGTTTGGTAGCGTTCTTTTTCTCTTTTCCTTGCTCATTTCGTTGGGGGAAGTCTGTGCTGCGTTGGGGTCGTCAAGAGCATCCACACTCAAAATGGTTTACAGAAATAAACAGTTTTTTTGTTTTTCAAAAAACAAGGCTGTGTGATTGGTGTTATAAAGCTTCTCTCTTTCCTGGAAAAACGAAGGCGGTTGTCGTTTCAGATTTTAATTGGCCTTCACAGAGCTATTGGGGGCTGGTTGTATTCATATTCCATACCTTGTTCGATTTTAGCAATAACCGTAAGAAGTTGGTGCTGTTGGGATTTCTCTGGGAGTCCAGTGGTTAGGACTCTTGAATTCCTAGTGCAGGGGGCATGGGTTTGAGTCCTGGTTGGGGAACTAAGACCCCACATGCCATACATGGTGTGGCCAAAAAACAAAAGGTGCTGTTTGCATCCCCATTTTATGGAAATCGAGGCTCAGAGAGACTCAGTGATTCACCTGTGGCCTCCCAGCTGGCAGGTGGGAGAGCTGGGATTCGAACCTGAGTCTCTGGGTGGCCCTGGTGCTGTGGCTCAGGACCGGAGCGGGGGAGGCCCAACCCCGAAATAGTGATGAGACGGTGGGATTGTGACATGTCTTGTGTGGTCAGACCCCTCCACTCTGTGGATTCAGGGAAAGCTGCGAGAAGGCATCCCCCTTCAGCTGGGCTATGACATGCTTTCTGAGATTGAGCTTCAAAACGAGATTTCCAGCACGCCAGCCCTGCTGGGAGTGCAGAAGCAGGCCAGAGGAGTTTCAGATGCACAGCCTGCTTTGGAGGAGCTGTGAGTGGGGCGGGGAGACCAGGAAGGAATCCTGCAAGATGTGGGCAAGGCCCGAGGCAGCCCAGGGCCCGTCCTCAGCCAGGCTCCTCTGCTCACGGCTGGGCGACATTGGGCAGGTTGGTTAACCTCTCTGAGCCTCAGCTTCCTTATCCGTGAAATCATTAAGGAGCAGTGAGGATTATGAGGATGTCTGGCAGGGCTCGGTCATCATCCCATCAGGCCTGCCACTCAGTCTTGACAGCTCTGGGTGCCCTAGTTTTTCCTAAACGTAGAACAGAGGGAGCCAAAGTAGGTCTCCGGCTTCCTGGCTTTTAGCGCTGGTCAGAGAGCTTGGATAATTACACATGTAGATAAGCCCCCTCAAGAAGAAAATTATAAAGGCACTAGGGCTGGTTAGGGGCATCAAGGAGGGCTTCTCTGAAGAGGTAACATCTGAGGTGTGAAGGGGAGGAGGGAAGCCGGCTAAGGGGTCTGGGGAAAAGGAGACCAGGGACAAAGCCTCCTGGGGGATGTTTGCCAAGAAGGGCAGAGAGGATGGAGCTGGGTTTATGCGTCAGGGAGCTGGGGTTTTAGTTGATAACTGCAGCTCAGGCCTTTGCTGGGATTTCAGAACTTGGCTGATGGGATCTTGATGTCCTCAAGGGCAGAGAGACCTTGCCTTTTTGTCGTTGAGAGTGAAAGTGTTGGTCACTCAGTTGTGTCTGACTGTTTGCAACCCCATGGAGTGTAGCCCACCAGGCTCCTCTGTACATGGGATTCTCCAGACAAGAATGCTGGAGTGGGTTGCCATTCCCTTCTCCAGGGGATCTTCCCAATCCAGGAATAGAAACTGGGTTTCCTGCATCCCAGGCAGATTCTTTGCCTTCTGAGCCACCAGCGAAGCCCCCCACTCCACCCCCACCCCCCACCACCCCCATAACCACTATCCAGAAGGTATCTGGTAGTGCTGCCTTGAGCTGATTCCATTCAGCTGCTCCCAACGCTGCCCAGGGCATGGGCGCCCCAGTCTGGCCTCCCTCAGGGTCTGGCAGGTCTTGGGGTGAAGCTCTTGCTTCAGACTCTTAATTACTTGACACACTGGACATTCAGTAGCTATTCTGGGTTCCCCCAAACTGAATGGTGTAAACCAACCACTGTGTTGTTTGGCCTGTGAATTTGTAGAACTGGGATTTAGGAAGGGTTCAGCAGGGCGATTTTCCCTAGCAGGGTCTCTCCTCTGGCTGTGGTCGTATCCACTGGTCTGGATGCTCAAGCTGGCCGTCTCACACGGCCCCCGGCCAGCAGCCAAGGCCGGTCTGTGGCTGAGTGCCCCCAGCGCATCCTCCTGCCACAATGTATCAGGCTGTGACCTTTTAAAAAATGTTTTAAATGTATTTTATTGAAATATAGTAGATTTACAATGTTGTGGTAATTTCTACTGTAGAGAAAAATGATTGTCGCACATATGCTTACATTCTTTTCCATATTCTTTCCCATTATGGTTTACCACAGGACGCTGAATATAGTTCCCTGTGCTATAAGCAGGACCTTGGTTTTCATCCATTCTATATGTAATAGTTTGCCTCTGCTCACCCCACACCCCAGACTCCCGCTCCCTACCCCCCTCCCTCCCTCCCCTGCCCTTGGCAACTGTGAGCCTGTTCTCCACGTCTGTGAGTCTGTCTCTGTTTCATAGATAAATTCATTGGTGTCATAATCTAGATTCCACATAATGATAGTTGACTTTCTCTGTCTGGCTCACTTCACTTAGTACGATAACCTCTAGGTCCACCGTGTTGCTGCAGATGGCATTATTTCATTCCTTGCTATGGCTGCATAGCGTTTCATTGTGCATGTGGACCTTAACTTCATTAAGGGCTGTGGGCTTGCATGGCAGCCAGTCCTCCCCAGAGTGAGAGCCCAGGGGGACCTGGGTGAGGCTGTGTGTCCTTTTCTGACCAAGTCTCTGGGGTTACGGGGCAGCATTTCCACTGGACTTTAGGGGGAGGTGGTCATGAGCACCACCCGCCTCACATTCAAGGGAAGGGGACTTGACCCCACCTCTCAGTAGGAGGAGTGCCAAGACCCACGCCCCCTTCCCTGAAAAAAACACCTCTTCTGCTGTGACCAGGCACTGTGCTAGGCCCATGCCTGAGCTCTGGGGACTTGCACCCGGCTGGTGGAGGGCAGAGGAGATCTACGTGGAAACCAGCCAATAGCTGCTGGGCTAGTGATTGCTGTGCCCTCCAGGGGCGAGGGGCGAGGGAGGTGGTGAGGGGATGGGAGGTGGGGGGTGTTATTGCTCTTTGCTGATTGATCCCTGAGGGGAGGCTTCTGCTTCTCAACTTTGCCAGCCTCCCCACGAACCTTTACTCTCCAGGGGGCTATCTGAGGCTGGCAAGGGGGTTGCCCAGCTGCCGGTGCCGCCCTGGTGGGGCCTCCCGCTGCCCTCAGCCCCAGGATGTGCTATCCCTGTTCTCATCTCCCTGCTGCTTCCTGTTCCCCGCTTGTTAGTGAGTCACAGAAGAGAGGTGCCTACAGAGCCAAAAAAGGCCGGCTGCCAGGACATGACTCACAAGAGACTGAGAGACGGGAGGGAGCTCTGCCCTCAGGCTGAGTGGGGTCGGGGGTGGCCAGCCAGGCAGGCTGTACCTCAGCTTCCTTCTCATGGCTCGTCTGCTGCTGCTGCTGCTGCTAAGTCGCATCAGTCATGTCCGACTCTGTGTGACCCCATAGCAGCCCACCAGGCTCCCCCGTCCCTGGGATTCTCCAGGCAAGAACACTGGAGTGGGTTGCCATTTCCTTCTCCAATGATGAAAGTGAAACGTGAAAATGAAGTCCCTCAGTCGTGTCCAACTTTTAGCGACCCCATGGACTGCAGCCTACCAGGCTCATCCATCCATGGGATTTTCCAGGCAAGAGTACTG
>NW_011494867.1:10155154-10155762 GCF_000754665.1 Bison bison bison | reverse complement strand
GCTGAGCCCTGCTTGTCCTTCCACTCGAGACTCTGTCCACTTCCTCCTTGGACCCCTGATCCCTATCCGGCACCCTTCCTCCTCTCTGTCTGAATGCCCCCACTCTCCCTCTAGAAAGATGGGCTCCTGCTCTGACCTGCTTCTTCAAGAAGGTCCCCCATATCCTGTGGAGTTGGTTGAATGGTGGTCCACCAAAGATATTAATACACCTGTGCCCCGGAACCTGTGCGTGCTTGCGAAGTAGCTCAGTCATGTCTGACTCTTTGCAACCCCATGGACTGTAGCCTGCCAGGCTCCTCTGTCCCTGGGATTCTCCAGGTAAGAATACTGGAGTGGGTTGCCATGCCCTCCTCCAGGGGAATCTTCCCGACCCAGGGATTGAGCCCATGTTTCTTACATCTCTTGCAGTGGCAGGCGGGTTCTTTACCACTAGAGTCACCTGGGAAGCCCCCAGAACCTGTGTGCAGGACCTTATTTGGAAATAGGCTCACTGAAGGTGTAGCTATGACCTACCTAGACAGCATATTAAAAAGCACAGACATTACTTTGCCAACAAAGGTCCATCTAGTCAAAGCTATGGTTTTTCCAGTAGTCATGTATGGATGTCA
>NW_011494867.1:10154841-10155054 GCF_000754665.1 Bison bison bison | reverse complement strand
ACCAGGCTCATCCATCCATGGGATTTTCCAGGCAAGAGTACTGGAGTGGGGTGCCATTGCCTTCTAGCTCGTCTAGCCCATCAGAAAAGCCCGCCCGAAACTTACAAGGGAATTTCACTCGCCAGTTACAGCTACATCCCAGTCCTTTGCTAATCCCCGCCCCTCAGCGCCTCACTGCTCCGGGATCAAGTGGAAATTTCCCAATGGTGGGGG
>NW_011494867.1:10148280-10154741 GCF_000754665.1 Bison bison bison | reverse complement strand
TTGATGCTTTTGAGCTGTTGTGTTGGAGAAGACTCTTGAGAGTCTCTTGGACTGCAAGGAGATCCAACCAGTCCACCCTAAAGGAAATCAGTCCTGAATATTTATTGGAAGGACTGATGCTGAAGCTGAAACCCCAATACTTTGGCCACCTGATGCGAAGAACGGACTCATTGGAAAAGACCCCGATATTGGGAAAGATTGAAGGCAGGAGGAGAAGGGGACGACAGAGAATGAGATGGCTGGATGGCATCAACCGACTCGATGGACATGAGTTTGAATAGGATCTGGGAGTTGGTGATGGACAGGAAAGCCTGGCGTGCCTCAGTCCATGGGGTCGCAAAGAGTCAGACATGATTGAGCGACTGAACTGAGCTGTAATTAGTTAAGGATCTCCAGGTGAACCATCATGGATTTAGGGTGGGCCTTGAAGCGGAGGCCAGGTGTCCCTTATGAGAGAAAGCAGAGGGAGGCCGTGAGAGGATGGAGGCAGAGACTAGAGGGAGACAGTCACAGGCCGAGGACACCTGGAGCGGCGGGAGCTGGAAGGGGCAGGAAGGACTCTTCCCAGAGCTGCTAACATCTGGAGGGAGCCTGGTCCTGCTGACACCTCCATTTCAGACTTCCGGCCTCCCGATGGTGAGAGCCTAGATTTCTGTCGTTTGCAGCCCCACTCGTGATTGTTCCAGGAGGCTTAGGAAACTCTGCTCTCATTTACTCCTCCCCTCCCCCACTCACTGTGACCCTGTCAAGGGGAGGGAGCTGTCCCCAGGGCCTTACACACAGGGGGGGTGCTCAGTCAATAGTCCATGAGTGGGGCTCCCCTGGGGCAGGTGCGCCTCTGCTTGCCCTCCGAGCCCCACACAGAACCCGAACCCGCTTAGAGTAGGGTCAGACTTGGCTCACGCTCAACCAGGCAGAGGGCCCCAAGGGCTTCCTCCCCTCCTCCAGCTCCTACCTCCGGCTCTGCCAAAGGGCAGGTATGTACCTCATCTACCTGTCTACCAGTCCCTCCTACCTGTCCAGCTTCTCCACCTCTGGGGGCTCAAACCCATATCCTGATTTCTTCTCTCTTATCATTGCCTCTGGAAGATTTTTAAGATATCTCTGGGAGGCTGCTGCAGATGCTGGAGTGTGCCCCTGGGCTGGGCCGGCCAGGGGACCCCACAGCTCCCTCGGGATGGGGCAGGACAGGGCAGGTTGGCCCTGAAGCTGAGAGCTGCGTCAGAGAGTTGAAGCTCAGGTGAGGACTCGGCCTTCCGAGACTTGCAGGTTCCTCAAAATCCATGCTGCGAGCCCGGGGAGGGGGTGGTTCTGCCTGTCTGTGCCCAGGATCTGGAAGGGTGGCCCAGTGTCAGCCAACTGTGGTTTGGGGGAGCTGTCCGGCAGCTGGGGGATGAGGGCGGAACCGAGGACTAACAGCCTGCTGTGGGTTATGTCTGGTAAAGCCAAGAGAAGTAGCCAGACCTTAATACGCCCTGGGCTCACCCCTGCAGGCCTGTGTCTGATGTCACCGCTGAGGACATGCAGAGCTGTGGACAGCATGCACAGGCAAGACAAACTGGCCCTTCCAATAAGTCTCCAAACACAAAGGTGGGCGAGAAAGGCAACTTGCAGAGCAATGAGGGTACAGAGCGGTAACATCAGAGCTAAATTTTCAGGCTAAATAACATGATCTGTTGGTTATGCATACACACCCATGAGCAAAAATACATCAAACGCCATGAGAATGGGTAAGCCAGGGGGAGGGGGTGCCTCAGGGAAACGGAGGGTCAGAGTGAGGCTCGGGCTGTGTCTGTTTGGTTCATTTATTCCAAAAAGAGCTGAAGAAAATCTGCGAAATGGGAGCACCTGTGTCATGGGCAGGTGGGGATTCGTCAGGTGGTTTTCTCTGATCTCCTGTGTGATTGGAGTATAGAAGTTTCAAAACATTTAAAAAATAAAGACTCAAAAGAATTCACCAAGCAAGGGCAGGGAGGAGGGACAGAGAGGGCTCACCTGGACAGGTGGACTTTGAAGTATGAGGAAGGGACGGGGCTGTGGGAGCTGGGAAGAGCTGTGAGCAGATTCTCAGAGGCTCTGCCCAGGACGGACAGCCAGGCTGCTGCCTAACAGCGTGTTTTTTTTTTTTAATTGAAATATAGTTGATTTACAATGCTGTATTCTTTTCTGCTGCACAGCAGAGCGACTCAGTTATACCTATACGTACATTCTTTTTCATATTCTTTTCCATTGCGGTTTACACAGATGTTAAGTATAGTTCCCTGTGCCCAAGCAGTAGGGCTTTGTTTATCCGCTGTGTGTGTAACAGTTTGCATCCGCTAACCCCAAACTCCCGCTCCTTCCGTCCCCGACTCCCCCTCGGCAGCCGGCTGTTCTCTACGTCTGTGAGTCTGTTTCTGGTTTGTAGATAAGTATTTGTGGTATATTTTAGATTCCGTATGAAAGCGCTGTCATAGGACTTTAGTCTTCCTCCTTCTGATGTATCTCACTTAGCATGATCATCTCTAGTTGCACCCATGTTGCTGCAAACGGCATTATTTTGTTCTTTTTTTACGGCCGAGTAATATTCCATTATGTATATGTACCACATCTTCTTTATCTCTTCATCCACTGATGGACACTTAGGTTGCTTCCATGTCTTGGCTGTTGTGAATAGCGCTACCACGCACATAGGGGCGCATGTATCTTTTCAAATTATGGTTTTCTCCCGATATATCTCAGGAATGGGATTGCTGGATCATATGGTAGTTTTATTTTTAGGTTTTTTGGGAAATTCTGTACTGTTTTCCATAGTGGCTGGATCAGTTTATATTCCTGCCAACAGTGTAGGAGGGTTCCCTTTTCTCCACACCCTCTCCAGCATTTGTTATTTGTAGGCTTTTTGATGATGGGCATTCGGACTGGTATGAGGGGATATCTTGCAGTTTTTATTTGTGTTTCTCTAACATTAATAATTAGCGATGTTGAACACCTTTTCATGTGCCCCAACAGTACATATTTTGAGTTTGACGATCAAACACTAACTGAAGTGGAGCTGGTTGCTGTTGAGAACGAATTATTGGTTTGAAAGATCAAGATCCCCACGTACTCCCAGTGCCCTGATCCAGGCTGCCTCCCTCTAGACCCAGGACACCCGCTGCCTGGGGCCCTGCCTCGTGTCTCCCCCACACCCCAGCTCATCAGCCTCCGCAGAAGCCTTCCACTGGGTGCTTGTTCCTTCCGCCCCCAGGGCCGCCCCTGGAAGTAAGGGTGTGGCATATGGATTTGTCCAGTTCCTGCCACAGTGCTGGGCACACAGCAGGAATCCACTGCATACCAGTAAATGGGAATCACCCAAATGAGCTGGCACTGCAAAGAGGCGCTGTGCTTCTCAAGGGTGTCCCCCAGCACCCACCGCAGAACCATCTAGCATATTTGGTAAAATGCAGATTCCCAGGCCCCAACTCGGACCACCCCCCCAGGAGTCACTGTCTTTGAGGATCATCCCAGAATCTGCATTTTTAGCAGGTTGATGGAGGGATTCTTAGATACCCTGATAAGAAGGTCTTTTCAGAGGGTAGAGACTAGTCTTGCTCTTTCCCACTGGTTCTTAGTGGATGTGGTCCAGGTCCTGCGTGAGCTTGTGAACTTGAGCATCATCTGGGAATTGGTGAAAGGCGGACTCCACAGCCCAGTCGTTGGCCTATTGAGTCCTAGTACCCCCAGGGTGCGTGGGTGGGGTCTGTATTTAAACATGCCCTTAGGTCAATGCTGATATATGTTTGAGGTTGGGAACCCCTGTTTTTGACTACATGTTTGAGTTTGGGAACCCCTGTTTTTGACCACAACCCCACTTTCCACCCTTTTGCTAGGAAAAAAGCTTTGATGCCATTTAAAAACAAATTTTGAAATGAACTTAAATTTTTTCACTGTGTAAGTATTACTCGCCATCATGTCTATGTGTCTGTCTGTGTTCAGTCACTTTAGTCATGTCCAACTCTTTGCAACCCCATGGACTGCAGCCTACCAGGCTCCTCTGTCCATGGAATTTTTCAAGCTAGAATACTGGAATGGATTGCCATTTCCTCCTCCAGAGGATCTTCCTGACCCAGGGACCGAACTGCATTGCAGAGGGATTCTTTACTGCTGAGCTACTGGGGAAGTCTGAAGGCACATACTCACCATCATAAAATAATTTAAAAGGTAGAGATAAATAAGATGAGGATAAAAATGATCCAATACTCAACCTCAAGATAGAATTCTTATTCCAAACGGGGGTATATCCTTCCAGGTTTTCTAAAGCAGCATTTTTATTATGTATAATAAATGTATTCCCCACATACATTTTTATTTTCAAAAATTGAGATTGCATTCTGTTCATGTTTTTGTCACTTGCTTTTTCCGCTCATCAATATATGGTGAACACTCTTTCACGTCACTGGATACTGCTATGCGTGCATGTGTGTGTGCTCAGTCATGTTCTGACTGTTTGCAACCCCATGGACTGCAGCCCACCAGGCTTCTCTGTCCATGGGATTCTCCAAACAGGAATACTGGAAGGGGTTGCCATTTCCTCCTTCAGGGGATCTTCCTGACCCGGGGATTGAACCTGCGTCTCCTGCATTGGCAGATGAATTCTTTACCACTAAGCCACCTGGAAAGCTCCCGAATACTACTATCATCATCATTTTTTTTGTGGCTTATACTGGATAGTTGGACAATCATTAACTTAGCCAAACCTCTAAGGCTGGGTTAGACAGTTGGAACTGGCAAGCTGTGACCCACAAGCTAGATCTGGCTCATTGATGTGATGGGATTACACATATATAGTTCACAGTTTGCTCTGAATTTACATAAGACTAGTGAGCCCAGACGCTTACTCCTTGGAAGGAAAGTTATGACCAACCTAGACAGCATATTCAAAAGCAGAGACATTACTTTGCCAACAAAGGTCTGTCTAGTCAAGGCTATGGTTTTTCCAGTGGTCATGTATGGATGTGAGAGTTGGATTTTGAAGAAAGCTGAGCGCCGAAGAATTGATTCTTTTGAACTGTGGTGTTGGAGAAGACTCTTGAGAGTCCCTTGGACTGCAAGGAGATCCAACCAGTTCATTCTAAAGGAGATCAGTCCTGGGTGTTCTTTGGAAGGAATGATGCTTCCAAAGAAGCATCAAAGCTGAAACTCCAGTACTTTGGCCACCTCATGCGAAGAGTTGACTCATTGGAAAAGACTCTGATGTTGGGAGGGATTGGGGGCAGGAGAAGGGGACGACAGAGGATGAGATGGCTTGATGGCATCACTGACTCGATGGATGTGACTTTGAGTGAACTCCAGGAGTTGGTGATGGACAGGGAGGCCTGGCGTGCTGCAATTCATGGGGTTGCAAAGAATCGAACACAACTGAGCGACGGAACTGAACTGAGTGAGCCCAGACTTCTGTAGCATATGATCTGCACAACAGTACTCAGAAGCCCAACTCCAAATCTTGAATTGGTTGCCAATGTTTCAAAATGGAAAGATTTCACATAAAAATCCAACTCTCAACTTTCAACAAATCTGAAGATCCAGTAACGCTGGGATTACATTCCAGCAGAGAGATGAGGGGCTGGACTGAAATAGCTGCCATTACAGATGGAGACGTGTGCATGCTCTCCAGGGCCTTACTGCCCCTAACTCTCTGATTAAACCCCTGGCCAGCCTTTTAAACAAACTCCTTTATGTTATCAGTCTGATCCTATAAGCATTTGAATTTGCCACCCCTGCATGACACTTTTAAATACTTGTTGAATAAACTAATCACTTTTCAAAGCCACAATAGCCTAGACATGGAAGATGATTCTTCTGTTTCATTGAAATAACGCAGATGGGGAGTTGCTATGGCAACACTGGGACCGTACTGTAGATTGCTTCAGGGATGATCACAGAGCATCTTCCAAGAAGCAGTATCCCTCCCTCCCCCAAACCCTGGCCTGGTGGAAGTCATCCCAGCAAGGCTATAGTTACAGTGGCTTTTTAATGGGGGGAAGTAGGTGTGCTTGCAGAACGGAATGTTAGCTTTGACAGGAGCACAGACACTGTTTAGTCCTATAGATTCCAGCTCCTCCCCTACGAAGGATTCCTTTTATTATTTACATCCCCATCCATCCCATATTTGGGAACAGTTGTCTTCCAAGCAAACAGCACTTAGGATGTACAGATTTGTTTTCTTATTTAAAAAGAACATCAAAGAGGAATCGTGGTAGCCAGTGTCATATTGTAGTTAAATATATGGGTTCTAATCCTGGTTCTGTCATTCACTTCCTGTGTGACCTTGGCCAAGTTACAAAACCCCTCTGAGTCTCAGTTTCATCACCTTTTAGATAGTATCAATAGGGGCTTCCATGGTGGCTCAGTGATAAAGAATCCGCCTGCCAGTGCAGAAGACATGGCTTTGATCCCTGAACCGGGACGATCCTGCAGGCTCCGGAGCAACTTAGCCTGTG
>NW_011494867.1:10119489-10148014 GCF_000754665.1 Bison bison bison | reverse complement strand
ACAACAGCAATAACAGTCTCCATCTTACAGGGTTGCTGCAGAATATCTGACACGGGACAATACATGAAGCCCTCAGCAACGTGCATAGCTAATAATGGCAGCCACTTGATACAGAATAGTCATTAAAAATTTTTTTTCTCTTTCCTTTTTTCTTTGTTTTTGTATTTTAATTGGAGGATAATTGCTTTACAATATTGTTTTGGTTTCTGCCATACATCAACATGAATCAGCCATAGGTACACATATGTCCCCTCCCTCCTGAACCCCGCTTCCTTCTTCCACCCCATCCTACCCCTCCAGGTTGTCACAGAGCCCCAGTGTGAGTCCCTGAGTCATACAGCAAATCCCCACTGGCTGTCCGCTTTACATATGGTAATGTGTATGTTTCCATGCTGTTCTCTCAATTCGTCCACCCACTCCTTCCCCCACTGTGTCTGCAGGTCTGTTCCTATGTCTGTGTTTCCATTGCTGCCCTGCAAACAGGCTCATCAATACCATCTTTCTAGATTCCATACGTATGCATTAATATATAATATTTGTCTTTTTCTTTCTGATATACTTCACTCTGTGTAATAGGCTCTAGATTCATCCACCTCATTAGGACTGACTCGAATGCATTCTTTTTTATAGCTGAGTAATAGTCCATTGCTAAAGCTGAAACTCCAGTACTTTGGCCACCTCATGCGAAGAGTTGACTCATTGGAAAAGACTCTGATGCTTGGAGGGACTGGCAGCAGGAGGAGAAGGGGACGACAGAGGATGAGATGGCTGGATGGCATCACTGATTCGATGGACATGAGTCTGAGTGAACTCCGGGAGTTGGTGATGGACAGGGAGGCCTGGTGTGCTGCGATTCAAGGGGCTGCAAAGAGTCGGACACGACTGAGCAACTGTTCTGAACTGAATAGTCCATTGTTTATAAGTACCACTATTTCTGTATCCATTCATTTGTCGATGGGCATGTAGGTTACTTCCATGTCCTAGCTATTGTAAAAAGTGCTACAACAAACATTGGGGTACATGCGTCTCTTTCAGTTATGGTTTTCTCAGGGTATGTACCCAGAAGTGGGATTATTGGGTCATATGGTAATTCTATTCCTAGTTTTTTTGTTTGTTTGATTTTTAAGGAATCTCTATACTGTTCTCCATAGTGGCTGTAACAATTTTCATTCCCATCAACAGTGCAAGAGGGTTCCCTTTTCTCCACACCCTCTCCAGCCCTGTGTGAGCTTAGCTGAAGTTAATCTGTGCAGCCACACTGAGAACAGAGAAACCTGATCCTTATTTCTTCGTTTAAGGACCACAGGGTTCATCCAAGAAATGACTAGAGGCCATGTCAGGGCTCTCCTCGCTGCCTTGCAAGTGCGTGGTTGGTCCCTGGAGCTGGACTCTGCCCTGTCTCCCAGGGCCCCACCGGGATCCTTGCCCTCCGGTGCTGTAGTTTCCCTCTTGGGTAATGACCCTGGGTACTTGGGGTTCATTCTAACTTTTTTGGAAAAGCTAAAAATGAATTTCCCAAGCTCTCTTGGAGCTCCGGCTCCGGGTGTGAGTTTGGCTGTGCCAGTTCAACGCGTTCTCATGAGATTTGGAAGATGGGAAGAAGGCGGGTGCTGTCTCTCTGTGGCCTGTTTTCCCTTGACCAGCAGAGTCATGGGGATGCTGGCGTCCAGCCTCCAGCTCCGGGGGTGTCTAGCCGCAGGCGCTCACTCCTGGGCTGCAGCGCTGAAGGTGCTCTGACTCAACAGTCCCCTCACAGCTTTGTGCTTCTCAGCTCTCCTGAGTGCGGCAGCTCCTGTTCTGCCGTGTCGAGGGGTCACGGCCGCAGTGGAGCCTGGGACTGCTCCTCCAGCCTGCCGTCGGCTTTGTAATCACCCAGTGTGTCGTGTGAAGCTGTTTTCTGCGGGAAAGACTTTGAACTGTTTCTACTTTCTGCATGGAGCCTGACTCATGACACCCCTCTTCCCGGTACCCCAATCCTGCTGACTGCCTGGCCTGTGTGGCTGCCCTGCCCTTCCATCAGCAGCTGGCTCTGACTCTAAGCCTGACTCAGATCTCATGGGCTGCTGCTTACCTCCAGTGTAGACAACCCACTTCAAACTCCGACCTGCCTGCCCTGAGGCGTTTGCTCCCGTCCCCCAGCGTTGTACAGGGGTGTGGTTCTGAATTCTCCCTACTCTGATTGCTGGGAGTGCTCCCTTAGTAATGAGTAACTTCAAGAGTCACTAAGGAGTATTTCAAAATGAGAAATAATGAGAAAATGAGTCTGGCTTGAAAATTACTCCCAATATGGTCATATCATAAAAGCCTGGGGGGCAGGGGGAGACACGGACCCGTTTTCCTTTCCGTACCTTAAAACACAGTGATTCAACTGGTGACTAAATTGTGAGCTTTTTCTTATTCATGTGTTAATCTCTCTAAGCTACAAAAATAATACTCACTGCAGCTAATTCTGAATAATACGCAACTGTATGAAATAAAGTTTAGAGACCAAACTATAAATGGTGAGCCCCTCAACCATCTGTATTCTTCTAGATTTTTCTTTGTACATGTACACACACACACACACACATGTACAGGCATACATGGCTGTTTTTGATCAAATGAAATTGTATGATGAAATTGCACATCTATAAGAAATTTATATATACACACAGAGGAAAAAAATATATATATAGTTTTGCAATGTGCTGTTTTCACTTAACAGGGCATCAAGGAAGATGTTCCCCATGAGTACATATAGATAGTTCTCATTTTATTTAAATTCTTTCCAGTTTTTGAGATCATGAAGCTACAATGGTTTACTGACGTGATCTCCTACTGATGGAGACTGTGGCAGACAGAATTCTGTGATGACCCATGGTGACTCCACCCTTAAATGGCTCCTTCTCCTTGAGTGTCTGCTGCTACTGCTACTGTGGTTGCTCAGTCATGTCCAACTCTCTGTGACCCCATTAGGCTCCTGTGTCCACGGGACTCTCCAGGCAAGAATATTGGAGTGGGTTGCCACGCCCTCCTCTTGAGTATGGGAGGAACCTACAAATATGACGGGGTGTCACTCCTGTGAGTAGAGTGTATATGGTTGGTACTGTGGATTTCAGGAAAGGGAGGTTCTACTTGGTGGGCTGACCTAGTCAGGTGAGCCCCTAAAAGGAATGGGTTCTCCCTTGTGGGGAGATTCTCCATGGTTGAGGGGTGGGGGGCATGTGGAAGAGCCACTCCTGGACAATGGTCAGCAAGAAAAGGGGGCCTCAGTTATAAACCCCGAGGAAAATGAATTCTGCCACCAACCTAAGTATGCTTATAAGAGGACCGTGATCTCTAGGTGAGGCTGACAGCTTGATTTTGGCCTTGATACCTTGATCAGAGAACCCAACCCAATAACGCAGGGACGTCTAACCCACAGAACCTGGAGACTCTAGGTGGGCGGGGGCTACAAGAAGTCTGGTTTTAAGCTGCCATATGGGGGTAATTCGTTCACAGAAAACTAATGCGGCATTTAGGTGGTTATTGATTTTTGTGCGTTTGTTTTTACTGTTTGTTTATTTTTAAAATACACATATATTTTCACCTGTGCCAGGTCTTGGTTGCGGTATGTGGGATCTTTAGTTGCAGCATGCGGGATCTCGTTCCCCGACCAGGGATCAGCCTGGGCCTTCTGCATTGGGAGCGTGGAGTCTGAGCCACTGGGCCACCAGGGAGGTCCCTGTTTGTTTTGAATTAATAGCTCCATCTTGAACCTCTTCGCACATGTATATTGATGTCCCAGGAGTTTCTACAAGATTTTTGGGTACAAGCATTTAGATGATGAGACGAACAACCCCACGGCTCTCCTGATGCCCTGTGTTGATTGACACTCTACTCCTATGTCCCCATACCCCTCACCATCACTGGTTGTTAGGCCTTTTTAAAAATTATGGTGTGCACATAACATAAAACCTACCATTTTAACCATTTGAAAGTGAACAGTTCACGTGGCATTATATTCACAACACTGGGCAGCCATCACCACGATGTCGTTCCAGAACTTTCTGTCTCTCCAGAAGACACCTCATACCGGTTTAGCAGTTGTTCCCTATCTCCACCCCCACCCACTGGCAGCCGCTAAACTGCTTTCTGTTTTATTAGTAATCTTTTTCACTTTTTTTGCCGATCGGATATGCAAACAGGGGTGCTTATTTCAAAATGCTTTGATGACCGGATGACGCACCGCCGCCTCTTCGAGTTCAGGCCTGTGTGTTTCAGTCGGGGCTCAACACACACCAGGTGGACACCTCCTTGCCCTCCTCTTCCTCCCCGGGTCCCCCATCTCCATCCACCCCATCTCAACCTCAACAACTTCCCAGCTCGAGACCTGCAGACCGGCATGTCCCTCTCTCTTCCTTGTCTGAGTTCTGTTGATTCCAACTGAGAAAGCCTCCTGCATCTTATCCTGCCCCCAGCCCACTTCAGTTCCTCCTCTGACCTGGACAGCCCCCCAGAGGCCTCTCTGGGCAGGGGGCTGAGGGCGGGGAAGGAGGCTGAGTGCCAGGGAGGCAGCAGGGAGGGGTGGGCACTGTGGCTGCCGGGCGAGGCCATGCCCTGGTAAAGAGGACACCCTCACCCACGCTGTATGGTTGCATGATCCCAGATCTTCTGATTTTTCAGAAGAAGCCTCAGGTCTGGATATTTATGTAAGAAGGCTTGGCATCTCATTACGAGAGCAAGTTCTCCTTGTTCTGGACAACCAGGGGCGGTGGGAGCCTGGAGCCTTCTCGCCCTGCAGGCGACTCCTCTGCCAAAAAGAGGGTGTGGGGACAGCGGGTCCCAGGTTGCAGAAGGCTTGAAAAGCCCCAGACAGATGCCCCAGGCTCATCTCCAGGTCCTGCTCTCTGCTGCCAGGCCCTTTAAGGATTCTGAAACATTCTCTCCAGCTGCCCCTGTGACTGTGGCTGTTTCCATAGCAGTACCAAGTATCTGCAGAGTGTCTGTCTGCGGAGCAGCGGGCTTTCCCGGGGCAGGTACCCCATCCCGTGTGACAGGGGCATGCCTGCCGGGTGGGGGTGTACGGGTGGGTTTCTGAGCAGATGCTGTGGGAGGGCTCCGACCTGCCCAGCCTGCTGAAATGTGCTGAGATGGCCTTGGGGGCAGGGCTGTTACTGGGCTGAAAGAAAGCAAACCTCAGCCCCCGGCTTTGGGAGCAGGCTGGGGCCACACCAGCTGTCAGGGAGCGGGGGTGGGGTGGGGTGGGGGCAGGGAATGCTGGCTCTAAGAGCTGGCTGGGGCCTTAGAACCTGGCTCCGGCTTGCAAGTTTTCCTAAAAGGCTCTTATTGGGAGTGCCATGCTGGCCCAGGGGTTAGGATCCAGGACTTTCCCTGCTGGGCCTGGGTTCAGTTCCTCACTGGGGAGCCGAGATCCCACAAGCCATGTGTGGAATGGCCAAAAAAATAAAAAGAAAGCTTTTCTTGACAATAGTCATTAGGCCCCAGGGTCTGGTATCACTTAAGATTTCAGGTTTCATTTCCACATGGGAGGGCACTGGCTCTGGCTGGCTGCAGAGCCCACTGCCTAAAACCTCTGTGTCATGAGAAATTGGCAGGGTAGATTAGGAGCAGGGAGCAAGAATCCCTCCCTTGAAGGAAGACCCTTTTAATTGAGGGCCTGCTGTGTGACAAGCCTCCCTCCTCCTCATCTAGGCAAGATGCGATACTATTAAGCCATTTTACAGATATGGAACCTGAGGCGCAGAGAGGGCAAGCTACTTGCCTAAGGTCACAGAGCTAGGAAGTGGTGTGGCTGGCATTTGAACCCAAGTCCGTTGGCCCAAAAGTCCATCTTTGTATCTTTCCCTCCGTTGCTCCCCTCTCCCTCCTCCCTTCCCTCTCTCTTTCTCCTTCCCTCCCTCCCTCCCTCCCTTCTTCCCCATCACCTCCAGAACCAACCATCCTTTGATCTTTTATATTCCAAGCTGGATATTTCTCTGACCTCCAAGCTGCCACCATCCTTTGTGTGGACCATCGCCAGTCTCCTGACACCCCTTCTTGCCTGGTTTTCAAGGTCTAAGTCAGATCACATCCTTCCCCTGCTCAGATCAGATCCTCTATGGGTCCCTCTTCACACAGAGCAAAACCCGAAATGGTCACAATGGCACCAAGGCCAAATATGACCGGGACTCTGATGTCTCGCTGACCTCATCACCTGCCCCTGCATCGCCACCTCTGGCCCAGGCACACTGGCCTTCTCACTGGGATTCATGCTCACTTTGCACAGTCAGCCTCAGGGCCTTTGCATGACTCCCTCCCCTCCCTGTGCCTGGAGCTCGCTTACCCTGACATCCCTGTGTCGATTCCCTCTTTCACAGTGCTCTCTGCCCAGAGTCACCTCATCAGAGAGGCCTGCCCTGACCCCTGTTCTAAGTCAGCCCCTGGACCTGGTTTATTTTTCTTCAGAGCGCTAATCACCACCTGCGCCAGAAGGAATCTATCTCTACCTCCCTGTTCCTCTGTATCCCTATCTGTATCTAGAACTCTTTCTACATCTGTGTCTCTATGCCTATCTACCTGGAATTCTAGCTATGTGGATAAGTAGCTTAGGGGGTTTAAAAGATACCTACAGTTCTGTGACCTTGTTTCACTTTGTTCCACCTTATTTCACCTCGTTTTGGTGTCCCTGATTGAGGTCAGATCCGTGACTCTCAACCACGGGCAGCTTCACCCCCTAACACGGTTGACTGGAGACAGTTTTGATTCTCTCAGCTGGAAGGGTAGGGGGTGCTCTATGGCATCCAGTGGGCCCCGGCCTGGACTGTCTGCTCCTTCCCTTCTACCCTCCCAGCACCTCGGAGGAAGCCAGGGCTGCAGTGGGTGCCCAGTGAGCACCTGGGAGGATGCCGGGGTGGCAGCGGGTGCCCAGTGAGCAACCTAGGGGGAAGCCAGGGCTGCAGTGGGCACCCAGTGAGCGCCTAGGACTCCGGGGCTGCAGTGGGCGCCCAGTGAGTCCCAGGAGGACGCCGGGGCTGCAGCGGGTGCCCAGTGAGTCCCAGGAGGACGCCGGGGCTGCAGCGGGCACTCAGTGAGGATGACCTGGGCCCCTTGGCCTTCAGGTGCCAGGTGCTGCCCCAATGTCCCCATCTGCCGCGAGCTGGGAATGGGAGCCCGGCCCTGGGGGTGGGGTCGCGCAGCCAGCGGTGATGGAGCGGGCACTTGAAAGACTGCGTGTCTGACCCCCAGGTCTGCACTTTCTCACATGAAATCAGGTTCCCTTCACTCAGGGGGCTTTGAGAGTCAGCACACCCATCAAAGTAAGAAAAGTCAAAATGCCCAAAGCATCTGCTCCACCCCTAAGCGTCACTGAGAGGGGGTGCTGGGCAGAGAAGAGAGGGTCGGGAACGGCAGTCCTGACTCTGACTCTGGTTGTGCCAGGGACAAGCTGTGTGGCCATGGGGTGGTCCCTCTGCTTCCATGGTTCTCAGTGTCCCCAGGGTTCGGTCAGTCTCCCCAGGCAATTCGCTTGGTGATTTAGGGACACCCGGAGGAACATTCATGTTAGTCACCATGTCATGATCAGAAGGTATTAACACATGCAGGGCTTCCCTGGTGGCTCAGTGGTAAAGAATCCACCTGCCAGTGTAGGAAACACAGTTCGAGCCCTCGTCTGGGAAGATCCCACTTGCTGCGGAACAGCTAAGCCCACGGGCCCCAACTACTGAAGCCTGAGTGCTCCAGAGCCCCGGGGCCGCAGGTACTGAGCCCGAGAGCCGAGAGCCTGTGCTCCACAATGAGAGAAGACACTGTGGCAAGAGGCCGGCGCACCACGCCCTGAGAGCAACCCCCGCTACAGCACGCAACGCAGTCCCAGCACAGCCAAACAGATAAAGTTAAAAACACGTGCAGTGCAGAGAGCTAACGTGGCCCCCAGGAGTTCTGACACGTGGGCATGCAAAGAACCCCCTGGAGGGCATGTTAAAGATCCCCAGGCCCACCCCTAGCATTTCTGATCCAGTGGGTCTGGGTGGGACCCAAGAACCTTGAAATTCTTGAAGGCCCCATGTGGTGCTGATGCTGCTCCCATGGGACCGGAACCAGTGTTGACTGCAGGCTTCAGATGTGCTGGGCGGGTCGTGGGTGTTCACTGCATATGTTACATGAAGAGGACTGTCTGCCCACGGAGGCTCAGGGAAGCTAAGAGTAGAGAAATCACAGAGAAATCCGCAAGTCAACTTCGGGACTCTCCAGCCTCAAATTCCTCCCCATCGACTGAGCTATCACAGGGCCTCTAAGTCAGCTGAAAGCTTTGTGAGTCCGTTGAAAGACAAACTGCCAACTCATCTATTCATATAACAAACAGTTATTGTGCTCACACTATGTGCCAGGCTTGGTGCTGGGTGCTGGGCTAGCAGAAGCCAACGATACAGAGGCAGAGAGTATGAGAAAATAAAATAGGTAAATACTCTGCATTTACAGTTACTGCCATGAAGGAAAGCAGCAAGAGGAGGGAGGGGCTACTAAGGGCGGAGCTGTGGATGGGAGAGGTGCCGGAGCCCCTTTCAACAGAGGGATCCTAAAAATACTCCTTTGATTGATACAGTTGAAGCTGAAATCAGAAGGCTGCAGAGGCGTGGCCCAGGGAAGATCTGGGCGTGTTGGGGAGAATGGTGGTTGATGCAAAGAGCCTCCTAAAATGTTCAGATCTTAATCCTTGGAATCTTCAAGCATTACTTCATGAAGGCCAAAGGGACTCTGTGGGTGAGATTAAGACCCTTGACGTGGGGCGCGTGACCCTGGATTATCCAGGTGCGCCAATGTAATCACACACGTTCCTCTCAGAGGGAGGCAGATGGATCTTTGATCACAGACAAGGTGTGGTGATGGGAGCAAAAGATTGGAGCCATGCAGCCCGGAGCCAAGGAGTGCGAGCTTCTCCAGGGGGTGGGAGCGGCAAGGCGTGGATTCTCCCCTGGGGCCTCCAGGAGGAACCTTCCCTCTGCTGACACCTTGATTTTTGCCCGGTGAGACTCATCTCGGAACTCTGACCCACTGAACTGAAACAGGATCATTTGCAACGCTTGAAGCCCCTGCCTTTGTGGCGATTCATTATAACATTGAGCTGCTGCTGCTGCTATGTCGCTTCAGTCGTGTCCGACTCTGTGCGACCCCATAGACGGCAGCCCACCAGGCTCCTCCATCCATGGGATTTTCTAGGCAAAAGTACTGGAGTGGGGTGCCATCGCCTTCTCCTATAACATCGAGCAGTCAGGGATTAACCTTGCCTGATTTGACTCGCTCTGAGAGTCACCTTTGGAATATCCTGCCCAAAAGTGTTTTCCTGGAGCCACAATGATGGTCTGTGCTGACAGTGTGACTTCTGAGGGGGCCTTGGACTCAGCCTCTGGAGAGGTTGCAGGTTGAAATCAATCTTTTGTGTAGTCAGCCAAGTCCACGTGGCCTGAACCCCGATAAAAACTCTGGACGTCAAGGCTGGGTGAGCTTCTTTGCTTGGCAGTATTTCTGAGCATGTGGTCACATCAGTGCTGGAAGAAGTAAGTGCTGTCCACCCGACTCCCTTGGGAGGGGCAGTGGGGTGCATGCACCTGGTCATGCCTGGTCTCTCCCGGACTCTGCCCTTTGCTGAACACTGCAGCAGTTGTGACCACAAGTAAAATGGCTTTTCTGAATTCTGTGAGCCCTGAATTATGAAACTGAAGGGTGATCTTAGGGACTCCCACATGCAGTTGGTGTCAGAAGTGAGGTCTTGGGATTCCCAAGCTTTGCACGCAACGTGGGAACCCACTACAAATGCAGGATCTCTTGGTAGGAAAGTCATGTGATGCCCTGGGACCTTCACTAAAGCTGCCTTAGCTGGGATATGAAGGATAGGGGAGGTCTGCAGCCATGGAGACACAGGGACAGCGTCTCCATCACCGACCATGGTGGTGGTTCGTCCATACTCTGACGTCTGCTTTGAGTGTGGGCCAGCTGTCCACACTTGACGTCTAGCCATCCCCTGCTGGAGATTCATAATGTGGACCTCCAGAGCTGGGCTGTAAAACCTTCACTCCTCTGCTAGCTCTCTCCCTGACATCCAGAATCTGTTCTGGGATGTTCCGTGGGTTCCTCTCAGATCTCTACTTCTGCACTGGCCACGGGGAGAAGTTTACTCTGAGTCAGTTCAGACAGCTTGTCCATCAGGCGCGCTCACGGAAGATGAATCTGGCTCATCCTGGTGTGGACACTCAGCCTCTTGTGTCCCAAGGCAGCATGAGCCTGGGAGCCTAGGAATCAGTCCCCCAGGGTGCTGACAGCCTCACTACAGGACCGCTTGGGGTCCTGTGGGTCGGGCTAGATTGAGACACCAGGAATGTCAATGGGGCACACACCACTGGGTCAGTACCACATTTGGGTAAGAAATGAATGAGACTGTGTAGATATATGTAAAGTAGACAATACTTTCCAGGCATTATAGGATGGTTTTCCTAAAGGACTAGAATATTCTATACCTTTCTTTTAGGCCCTAATTTATTATTTATCTTACTGTGTATTTTACATGAGCAGACTTAATTTCTGTACTCTAAGGCAGGGATTGGCAGACTACAGCCTTGAGTCACATGTGGCCACACCCATTTATTTACTGCTGTCTATGAAAATCCCATGGACGGAGGAGCCTGATAGGCTGCGGCCCATGGGGTCGCTGAGGGTCGGACATGACTGAGCGACTTCACTTTCACTTTTCACTTTCATGCATTGGAGAAGGAAATGGCAACCCACTCCAGTGTTCTTGCCTGGAGAATGCCAGGGACGGGGGAGCCTGGTGGGCTGCCGTCTATGGGGTCACACAGAGTTTGACACGACTAAAGCGACTTAGCAGCAGCATGGTTGGTTTTTGGACTTCCCTGGTGGCTCAGCAGTAAAAGAAATCTGCCTGCAATGCAGGAGATGCAGGAGATGTGGGTTTGATCCCTGGGTCAGGAAAATGCCCTGGAGTGGGAAATGACAACCCGCTCCAGTGTTCCTGCCTGGAGAATCCCATGGACAGAGGAGCTCGGTGGGCTACAGTCCATGGGGCCACAAAGAGTCAGGCACCACTGAGCCGCTGAGCACACAGGCACCTCATGCAGACAGTGCTATGAGTATTCCTGCCTTACCCGGCTCTTTCTTATAAGCACCCTTTGGGGTGAGTGGTGATTATCCCCATTTCACAGATGAGGGTACTGAGGTTCAGAGGGGGTAATAAGGGACACAAATGCAACTAGAATCCAGGTCTGACTCCGAAGCTGGGCTCTTAGGCCGCAGTGTGCTGCGTCTTGCACAGCAGGAAGGCTTCACAAGCCCTGGGGAAACTGCTTCTTCTGTGGTTTGTTCAAAAATGGTTTTTGAGTGTCTCTGCTGCTGGACTCTGTGCTGGAGACTCTGTGGCTGGTTTAGTTTGGGTTCCCAAACCAAGAGAACCCGAAGCAAGGACTCAAGTGCAAGGGGTTTGTTCAGGTGGTCTTGGATAGTGATCAGGAGAGTGAGGGTGACACAGGGAGGGGAAGGGGCCAGTGACGGGAGGGGTTGTGACCACCTCAGGCCGCCCTCAGGATGCACCCGAGTGTCTTCCACCCAGGCTCAGGCATTGGCTCAGGGTTGCCTTCACTCTATCTGGTGGGCCAGCTTTAAAGGTGGATAAAGTGGGTCCTAGCCAAAGAAAGCTGCTGGACAGAGAAACACAGGTGTTGGTGGTCAAGGACAGATGGGGACATCACATGATAAAGGCAAAGGGGACTCAGGGGCTGGAGTGGCAAAAGAAATGGGGGGGCATGTCATTAACATGTGATGGGAAAGAATCTGCCTGCAGTGCAGGGGGCCTGGGTTCGCTACTTGGGCCAGGAAGAGTCCCTGCAGAAGGGAATGGCTACCCACTCCATGGAATTCCATGGACAGAGAAGTCTGGTGGGCTATAGTCTGTGAAGAGTCGGTCGCAAAAGGTCAGACATGACTGAGCGATTAACACGTTCACTTTTTTCCCCAAGAAGATTATTAACAAGGTCCCAAACTATGACGCTGGGCCAGAGGGACCAAGAGTGAGCAAATGTTCTGGGTGGGGACCAGGGTGATCAACCGGCCCCGTCTGCCCCCAGGACGGTCCAGGTTTAAAACTGGAAGGCCCATGTCCCAGGCAATTCACTGCCCCCTGCCCCCGTGCCCTGTGGGGACTAGGGGGCTGTGCAGAGCAGGTGCTTCGTCCAAAGTGACAGCCCCACCTCGCTCAGCGAACTTCACCACGTTGGGACTGCGGATCAGTTCTGCCAGATCATCGAAATATTTCAAGAAGAGTCAAAAAGCTAGATTTTGTGTGAAATTTCTGTTTCAATGGTTTGGAATTAATCCATATTTTAAAAGCTCTAGGTTTTCTAGGGAGTGATGGGGACAGCTGCCTTCATAAGTGGTCACAGGTCATGGCTTTGGTGAGCAAGGGGCATCTTGGGGGCAGGACCCAAGGCAGGGCTCTTTGCCCTTTGGTCCTCCAGGCTGTCTGTGAGGGGGTGAGGGCTGCCTGTGGGTGCCCACGACGAGCCCATGGGTGAGGATGGTCCTCCCTGGGCCTACAGAGCCCCATGGGAAGGGAGCTGAGTACCTCTGAGTCTAGTCCCTCATTTCACAAAAGAGGTGCAGAGCCTGAGAACGCCCTCCAGGGTCCCATAGCAAACTGCTGACCACAGTTCACCCCTCCCGACATCTGTCTGGCCCCCACCTTCTTCCGCCTCACCACCCCTTCCAAGATCTCTATTACAGGGTCTCAGATTCTTCCTGAACATAAGCACCTTGAACAAGTAACAAGATCCGCTGGCAAATTGGAGGGGCCACAAGGACCCAGCTGCTCTTGAGGTTTTATTAGAGATACCTGCCCAATTAAAGGAAGCTGCTGGTTGACTTTGAAAACAAAGAAGCTAATGAAACAAGATCTTCAGAAGGAAGGATAAATCTGCCCTTTCCTAGTTTATTTTTCAAAAATCTTATTTTGAAGAGAAGCCAGATCTCCTCTGATATTGCTTTAACATATAATTATTTTAATGATGGAAGTTTGCGGTTCTATGTAGACCATTAGTTCTGAACACTTTCAAATACAAGCCCCCTGCCTCAGGCAAGGGTAGAAAGTGTGAGTGCAGGTGTTGGAGCTGTTGGGAGCCATCTGGCTCCCAACAGGAAATGAAGGGAATTTATTGGAAGTGACCAAGGGCAGCAGTGCCTCAGGAGAGAGTCGGAACCAGATGCATCCCTTCTCCACCCTCTCACTGCCAATCTACTTACTCTCCTCTGCCCACGTGGCCTATAGCTGCCCCCAGCGCCTAAAATTATGAATTGCAAATCCGAGGCACAATATGGTAAGCATATGCTCAGGGGAAGAACCTGATTGGCCCAGATGAAATCAGGTGACCACTCCTGGTCCAATCACCTTCAACTGATTGAGCAGATGACTTGGAAGGAGCAAACAAGGCATCCTGGGTCCCTGCCGGAGGGGCTGGGGGCCAGCTTTGCAGGGATCTGCAGCGCCTGGGTGAGCTCCAGGATAGAGCCTCCTACCCATGCCTTCCATCACATAGTGATACAGAAAACGCCTAAGGACAAAAAGCCACTGCAGATTTAAGACGCCAATGGTAAGGGAGTATGTGTTTTATTCCTTAAAACTTCATTGACATGACTTTGTGGAAGAGCAAATATACTTTGGAGGCATTTTAAAATTCTGTTCCCTAGTGGATTGCAGACTCCTTGTTAGGACTCCACCCATAGCCTGAAGTTTAGGAATGGAGGCCTCGGGGAGCTTCTTGCGTAAGGATAATGAACCCTTTGCTGATACCCTATCAGCCTTTCTGCCCCCCTCCCCCCGGGGTGCCCCACCTGTTGGGCCCAGGAAAGAGCGCCTCCTCTTCGCTTTTTAGAAGGTCCCTCTGAGCCAGAACAATCCCCACCAAGCCAAGGGGCACAGAGAGGACCTGCCTGGGTGTTTTCTCTGCATCCTGAACCAAATGAGGAACCAGGAAGGAAGGAGCCAGAGGCTCAGCACGTCGGGTTATCAGCTAATCGCTCACCTTCTCCTTCACTCTCGTAACTCATTCCATTCATGTATTCATTCCTGAGAGTATTGACTGATGAGAAAACAGGCCGTCATGAGGCTGATGTGGGGGTGACCCTGGTGTGGGGGTGTGAGAGCCCAGGAGCCCAGGGCAGGAACCTGCCAGAGAGGAGAGGGCATTTGAGTTAGCCTTAAAATTAGGTGCATTGATTCATCCAGTCACCAAATACTTAACAGAGTGTCAGCCTTGTGCAGACAGTATCCTAGGTGCTGGGGGCACACCAGGGAGATAAACAGCAAGGTTCCAGCCCTTGTTACAGGCCAGGAGATTGGTTCCAGCTGGTAGGGATGAGGGCGAAGCCAGTTGCCAACCTTTAACCCATAATACTTGTAAGCCTAGGGCTTCCCAGGTGGCTCAGTTAGTAAAGAAACTGCATGCAAGGCAGGAGACCTGGGTCAGGAAGATCCCCTGGAGAAGGAAATGGCAATCCACTCCAGTAGTCTTGCCTGGGAAATCCCATGGACAGAGGCCAGGCTACAGTCCACAGGGTCACAGGAGTCAGACATGACTTAGTGACTAAACCACCACTTGTAAGCCAGCAAAGGGCTCACGTGCCCGAGGCACAGAAAACCAAACCCTGGCATTGACAGTCTGCAGCAGAGTAAGGTTTATTTATTGCAGGATGCCCAGCCAGGGACTGGAGATGAGCCTCAGATCCAGTGAGACTTGGTGTTTGAATTGGGTGTGTTTTAAGGTCAAAGAATAAAGAATCTGGGCTTGATTATCATCTTGTGACGTTTCATCACAACGAACTGTGGAAAATTCTTAAAGAGATGGGAATACCGACCACCTGACCTGCCTCTTGAGAAACCTGTGTGAAGGTCAAGAAGCAACAGTTAGAACAGAACATGGAACAACAGACTGATTCCAAACCAGGAAAGGAGTACGTCAAGGCTATATATTGTCACCCTGCTTATTTAACTTATATGCAGAGTACATCATGAGAAACATTGGGCTGGATGAAACACAAGCTGGAATCAAGATTGTCGGGAGAAATATCAATAACCTCAGATATGCAGATGACACCACCATTATGGCAGAAAGTGAAAACTAAAGAGCCTCTTGATGAAAGTGAAAGAGGAGAGTGAAAAAGTTTGCTTGAAACTCAACATTCAAACAACTAAGATCATGGCATCTGGCCCCATCACTTCATGACAAATAGATGGGAGACAGTGGAGACAGTGAGAGACTTTATTTTTCTGGGCTCCAAAATCACTGCAGATGGTGACTGCAGCCATGAAATTAAAAGACACTTGTTCCTTGGAAGAAAAGCTATGCCCAACCTAGACAGCATATTAAAAAGCAGAGATGTTACTTTGCCAACAGAGGTCTGTCTAGTCAAAGCTGTGGTTTTTCCAGTAGTCATGTATGGATGTGAGATTTGGACTATAAAGAAAGCTGAGTGCCAAAGATTTGGTGCTTTTGAACTGTGGTGTTGAAGAAGACTCTTGAGAGTCCCTTGAACAGCAAGGAGATCCAAGCAGTCCATCCTAAAGGAAATCAGTACTGAATGTTCATTGGAAGGACTGATGCTGAGGCTGAAATTCCAATACTTTGGAATTTCAATACTTCGAAATTCCAATATTTCGCATCTTCTGATGTGAAGAACTGACTCATTTGAAAAGACCCTGATGCTGGGAAAGATTGAACATGGGAGAAGAAAGGGGTGACAGAGAATGAGATGTTTGGATGGCATCACCGACACAATGGACATGAGTTTGAGTAAACTCCGGGAGTTGGTGATGGACAGAGAAGCCTGGTGTGCTGCTGTCCATGGGGTCGCAAAGAGTCAGACAGGACTGAGCGACTGAACTGAACTGTGACATTTCTGTGACATTTTCTTAATCATAGCTTCAGGAATCAGGATATCTCTGGTTTATGAGTCTCTAGCCACGTGGTTCCTGGCTGGGCGGTGGGGGGTGGGGGTCCTGTGAGTTCATTTTGCCCTGGATAAACAACCCAAGTTTGTACATTTATGATGATATCTATGTAGCGTTTTTAGTACGTTGTCGATATTATCGACAACAGCAATCTTAGTCATCTGATTCTAGTCGATTAGTATTTAGTTAGCACAGAATTAAGGTCAAAGGGGACAAGAAAGGGAGTAATGTTTTGGAGAGAGAGATTAATCATGAATTGGTAAGGGAATTTGGTTTTAGGGGGATTTGGTTTCCTATTCAGCTGGTGAGAATTCCCAGGCCAGACTCCTCCTCCTCAGCTGGCATTTATTAAGCACCTACTGCCTGCCAGGCACCGAGCTTAGTGGTTGACCTGACTTTCTCATCTGTCTTCATGCCAGTCCTCTTCAGAGGACGCTCGTTGTTAGCTCCACTTTGCAGACAAGGGAACAGAGGCTTAGTGAAGCTAAGCCACTTGAGCTCTCTTCCCACTCATGTGCCGGGAGATCTGTCCACAACTCTGTTATAATTCTCTGTCCATCCAGTGCCCTCTCTGGAGGATGAGGACCTCCCCTAACAGGGGTTCATGGAGGGGACCCGTGTCTTCCCTGCCCCTGGATCCCAGGTGTGTGGCCCCCACCATAGAACACTTGCTCTCTGCACCGTCCTCCTAAGTGAGGACCAAGGACCGAGAGCAGCAGAGCAGTGTCCTTCCAGGGGATGACACGGCTGGAGACTTACATACTGGACTTTCAGGCATCAGGTTGGAGAGAAGATTTTTGTTTTATTTTTTTGCCACACTGAGTGGCACACAGGATCTTAGTTCCCTAATCAGGGATAGAACCCGAGCCCCCCTTGCAGTGGAAACATGGATTTTTTTTATTTTTGGCTGTGCTGGGTATCTTCGTTGCTGCTTGGGGTTATCTCTAGTTCCCGTGAGCAGGGGCTGCTCTCTAGTTGCGGAGCTCGGGCTTCTCATTGCGGTGGCTTCTCTGGTTGCGGAGCACAGGCTCTAGGGCGTGTGGGCTTGAGTGAGCTCAGTAGTTGCAACCCCGGGCTCTAGAGGACAGGCTTAGCAGTTGTGGCCACGGGCTTCATTGCTCCATGGCATGTGGAATCTTCCTAGATCAGGGATCGAACCCATGTCTCTTGCATTGGCGGGCAGATTCTTTACCACTGAGCTACCAGGGAAGTCCTGGGGAGAAGATTTTAAGCCCCATTTTCCTTCTCCCAGAAGTTGTCCCATGGAATTGCTGGCAATGTGTGGATACAGTTTGGGGAAGGATCTGACCCCAAGACTTTACATTTCTGTGTCACAGTGATTTTTCTGGCCCATGGGACACCTGCCTGCATCGACGCCCACAGATCCCCGGATCCTGGGGTGGGTTCCTAATGCTCCAGCTCCCAGCACAGTCATCCCTAAGCTTGGGCCTCACAAGGCACTCAGTACCCTTTCCCCAATTTTTTTAAAATTGAGAGAAAAATTGAGAGTTGCCACACTTGAAGCACTGTCTTCTTCCAGTCAGTCAGTGTAGTGAGAATCCAGAGGGTTCGGACTGCTGGCCTCTGTCCTGCACTCATAGCCCAAATGCAGTGTTAACTCCGATAGTGGCATGGTCTCCTTCCTGCTCAGATGCAGTTAACCTATCCTGCATGGGATGATGTCCTGAGGGCCCGGAAACCGGGGTGCCAGCCGCCAGTCTCCCGTCCACATCTGTGTGTGACCTCAGTAGGCCGCTTCTGAGTCTCAGCTCCCACACCTCAGAACTGAGAGGTTCTCAGAGTCCACGAAGGGGTGGCTGAAACAGGGGGGTCACACCCCGGCTGACTGCGTGGGAATGAGGGCTCGTCTTTCTGGGGCTGTTCATTTGTCCAGAGAAACCAGAGCTTTGTATTTTGTCTCGTGTTAAGATTTTACTGTATTCACTTTTGTCATTTTAAAGTTTTTCACGCTAACATACAACATTCATGCCCCGCAAAAGGTGTTCAAGTGTCCAGCTAGATGGACCTTAGAGGACTGAACACACAGTTCCGCACCCACATCAGAAGCAGGGCACACCTGCCCTGAAATCCCACTTTCCTCCCAACCCCTCACCATCACTGCCTTGGTGTCTCCCCACCCCCCACCCCCAGAGGGGGCCGCTGTCCCAACTTCTAACCCTGGACATCAGCTCTTCTGGTTTGCATAGTATCAACACTTACATCTAGGGTATACTTCCTGTTTTGTTTTTAAAATGTGAACCAGTTTCAAAGTCTTTATTGAACTTGTTCCAATATTGTTTCTTTCACGTGTTGGTGTTTTTGGCTGCTAGGCATGTGGGATTTTAGCTTCCCAACCAGGGCTTGAACCTGCACCCAGGGCATTGGAAACACCGAGTCTTAACCGCTGGACTGCCAGGCAAGTCCCTGTGGTATACTTCTGTGTCTGGCTTCTTTACCCCACATTATGTCTGAAATCCAGACAAGTGTGGGGCTCAGCTGAAAACCATTCACTCGCAACTTCATTACCATGTTTCATGATATGAACGTACCACAATCGATTGAGTCATTGCGCTGTGATGGGCACTTGGGTGGTTTTGTGTGTGCGAGGCTAATAATAAGAGAGCTGCTATGAACATTTTAGTTTGTCCCTTTTGAGGTAAAGACGAACACATTTATCAAATTACAGGGGTGGAACTGCTGTGTCATAGGGAGGCAGACATTCAGAGAAAGCTGAATTTGGTGTGAAATCTCCATACACTATAGTGACAGAAAGCAATGAATATTTGTTTAAACAAGGATTCAGCCAAGTAAAACATTCTTCAGGCAGATTAGGCCAGCTGGCAGCCAGTTCATAAACTATGGCTGGGTTGAACTTGACAGTCTGAATTAGCCCTCATGGTCTGAGATTAGCTTCGTTGGTGTTTTTGTCTTGCTTCTTAGATTTTTATAACACCTTTCATTATAAAAGAAAATTCAGGAAAAGGAGAAAAAAATACCCCTGAGGGTTCACCCCTGAAGCAAGCATGGTGACATCTTTGTGTACCATGTTCTGGTGCTTTCCTCCTCCTCTGAATATAGTGTGTGTGTGTGTTTATTTTCTTACACATGTGCAGAATTGCTCTGCATAAATTATATATTCTGCCTTTTTGACTCAGTCATAAGCGTTTGCATGTTATTACACGGTGTTCCTTGGGCTTCCCAGGTGGCTTCACTGGGTAAAGAATCCTCCTGCAATGCAGGAGACAGGGAAGACATGAGTTTGATCCCTGGGTCGGGGAGATCCCCTGGAGGAGGGCATGGCAACCCAGTCCAGTGTTCTTGCCTGGAGAAGCCCATGGACAGAGGAGCCTGGTGGGCTACGGTCCATGGGGTCGCAGAGAGTCGGGCAGGACTGAGCGACAGCACATGCCGCCCACCGTCTTCCTGTCCACCTGTGGCTGGTTTTAGATTCATTTAACTTTCCGAGTGGAGAGAAAATAATTCCTGTCTCTGTTTTTAGATTTATCTTTACATCTATGAATACAAGGGCCGCTGCTAAGAGAGCTTTCCCTCTTAATAATAAGCCTTTATTCCAGGCATATAGGAAAGTGGTTTTAAGAGCATGAAGTCTGTGGCCGCTCTACTCAGGTCCAGAATCCTAGTTCTTCTGATTTCCCACCATGTGACTTCTCCAGGCCTCAGTTTGCTTTATCTGGAAAATGGGGACAATAAACAGTGTCTGCCTCATGGTTTGTTGTGGGGATTGAATGAGGCGACACATGTCATATGCTTAGAACAGGGTTTGGCATTTTGTAAACATAGCAAGGTCTAGCTTTTTATTTTTAGCTATAAGAACTATTTTTGGGTGTATTTTCCTGTATATAAAATCGATATTTGTTCGTTACAGAAACTGTAGAATACTCAGAAACCTCTGTGAGCATGATATATTGGGGCCTCCCTGGTGGTCCAGGGGCTGAGTTGGTGCTCCCAATGCAGGGGGCTCGGGTTCCACCCCTGGTCAGAGAGCTAGATCCACATGCTGCCACTGAGACTTTGCACGCTACAGCTAAGTTGCCGTGTAACACAGGGAGCCCGGCCTGTGCTCTGTGATGGCCCACAGAAGTGGGGTGGAGGGAGGTGGGGGAGGTTCAAGAGTGAGGGGATATATATATAATTATGACTGATAGAGCAGAAACCAACACAGCATTGTAGAGCAATTAAAAAATCCCACGTGCCACAACTAAAAAAAAAATAATAATAATCCCGTGTGCCACAACTAAAGGTCCCACACAACTGCACAACCGCACTCTAAGACCTGGCACAGCCAAATAAATGTGTGTGAAAGTCTCTCAGTCATGTCTGACTCTTTGCAATCCCATGGACTATACAGTCCATGCAATTCTCCAGGTCAGAATACTGGAGTGGGTAGCCTTTCCCTTCTCAAGGGCATCTTCCCAACCCAGAGATCAAACTCACCAGGTCTCCCGCATTGCAGGCGGATTCTTTACCAGCTGAGCTATCAGGGAATAATTATTAAACAAACAACCCAAAGCCATTTGTGAGTGTATTTTGCCAGTCCGCTCTCAGTGCTTATCTAACATGGTGTGTGTTTACTCAACATCGTAACAGAGGGACTGTTTGGTAACCTGTTTTGCAGTGACCTGCGTTTTTCTCTGTCACTGGGAGCTGTTCTCTGTGGGCCTCTCGGATTTCTGCATGTTTTCAGGCAGAAGCATGGACCCTCTGTTCAAGGGTGTTTGTATAGTGGTGGTTAGACGTGCTGCTTCCCCCTCAACAAGAGGGCAAGACTGGTTTCTGCTCAGTGTAATACAGAATCACCCTCTAAGATGAGGTCAGCAGGCTGCCTGCCCCCTAGAAGAGACCCTGGTGCCCTAAGTTCAGGGTTCCCCAGCAGGGGAGGATGGGCAGTGTGTACAGCACCCTCTGGGGCCCCCTCACGTCACCCCGCGGGACCTGGGCCAGGAGGCCTGCTGCAGTAAGAGGTCAAGTCCTTTGTCTCTGATCCGGGAGTCTTAGGTCTTCTCCAGCCCCACCTGTGGGCTTCCACGTTAGGTACAGTCTCTGCTCATCACAGGCCTGGCGAGCATGTCCACAGTCTTCTCCAGCGTGATCTCCAGTGGCTCTGCAGTAGTTCCTCATTTTCTTTTTCCTTCTTTGGTCCAGTCTCTCATCATTGGAAACGTAGGTTATTTTGAAATTTTCACCATTTTAGCCTTTTAAAACATTTTATTGAAGTATTGCTGATTTGCAAGGTGGTGTTACTTTCTGCGGTATGGCAGAATGATTCAGTTACATGTATGTACACGTTTTTTTTCATAGTCTTTTCCATCATGATTTATCACATGATATAGAATACAGTTCCTTGTGCTTTACAGTAGGACCTTGTTGTTTAATTCTTTTCACTGTTTTAAACAATGCTGCAGTGAGCCGTCTTGGAGCTGAGCTTGGTGCTCGTGTGACTGTTTCCATATGATAAATAGAAATGACAGGATCTGGTATTGGTGTGTCAATATGCCCATTGTAGGTTGAGGCCCCGCTGATTCTGAGCCCCTGGAATTTTCTATGTTGTAGATCTTGGGCTCTTTTTTTAAAAAAGATTTTTTATTTTTAAAAAATGTTATTTATTTTACTTTTTGGCCATGCCTCGAGACATCCTCGTTTCTGGACCAGGGATTGAACCCTCGCCCCCTGTAGTGGAAGGATGGAGTCTTAACCACTGGAGTGCTTGGGAAGTTCCCAGATCCTGAGCTCTTGGAGGACAAGGACATCGTCATCCTTGTCCCCTAATACTGAACACACAGTAGGTTCTCATCCAGTGTTAGTTGGAGTCAAACAAGGTCCACCGATAGCACCAAGAGAATGCCTCAGCACCATATGGAATGGCTGGTTGAACACACTGGGTATCTTTCATCACCATTGTCCTCAAGAGATAGTCTCAATGTCACGAAATCATGTAAGGAGATGGAAGGCAAAGGAAATCTAGGATCTGGGGGGCTGCACGGAGGGGGGGCCTGCGTCATCTCCTTAGCCCCCTAAATCGTCCCCACAGTTATGTCTGAGACCCAGCCCTGTTGTTGCCATACTTGTCATTCTTCCTTCTGTGTGGCTTCCATCACCTGGGAAGACCACGTTGTTTAAGAATTTCACAGTTGGTGGGCGTTTGGTTATTGTATTTCCGCGTAGGGCTCTTGTGAGCAGTGCTGCAAAGAACAATCCAGCACAAGCTGTCGCTCACGCACAAGTTGTCGCTCACGCACAAGTTGTCGCTCACGTAGGCATCCCTGTTGGGTATATACAGAGGAGAGAAATTTCTGGCCATGGTATGTCTGTGTGAAGCTTTAGTTGCTGTTTAGTCACTCAGTTGTAACTGACTCTTTGCAACCCCGTTATCTGCAGCACACCAGGCTTCCCTGTCTTTCACTATTTCCTGGAGTTTGCTCAAACTCATGTCCATTGAGTCGATGATGCCACCCAACCATCTCATCCTCTGTCACCCCCTTCTCCTCCTGCCCTCAATCTTGCCCAGCATCCTGCTCTTTTCCAAGAGTGGGCTCTTCACATCAGGTGGTCAAAATATTGGAACGTCAGCCTCAGCATTAGTCCTTCCAATGAACATTTAGGGTTGATTTTCTTTAGGATTGACTGGTTTGATCTCTTTGTTATCCAAGGGACTCTCAAGAGTCTTCTCCAGCACCGCAGCTTTAGTAGCTACTCCCAAATGGTTAAAAAGTGTTTATTCCATAAATGGCTTCTTGAATCCAAGAATCAGGGTGATGTATAAACTGAAG
This sequence comes from Bison bison bison, assembly GCF_000754665.1. Classification (NCBI taxonomy): domain Eukaryota; kingdom Metazoa; phylum Chordata; class Mammalia; order Artiodactyla; family Bovidae; genus Bison; species Bison bison. The sequence continues at coordinate 10,125,259 of NW_011494867.1, read as the reverse complement.
TCATCTCTGCAGTCAGGCCTCCCAGGCAGATGGTCCTGCACTCAGACGGGCCTGGGCTTGGGATTTAGTGCTTGCAGGAGGCTTCTCAAAATTCTTAATAATTTTATCTTTATGTGTGTGTTTTGTAAGTGATGTGCAATAGGAGAACAGTGCACGTGCTGGGGCTTGATGGGTCTCCCTGCCACTACCTCCCTGCTTCCCAGAACGAGTTTGAGTCACTGGCTCACTGCCCCCTCCCCAACCCCCCAGTTACCTCCACTGCCCTCCGCCAACTCGTCCTGTGGCCATCCTCTGTCTGAGGGAGCCCGTCATTAAATAGCGAATGAAGAACACCATGACCGATTGAGACAGAAGAAGGGGAGGATGAAGAAGAGAAAAAGGTTTTTTCTGCCTTTTGAACAAGGGCTCCACATTTTCACAGATTCTGCAGTGGCCCTGGCTGGAGTTTCTCCCCTGCTTCCCGGGGCCAGGCTCTCTGCCAAGCACTTCACACATGTGATCACACTGAGCCTCTCACTGCTCCTGTGAAATCAGCATTATTGTTGTCACCCCCTTTTGCAGACAAGGAGCTGAAGACAGGGAGCAAGGAAGTAGCCTCCTGAGTGGAAGCTGGAAAGTGGGCATCGGGCAGGTTTGAAGCCTGTGGCTTCTATTCCCAAAACCTGTGCCTGTTACCCGCTTAGGGCACCCGGCCTCCTGCAGGTCTGGACTCCCGCAGGTCTGGGCCAGCTTATCCAGGAGAAGCGGAAGAGCTTTGTAGAAAAGGGATCCTGCATCCGTAGGCATCAGCCAGGGCAGCATCAGCAGAAGGCCCTGCTGGCGTTTAGGCTGGGGCTTAGCCCCCAGGAGCTGGTAGGGGGCAACACCGGGATAGGGGGGCAGCCTGCTGGGCCAAGAGGGCTCCGCTTCAGGGTGCTGAGCTTCATGAAATGATCATGAGGTCACAATTCATAATGCATGAGGGGTCAGGTGGGGGGGCCTCGCTGGACACAGGGCCTTTGTTCCCAGAGGGGACTGCGGGAGCACTTTGCTTGTAATCATCTCAGAGAGGAAGGAAGCCAACAAGATTTATCTCCCGGAGTCTAATCAACTTCCTCTAGGGCGGCTGCTATCTGTCCCGCACAGAACTCAGAATGTGACCCCAGAGAACGCTTTCGATGAGTTACTAAGGATCAGACTTTGAAGGGCCCAAGATATATAGCTTGCTCACAGTGTCTTAGAAAATACACATTCTATTGTGTGTGTATGAGTGTAGCTTCTTTCCCAGAACAGCCATTTCCCAGATCTATGTGTCCATCACACTCCTGGCCTCTTTGTGAAGTTTTGTTTATTTATTTCAGTTTGGTTTGTTTTTAAATTGAAGGAGACAGGAGATGACAAGAGGGGATAGGATTTGCCCTGATCAATAGCTCAGCTGGAGATGGACTTAAGATCAGAGGTCAGCCAATCAATCACCAAATGGGCTTTGAGGCGCTCCAGCCTAGAGGCGAGGTTCATGGGAGAGTGAGCACGGTTCTTAAGCCGTGATCCCTAGGCTGAAGCGGCCTGGGGGCTGTGGACTGCCTGTCTCAGGGAGTTTCAAGGCACATTTGTTCCTTGCCAGCTGCTGACTCTGCTGCTTTCTGGAGGCCGTGTCGGTGGGACCCTGCCCCACCCACCACCCGCAGGCCAGAACTGGTTGCACGAGGGCTGGACACCTGACCCACGCTGGGCTGGTAGGTGTCTCTGGCCCGTGAGATGTCGTCAGGGCTGATGCTGGAACAGAGGAGGCGGAATCTTGGCCGGCAGTCCTGTGTGTCTTGTTCACAGGCTAAGCAGGGGTGCAGACGGGGAGCTCGAGGGGCCAGCGGGGCCAGGGGTGGAGATAAAGAGGAAGAGATCTTCTCCTGGTTTTCCAGGCCCTGCTTCCAGCACCGTGAGACCCAACCATGTGCACGCCTTTGGCCTTCCAGTGAACTTCCCTTTGATGATCCAGGGTTCTAGAATGGCCTTATGCAGGACCAGCCACATAACTCAGGGTCTTAGTGTAAGGAAACCATAGGGCCCCTTGTTCATATGTTATTAAGAATTTCAAGGGGACAGCAGCAGAGCAGGAAAGCAAGTGTGAGGGGGTGCTTCTAGGCCAGGCTCTGCGACTGTGCAGCTTGTGGGCCCGTGGGAGCCAGCCCTGGGTTCCTGTTACCTGCCACCCGAAGAACGTTGAGCAAGATGGACAGGACCCAGCAGGAAAGGTGGCCTTCCCACCTGAACAAAAGGTATTAGAAAATCCGTCCCAGAGCTGCATCGAAGAAGGCAGCCATAGGCCGGGAAACCAGAATGAACGGAAAAAACCCCAGGAATAAAAGGAAGACATTCCCAGGGCCGACGTCTAGCAGGGAGCCCTGGGGTGGGCTGGGAGTTGGGAACAAACTCCTTTAAATTCCCTACCTCTGGGTAAGTGGAGACAGAGCCCGAGGTCCAGGGGGAGGAAGCACCGAGGGCAGAGCAGTGCAGCCCACGGACCTCACACGGGGGCCACCAGAGCCCATGGCAGTGAAGAGGGGAGCCTGGACCAGATCAGAGCAAAGAGGGAGCACGTCCCCTTCGCCCAGTGTGGAGAGTGGGGCTGCAAAGCCCCATGGGAACCTCTCAGCGATGCGGCCGCACAGCTGTCCTTTGGTGCCTGCTGCTGTGTTTAAGTAACCAAGGGGTGAACTGAATCCTCTTCTCGTTCTCCATCATGAGTTCAAGTATTCCCATCCCATTACACCCCTAAAGGCCCATCTCCAACTGCCATCACGTTTGGAGGTGAAGGCTTCACCATATGAAATTTGAAGGGACACGAACATTCAGACAATAACATCTGGCTGAGGGTCTTACCCTTCTGACCTGGCTCTGTGTCCTGACTCTGATGCTGTTAACCCATCTTCGCTGTGGAAATTGCTCAGTTCTTCCATGGAGTCTCTGAATGTGGGCGTGGCCTGGGGACCCCCGCCAGCATGGGTGTGTGTGATTTCTTGCTTTAAGTTTCTGGCGGGTAGTTATGTTACTTTCGCATGGAACGAACAAATAGTCTAAGATTTTGTCAGATGAATGCACAGCCCTGGTGTTATTTCAGCAACAAGATCACGTTCTAAGAGCAGCATCCGCATGGATGTTTCCAGCAGCGGCTCAGCTGGGCGGCTTCCTTCCTGCCCCTGGCCCTTGGCTCCGACCTCCCTCCGATGAGGAGATGGTCGGAACCCACGCCCGCCTCTCCTCCTGCCACGGCAGCCAGGAAATGACGCGGGTGTCCTGGAGCGGGGCCTCACCCCCTGGAAGGGAACCAAAGGCGCTTTGCAGCTGGAACTCTCGAATAGAAGAGGAGGTTGTGAGCAGCCCAGGAGGATGCTTCCAGAGACAGTACCCGGGTCCTCAGGGGCTCCGGGGGGATTCCTTTCAGGAATGCAGAGGCGGGACTGGCCATTCTTTTCTGGAAACGTCACTGCTCACATCACATTCACTGTCCTGTTTGCGCCCCTGAGTGAGAGGATCAGAGCAGAGTGACTTCAGCAGGCAGAAAGCCATTGTGTTAACAATGCAAACCCAGCAGCCCAGATTGCTCATACATTTGCAAGTCAGTAAATTTTTGTTTCTTCGTTCCAGTTCTGGCTTGTCTGCTGGGACAGCTGTTTGTCCAGAGTTTCCCAACTAGTCCCCAGGGAGCTGTGCTCACCCAGGAGATTCCCCCTGGCCTGGCCCATGGAAGCCAAGGATGGCGGAGGGAGGGAGTGGGAGTGGGCCTGGGGGTCCTCTTTGAAAGGCAGCAGAACAAATCCAGGGTCCAAAATGGGCAGGCAGAGTGACATAGCAGGAGAGCGTAGTGGTTAGCACGAGGGCTGGGGCATCAGACGACTCGGGCCCCGCCACCCGCTCCAGCTTTCCACAGTCACAGTGACTGGGGCTTCACAGGCCCTCTCTGAGGGTCTGTTTCGTCATCTGTAACATGGTGACCGTGGTTTCTACTTCACCCTGAGAGGCACTGAAGCTGAAATGAAATTGTGTCTATAAAGTGCAGGCGTTGGGCAACCGTTGTTAACTGCTGCCTTCCCAGGGTCATCGTGATCATATGCTGGGTGAGGGTTGGGGGGAGGAGGAACTAGCCTTTATCAAAGTCAATAATGTACCAGGAACTTTACATTTCATTCACTCCAAACAAGAATCCTGTGAAGTGGCCAAAAAAAAAAAAAACTTCCCTGGTGGTCCAATGTTCAGGACTCTGTTTCCACTGCAGGGGGCACAGGTTCGATTCCTCACTGGGGAACCAAGATCCCATATGCCTCGTGGAAGGGCCAAAAATAAAATTAAAAAAAAAAGAAAGAGAGGCAGGGCAGGGCTTTTCAAAATTTAATGTGTGTACAAATTCCCTGGAGGATCTTGTTAAAATGTGGACTCTGGAATCTGGGGCGGGTGTGGGTGCTGGGGTTCCATACTCCTAACAGACTCTCAGGCCATGCTGGTGTTGCTGAGCCGTGACCACACTGTCCCGCAGAGTGGCCTGACCCGCCCTCTCTCCCTACTGTCCATCTCCTAAGCCCTCATCCTCCCTGACCGGGTCCCATCCTTTGTGACCCTTTCTCCTCTCCCTGCCCTGTTGTACTATCCTCATAGCCCTTGTGATAAAGGGATTACGTCCATTTTACAGATGGGGAGACTGAGGCCAGCTGAAGAGCTGGTGCAGGTTGCACAGTGAGAGAATCTGCAGAGCTCAGCTCCTCAGCCCTCTCTGGGGGATGGTGGGTGCATCACAGAATCTGTCCGATGGGTACTGGTCAAGGGGATTTTTGCCCTTAAATTCGGTGAGTTTTGATCCTGTTCACGAGCCAAACCTGCTTTTCTTTTCTTTTTCCTTTCCTCTGTTTCCTTTCTTTCCTCTGTGGCAGAGGGCAGCAGTTAAGCTCACTGATTCTGAACCAGGTGCCTGAGTGTAAATCCCAGGTCTGACCTCCTTCTGTGATTTCCAGAAAGTCTGTTAGCCTTTCTGTGCCTCCATTTCCCCAGATGTAGTACTTGGCTAATGCCAAACCTAGCTCCTGGAATTGTGGAGATGATCAAATAAATCTGCCATTGAAGGGCCCAGAGCAGCACCTGGGCAGGTCATGAGCATGATTCCTGGGCTTGGTGTTGTTATATTTGAAAATAACAACAAACCTATGTTTGCACAAAGAACAGAGCTCTGTTGGAAGACTCTCTTGGTCGGTTCCTTGGTGGCCGGACTGGCAGTCTGCTCTGCTTGGAACCGTAGGTCTAGCTCTAGCCTTGCCCTCTCGGCTATGTGACGTTGGGCAAGTTCCTAGGCCTTTCTGGGCACTGTTTCTCCCATCTGAGAAAGCAGGGCTCGTCCTCCCTGCAAGATTCCTCCGAGCAGTCAGAGAAATCCTGGGTCTTCAGCAAGGGGCTGGGGTCTCTCCCTCAGAACTAAGGATCTACGATTCACACCATATGACTTCCGAGGCAGAATTGTGTTTCTCTGAGCCTGGAGCGAGCACCGCTGGAAAGCCCCCGGGTCGTTGATGGCTCAGCCTCAAAAGCTGCAGACACTGCCTCTCCATTTCCCACATTGTGGGCTGTGGAGGGGCAGGTTTGTCATGCCCACGTGGGGTTGATGCCATTAGAAGCGAGTGTGTCAGGGCAGCTCTCAGTCCTGACCCGGGAGGCAGCTCACCCGCGGTTCTCCCAGACCTCGGCCTGCACTGAGAATGTGCTGGGGCTCGGGCCTTTCGCCCCCGCTCTGGGTGTCACGTGGCTTTCC
>NW_011494867.1:10118638-10119389 GCF_000754665.1 Bison bison bison | reverse complement strand
ACCTGTGTGCCGCAACTATGAAGCCTGGGCTTGAGAGCCCTCGGACCGCAACACAGGAGCCTGTGTGCCTCAGCTACCGAAGCCCATGTGCCTAGAGCCTGTGCTCTGCACCAGGAGAAGCCACTGCAGTGAGAAGCCTGCGCACGGCACTAGAGAGCAGCCCCCGTGCAACAGTGAAGACCCAGGTCTCCTGCATTGTAGGCGGATTCTTTACCATCTGAGCCACCCGGGAAGCCCAGTGAAGACCCAGCACAGCCAAAAATAAAATTAAAAAAAAAAGAAAGAGAGGCAGGGCAGGGCTTTTCAAAATTTAATGTGTGTACAAATTCCCTGGAGGATCTTGTTAAAATGTGGACTCTGGAATCTGGGGCGGGTGTGGGTGCTGGGGTTCCATACTCCTAACAGACTCTCAGGCCATGCTGGTGTTGCTGAGCCGTGACCACACTGTCCCGCAGAGTGGCCTGACCCGCCCTCTCTCCCTACTGTCCATCTCCTAAGCCCTCATCCTCCCTGACCGGGTCCCATCCTTTGTGACCCTTTCTCCTCTCCCTGCCCTGTTGTACTATCCTCATAGCCCTTGTGATAAAGGGATTACGTCCATTTTACAGATGGGGAGACTGAGGCCAGCTGAAGAGCTGGTGCAGGTTGCACAGTGAGAGAATCTGCAGAGCTCAGTTCCTCAGCCCTCTCTGGGGGATGGTGGGTGCATCACAGAATCTGTCCGATGGGTACTGAGCTCTGCAGATTCTCT
>NW_011494867.1:10114026-10118538 GCF_000754665.1 Bison bison bison | reverse complement strand
GTCGCGCGGCTCAGCTGGAGGTTCCAGAAGGCCTGGGCAGCCTCTTGGACTGGCAGGGCTGGCGAGGGTGGACTGTGCTCTCCGAGGGCGATTGACATGGAGTCTTTTGACTTCTTAGCTTGGCTGGTGCGGCTGAACAAAAGAGGGAGACAGAGCCCTGGGCCGCATGACTGCGGGGAGGCGAGGAGGGGGCTTGGGGGTGAGCAGGAGAGGGGAACCTCCCCCAGCCTGGGGTTGAGATGCTTCTCTGCACCCAAGGCTGCAAGGGCTGGGGGCAGCCTGCCCCCCTGCCCCTGTCATCACTGCCAAGGTCAGCCTGGGGAGGGGACTGTGAGGGTCAGGGCTAATCACTGAAGGGGACATGCCTAAAACGGGGCTCCTGAAAGTGTGGTCTGGGGACCACTGGCTGGTCAGGGGGAGCCTTCCTTACTTCTGGGCCGGTGCTCAGCGGTTCCCTGGACTTTCATCTTTACATAAAGGAGTGTGTGTGTGTGTGTGTGTGTGTGTAGGAGTGTGCGTGCTCAGTCGTGTCTGACTCTTTGCAATCCCATGGACTGTAGCCCACCAGGCTCCTCTGTCCATGGGATTTCCCAGGCAAGAACACTGGAGTGGGTTGCCAGTTCCTTCTCCAATGCATGAAAGTGAAAAGTGAAAGGCGCTCAGTCGTGTCCGACTCTTGGCGACCCCATGGACTGCGGCCCACCAGGCTCCTCCATCCATGGGATTTTCCAGGCAAGAGTACTGCAGTGGGGTGCCATTGCCTTGGCAGGCGGGTTCTTTACCTCTGCACCACCTGGGAATCCCAAGTAAGGGATACTTAGCCATGACTCAAAAATTAAGTTATTGAGTCCTTGTAATGAGTTGCTGTCCACGGGGAAAATCTTAACAAAAAGTATGCACATCTGTCTCTAATTTCCCCAGTGGGACTGATGACAGGGCTGCCTGCTGGCCCCTCTCAAATCTTTACAGCTCTGAGCAGGGAAACGGGTAATGTTTCTTTTTTGTTTCTGCATAACTTTGTTTCTTTAGCACACACATACCATACATATTTACCACTAAAAGTACAGTGATATGAAAAAGCCATGTAATCACCACCCAGACCAAGAAACAGAAGATACAATGTACCCCAAACCTCGTTTACTCTCCTCCTTTCCACAAGGGCTATCAACTATTTTGACTTCTGTATTATTCATTCTCTTGATTTTTAAAAATACTGTCTTTACTACTTATATCTTAGTATTGCCTGCATTAAACTTTATATAGATGGAATAATGCAATATGTTTCTTGTAAATTGCCTTTTTCATTTGATGTTCCAAAGTGTTGGTGGGTTTGATCATTTCATTTTCACTGCTGTGTGATATTCCACTGGAGGAAAATATCGCAGTTTATTTCTGTTGCATTGTTTTATAAAGTTCTGCTGTGACACAGCTTTGCTTATTTGTTCATATCTGCTTCTGTGCCCTTATGGCAGAGTTGAGTAGCTGTGACAGAGGCCACATAGCCTGAGAGCCTGAAATGTTTGCTTTTGTACAAACGGGTTGTGTTTCTCTCAGAAAGGGAACTGTGGAAAGATGCCCGGAAGAGGAGACAGGGTCTTTGAAAGGAGGGGAGAAAGCCTGGAAGAGAGGGGAGAGCAGGGAGTCCTGGGGAGGGTGGGGTGGGGTCACTGCTGCTTGGGGTGGGGCTTCGGGAAAGAGATGAGCACAGAGGACTCTTGTCGTGTGGTGGCCCCGTGTGTCTCAAATCCCGTTCCTGGCTGTGGGGACCCACCCCCTGCTGAGTCTTGAGCTCAATGCCAGGTTGAACTCTGTGTCAATTCAGAGTCCTGGTTGGACTCAGACATTGGCGGAGACTGATCAGGTGGGACACTTGTGATGGATCGGCGGGGAGGGAGCAGGATGGGAGAGCCCCGGTGTGGGTCTGATCCCCGGGGAAAGGAGAGGAAGAAGGGAGAGGCTTGGCCTGCAGGGCAGCGAAGGTGGGGTGACAGGAGCCCCACGTGGGGCGGCAGTGGCTCAGTCCTCCGGCTCTGTCCCTGGCTGGGAGCAGGGGGGCCGTCAGGTCCTGTCCTGGAGGGCGTCTCCTGCATCGGCAGGCGATTCTTTACCGCTGAGCCAGGGTGGATGAGCACCTGCCAAAGGAGTTCTTTGAAAACAAAATCCAGCTGCCTTGAAAAATCTTATCAGGTGCCTGCTTGGAATTCCCGTCCCCGGCAGCTCGCTGGCCCTTCTGCCTGAGAATGAGGCTCATTTGGCTCTGGAGGTGTCTGGGGCAGCCGGGCAGTGGCCCCTAGGGCAGGATGGGGCACCTCGTGGAGCCTCTCCTTATGGAACAATGCCCTTGGGGGTGCTGGGTGAGTGCACGTGTGCAGTCCTGGGTCCCTGCTTCCCTCGAAAGATGGTGTTGAAAACCAGCCCAGGAGGAAGTTACTGCAGGTCTGGAGTAACTGAGAAACACGAGTGTTCTACAAAGCAATGCATGTCGGGTATTTTGCCTTTTAAAAATGTCTTGTCTTTCTAAGATTTCAGTGTTAAAGTGATTTTACTTTATGGGACAGAGGTGATGATAAATGGTATTACTTTTTTTTTTTTTTTTAATGTCCTGGTCAGTAAATAAGAAGCAGACAGCCTCGTATCAGCCCCTCGGTGTTTTTAATTGGCCCCTGATGGTTCGGCTGTTGGTATAAAGGTACGTGCACAAGGGTGTCAAGTGCAGCATCACACGTAGAAGCAGAAGATGGGGAGTATGCACGGGGCACTGGCTTCATCAGTTACGTGTCCTCACACCGCGGCGTGTAACGAGAACAGAGGCTGGTGGGGCTCCATGGTGAAGCGGAGGATGGAGAGGTATAAAAGTGTAGTTGGCCGCTGGAGTGTGTGTTTAAGGGGAATGGATGGTGGCGAAGATGGATTCATAACAAGAGTTCTGAGAAAATCTACAGTGAGCTTCTGGCCCTGGTGGCCTCTGAGGAGCAGGACTGGGCACCATGGTGAGATTTCCTTCCTCTCTCCAACTGTTTGGAATTGTTACTGCGTTCGCATATTAAGGTTTCAACCAGCAAGTTAATTAACAAAGAAACTGGGAGCCAGAGTTGGAGGAGGATGTTGATCAGGAAGGAAGTACCCGGTTTGGGGCCTGTGATGGATTTTTCTTCTTTACGCTGATGGTTCTGAAATTCCCATCGGCTGGTACCCTCGGAGGCTATTAAGTGCGCACACAGCTCGGGGCTCTCATCTCACTGAGGCTTTGTTCTCAAAACTTGAGGTGTGTGGAAATCACAAGGTGGGGGCTTCTTCAAACACAGCTGGCCGGGCCCCACCCCAGAGTCTCTGAGACAGGTCTGCCTGGGGCATGCTGCTGCAGCTGCTAAGTCGCTTCAGTCGTGTCTGACTCTGTGCGACCCCATAGACGGCAGCCCACCAGGCTCCCCCATCCCTGGGATTCTCCAGGCAAGAACACTGGAGTGGGTTGCCATTTCCTTCTCCAATACATGCCTGAGGGACTGAATTTCTACCAGGCTCCCAGTGACGCTGCACTGCTGATTCCGAACTCTGTGTTGAAGACCCCTGCTTTGAGTGCTCCAGCCCTGGAGTTGGGTGTTCCTTTCCCCAGATAACTTGCTGTTGTAGCTGCTGCTGCTGCTGCTGCTGCTAAGTCGCTTCAGTCGTGTCGGACTCTGTGCGACCCCATAGACAGCAGCCCACTAGGTAACACTTGCCCACAAAGCAGTAGGCAGCCGATGAGGAATGCACCAGCCACTGTGATGGTTAACTGGGTAGGCAGAGCAGTGATCCCAGACTGGCTGAAGCTGGGAACCCCTGGGAGCATTACAGACACCCACACCTGAGCCCCCACCGCAGACTGGCTATGTCAGACGCTTTCAGTGTGGGCCCAGCTGGGAGAAGCTTTGAATACCGAGTGTCCTAGGGCTGGTGCTGCGGAGCACCACAAGCCGCATGGCATGAAGAGAAGTGTGTCCTGTCTTAGCTCTGGGAGCCAGAAGTGTGAACTTCTGACTGTGGGGAGATCTGGTTACGAGGTCTTTCTCCTTGGCTTGTAGTCATCTGACTATTGTCTCTCTCTCCTTTTTTCAATTTTTATTTTATTTTGAAGTATAGTTGATTTCCAATGTTGTTAGTTTCACGTGTACAGCAAAGGGAATTTAGTTATACATAAACAAAATATCTATTCTTTTCCAGATTCTATTTCCCATTATACGTTATTGCAGAGTATTGAGTAAAGTTCCCTGTGCTATATAGTAGGCCCTTGTTTTTGTTTGTTTTTATGAACAGGAGAAAATCAAACTTTTAATAACATGTATACATAGCGTCGGAGGAGGCAATGGCAATCCACTCCAGTACTCTTGCCTGGAGAATCCCATGGATGGAGGAGCCTGGAAGGCTGCAGTCCATGGGGTCGCTGAGTTGGACACGACTGAGCGACTTCATTTTCACTTTTCACTCTCATGCATTGGAGAAGGAAATGGCAACCCACTCTGGTGTTCTTGCCTA
>NW_011494867.1:10113506-10113926 GCF_000754665.1 Bison bison bison | reverse complement strand
CCATCTGCTGGGTGGTAGGATGGTCACCACCAGCATCAGACCCCGCTCCGCCGCCCCCACCCCTTGGCTGTGGCACGTGCGATGTGGCCACTGGCTGGAGCCCTTGGAGGGGCACTGTGGCCCCTACCCCCGAGCCCTGAGGTCAGAGGCCGGCTCCCCGCCAGCCTCCTGGGGACGGACTCAGCCCTCCAACATGTCTCTCCTCAGATCCTCCCTCAGCTCCGTGACCTTGACCCTCTGACACCTTCCTCCTTGGAGGTGTTCACTCTCCCTTCCGTGAAGATTTGAGCTCAGGGAGAGAGGATAGAAGGTGTCCAGGCAGCCGGAAGAGCTGTGCCTGGTGGGGCTGGCGGAGATGGGGACTGTGCGGAAGGTCCAGGGAAGTACAGACGAGCCCAGGGGTCAAGCGTCCTGCGCCTC
>NW_011494867.1:10104761-10113406 GCF_000754665.1 Bison bison bison | reverse complement strand
GGGGGAGCCTGGTGGGCTGCCGTCTATGGGGTCGCACAGAGTTGGACACAACTGAAGCGACTTAGCAGCAGCAGCAGCATATACGTAGGGTGGACCCATAAAAATTGAGTAACTCCCCCAAATGGCCAAAACCCTCACCTTTTAAATAATATCTTCAGCTAAAGACAAAAGAGGGTGTTGGGGGTAGGGCTTTGGGACTTCAAAGCTGAGGAAGGCAATTCACCTGGAGATGGAACAGCAAGTGTTTGGTAAACATTTACTGGGCCGTGCAGAGAGAATAGGACACAGAGTGGACCCTTCTCTGAGAGTTCCCCTCCCATTCCTGGCCCGTCTTCACTGCAGGTAGCTGGCGATGGAGGCTCTCTTACAGGAATTTGTTGTTGTTTCGTTGCTAAGTTGTGTCCGATTGTTTTGCGACCCCATGGACTGTAGCCCACCAGGCTCCTCTGTCCAGGCAAGCATCCTGGAGTGGGTTGCCATTTCCTTCTCCAGGGGATCTTCCTGACCCAAGGGTTAAACCTGTGTCTCCTGCATTGGCAGGCAGATGCTTTACCACTGAGCCACCTGGGAAGCCCAGCCAGTTAGAGGAAAGTCAAAATTTCTTCCTCCATCTTTTGTGGTTTGATTTTTTTTTTTTTTAAGCTCAAAATAATCCACATTTCACAGGCATTTTGGTGTGGCAAATTTTGTTCCTCTAAAGTCCCGCCTTTGTAACTTGTAAGTTTCACAGTCCAGAAGCTGAACTGGTGGATTGTCACATCTCATGAAAGAGTCTTAGTGCTGACAGTAGGTCAGTCCTGTTAAATTGATTGCAAGAGGGAGTATCGTATTGTTTTGATTACTGTATCTTTGTAATATAACTTGAAATCAGAAAGTGTGATGTGATCTAACTTTCTCAAGGTTGCTTTTGGCTGTTTGGGCTCTTCCTGGTATGTGCATGCTCAGTCGTGTCCGACTCTTTGCGACCCCATGGACTATAGCCTGCCAAGCTTCTCTGTCCATGGAATTTTCCAAGCCAGGATACTGGAGTGGGTTGCAAAGTGTATTTATTATTATTATGTTTGGCCACATTGCATGGCTTGTGGGATCCTAGTTCCTTGACCGAGGATTGGACCCAGACCACTGCAGTGAAAGCACCCAGTCCTAACCTATAGCAGGGCCTTCTTGATCATCTATTTTATGTATACTGCTGTGCATACGTTCATCACAACCTCCTGGCTTATTCGCCTCCCTCAGCTTTCTCCTTTGATAAGTATAAGTTTGTTTTCTATGTCTGTGAGTCAATTTCTGCTTGGTTTTTAAATATAATTTTATGTATTGACTTAAGTTTGACTTAAGTTCGGCTGAGCTGGGTCTTCGCTGCCGCGCGGGCTTTTCTCCAGTTGTGCACGGCCTTCCATTGTTGCGGCTTCTCTTGTGCAGCAGGGGCTCTGGGTGCGCAGGCTTCAGCAGCGGTGGCTCCCAGGTTCAGCGGTTCTGGCACAGGGGCTTAGTTGCTCTGGGCTGTGTGGGATCTTCCCAGATCAGGGATCGAACCCATGTCTCCCGCAATAACAGGCGAATTCTTTACCACTGAGCCACCAGGGAAGCCCCCAATTTCCGTTTTTTAAGTAAGTTCATTTGTATTATCTTTTAGATTCCACAAGTAAGTGATATCGTATGGTGTTTGTCTTTCTCTTTCTGACTTCCTTCATTTAATAAGATAATCTCTAGGTCCAGCCACGTTGCCTCAAATGGCATTCTTTCTTTCTTATACTGTCTCTTCACATCATCCTCCCTTTATGCACGTCTGTCTCTAATTTTTAAAATAAGGGTACCAGTCATGTTGGATTAGGAGCCACCCTATGCCAGTCTGACCTCATCTGAATGAATTATGTCTGCAGTGACCCTGCTTCCAAATAAGGTCATAGTCTGAAGTCCTGGGCTTAGGACCTGGATGGGTCTTGAGGGAGACAGTTCTACAGCAGACTGGACATAACGTTTGCTTCTCCAACTAGCATGCTCACAAATTCTTGGGGACTTTATGAGGATGCAGATTCTGACTGAGCAGGCCTGGGGCAAGGCCCAGGACTCAGCGTTTCTAATCAGAGTCCATGGAGTGAAGACCAGCTTATATTAAGGAAATATTGTTAATGGCATTGTGGTTAAGTAACAAAGTATCATTTTTTACAGAGATGCAGACAGATTTAAGGCTAAAATGTTAGGATGACTATCATTTTCTTCCAAATACTCCCAAGAACAATAAGAAATAGGGCAAAATGTTGACGATTGTTAAATCTAGATGGTGGGCGTAAGAAGGTTTGTTAATCTGCTTTTCCTCATGTTAGAAATTTTTATCTTTTTTGCACGTGTGAATGTTTTTTTGTTGTTATTTTGTTTTTTAAACTGAGGTTTAGCCGATTTATAATGCTATTAATTTCTGCTTGTTTAGCAAAGTGATTCAGCTTTACATATATATACATTCTTTTGAAAATATTCTTTATCATTTTGGTTTCTCATGTTGTTCAGTTGCTAAGTCACGTCCAACCCTTTGCAACCCCATGGACTGCAACACACTAGGCTTTTTTGTCCTTCAGTATCTCCTGGAGTTTGCTCAGACTCTCGTGCATCGTGTTGATGATGCCATCCAACCATCTCATCCTCTGTCACCCCCTTCTCTTGCTCTCAGTCTTTCCCAGCATCAAGGTCTTTTCTAGTGAGTTAGCTCTTCACATTAGGTGGCAAAGTATTGGAGCTTCAGCTTCATCATCAGTCCTTCCAATGAATATTCTGGATTGATTTCCTTTAGGATTGACTGGTTTGATCTCCTTGCTGTCCAGGGGACTCTCAAAAGTCTTCTCCAGCACCACAGTTTAAAAGGTCTATCTCAGGATACAGAATATAATTGCCTGTGCTCTACAATAGGACCTTGTTGTTGACCATCCTATACATACTGGTTTGCATCTGCTAACCCCAGCCTCTCACTCAGCCCCTCCCCCTGCCCCTTTTCCCTTGGCAACCACAGTCTGTTCTCCATGTCCTCGAGTCTGAGATGGGTGGAAGGACAGGTGGACGCATGGGGGCTGGGTGATGCCTGGGAGTCAGGCACTGGATTCCAGTCCAGGGCTGCGCTGAGCTCTCGGCCTGGGAACGGCAGCTGCGTGTTAATATATACATCAGCATCCTCCGTGTGTTTCTCTCCCACTGTCGTTTCCTTCCGCTTGCCTCCCACTGAGTTCTGAGAGGTGGGAATTCAGGAAGGGCCTGGGATTCTGGGATCCCCTGCTGGATTTACGTGCCCTGGGGGCTGGGGACAATTCCTGTTTAAGCCAGAGTCTTTGCTTCTGTGTCCCCCACCCTTAGGATAATGCCCGGCACACAACAGTCACTCAATAAATGCACTGATTGAACGGACAGTTGTACGTTTACTCTGAAAGCCTGGTCTGCTCCAGAGGAGCCAGGCTCAGGGAAGTCAGGTGACCTGTTCTAAAGGCCAAGCTGGGTCTGAACTTCTAAGCCAGAGCTGTTCACAGGAAGGGGGCAAGCCCCGTACATGATTCTAATATAGTGGCACATTTTCAAAGTGAAAAGAAGCGGGCAACATTAATCTTAATGATCTCGTTAAAAAAAAAAAAGTATTTCTTACATTTGACCGTACGGGGTCTTAGTTGTGTTACGTAGGATCTAGTTCCCTGAGCAGGGATTGAACCCGTACCCCCTGCACTGGGAGTGTGGGGTCTCAGCCATTGGACCGCTGGGCAAGTCCCTTAATGATCTGCTTTTTTGTAACCCAACACAATTGATAATATTTCAACTCGTCATCTCTACTTTATAATCAAGGAAAGATAGCACAAGGGGGACCTTTGTGGTATGGGAAGAGTCCTATATCTTGATCGTGGTGGTGGTTACATGAATCTACGCATGTGATGAAAGGCATTATACACACATATGTCCGTTTCCTGGTTTTGATTCTGTACAGTAATTACGGTAACTACATAAGATGTCCCCATATGAAACGGAGCAAAGGATACCAGGACCTCTGGGTACTGTTTTTGCAGCTTCCCATGAATCAATACTGATTTCAAAATGAAGCTGAAAAATTCGGGGATATTTTAAAATTAAAATTTCCTTAACTTAAAAATTTAAAAATATACACCCAAGACTCTGAACTCCAGTGTGGGTTCACAGTCACAGCCCATCTCGGTTGGAACCAGTTAAAAGGCTTGGTAGCCACGCGTGGCCCATGGCTGCAATGAACAGTGATCCTTCTCAGAGGGGTGTTCCTGGGGGCCTCTTCTGTCTCTCCCGCTTGCCCGTTGTCTGGTAGAAAAGTTACTTCTCTTAACCTTAGATAAGTCACTGCCCTCCTCTGAGCCTCAGTTTTCCTTCTCTGTAAAGTGGGACTAATAGAGGTACTTATGCTGTTTCACTGTTGGAGCATTAAGTGAGAGCTGCGTGTTGGGCACCCAGTTCAGGCCTGGCCCATCGTTCGCTGGGAGCTGACATGAACTCGTAGTGTCACAGTTGAGAGCCCAAGCTGCAGCTTCATCCGCTTCCCCTAATGTTCTGGCACCCTCCTGCCTGGCTGCCTGCTTCTGCTGGTGACGAATGGCCCGAGCGTCTCTTCTGGTTTTAACTGCCGTGGAGGAGGAAGGCCTGTGTCCATGGTCTTTGGCATTTAACTCCTGCTTGTTAGCAGATACCCCGAGACACCCTGTAGTGAGCTGGCTGTGGGCTTGTAGGCCAGATGTGCAGAGACCCCTGCAAAGCTTCTGCGAAACTGAGGACTTCCTCTTTGAGCCCTGGGCTGAACCCACAGCCACCAGGGCGCCTGCTTTTCACCTTATAAGGCAACCCCTGGAGGCACAGGTGAGCAGGCTGCAGGGGCCTCGCCGGCCCAGCCCCCACGGCGCTCCCAGCGGAGCCTGTGCAACGGGGGATGTGACACCTTTTATGGTTTTTGAGAAGAAGAAAAAGACAGAGCACCACAAAAGCAGGAACCCAGAGCTTTATCGTGATGAGAGGGGCTGGGTTGACCTCCCAGACACTGACTGCAAAACCAGGATGCAACTAACCCCACAGAGCGCCTGGCTCACAAAATACCACGGAGGAGGCTGCTGTGTGTGCCCCTGGAGGCCAGAGGTGGCCACAGGAATCAACTGCAGAGCTTAAGCCTTGGGGTGGGGGGTGGCGGTCATGGGATGGGGCTAACCCCCTGAGCCCCAGGGCTCATCCTTGGGGTCTTCCCTGCCGGCCAGCTTAGGTTTTCCCACACGGCCCTTGAACCCCGTTGTATCTTCAAGGGACACTACCCTCTCAGCTTCCCCTTCACCGTGGCATCTGGGGCAGGGGACAGGAAGGTCTCTGGAAGGTGGGCTCTGACCCAAGGCCTGAAGGTGAGGGCATGGAGGAAGTGGGACCCTCATCCTGGTGATGGAAGGGCCTGTGTGAGCTGGGGAAGTTGGTGTGCTCCAGCCCTGAGGTGTGGAGAGCTGGCTTGGCCCTGCCGTGGGGCCTAAAGGGTCTGCCTTGGTTGGTGGGAAGTTGCTGGAGTGTTTTTTAAGTGTTTTAAGAGAGGTGTGATCTGGCTTAACTGGTGGAACCTCACTGAACTACAAGGACACTGGCCTGGATGGAGTTGGGGGCAACCAGCCTCCATCCTGGGCACCTCCTGTGGGGCCAGGTGTGGGGGCGCATGGGGTGTGGGGTGCATGGGGTGTGGGGGCGCATGTGTGATGCCAGGCTCTCCAGACCGCATGTGCCTGGTGCTGCTCTCTGGACAGGGTGGCACGGTCTGCTCTTTCACCGTTCTCCCTGGCTGCCCCCTCCTGGATTTTTCCTTCCTGTGACCCCCTTCATGGAGACTGATGGTGTTTAACTTGGATCATTGGTGGGACCAGAAGAAGCAAGAACCCCAAGTAACTGTCTTAGGGTCCAACCTTTGTAAACCCTGGGCTGTGTGTCTCCACTTTATTCTCCCACCATGTGGCAGGCACCCCCAGGCCCTACTTTTTACCCCACCTACAGTCTCCTAACTGATCCAGGAGAGACAGGAAATGGTTTAAAAAAGTAAAACCTTTGAGAGGTCCCTGGTTGCCTAGTGGTTAGGATTTTGGGCTTTCATTGCTGGGGCCTGGGTTCAATCACTGGTCGGGGAACTGAGATCTTGCAAGCCACTCAGCGCAACCCCACCTCCCCCCCCGCCCCCACACAAAAAAAGGAAACCTTAAAACACACACCCACACGATCCAAGGAGCTTATTATGGAAAAGGGGAGCAAGTGTACAGAGGATAAACTGGACAGGCCGACCTTGGCCAGGTAATCAGGGTCAACCCCAGCAGTGAGGATTTTCGGGGACCACATGGACCCTTGAGATGCTGTGGTGGGAAGGGCACTGGACCTCTGGGGTCTTCATCCCCCAAAGTCCAACCCCAGTCTAACCATGAGAAAAAGCTCCGATGAATCCCGTTAGAGAGGCACCTTACCAAACACCTCTCCCGGTTATCAGTAACCAGGAAAGTCTGAGAAACTGTTACAGTCCAGAGATGCCTAAAGAGACGTGATGATTAAGGAGAATGTAATAAGGGATCAATATTGGTTCATCAGTGGTGATGGATGTTCTGCACTAATGTAAGACGTTAGTCACAGGGGAAACTCAGTCTAGGACTGAGACATACACAGGAACTCTCAGTATCCTCTTCTCAACAAGCTTGTAAATCTAAAAACTGTTCTGAAATGTTCATTGTGAAAACTGACCAGAGCCCATTGTTTTGTGGTGATCATGAGCGCCACCTTGTGGGCACATGGCTACATTAGCTGTGTCACGTCTGGGCTTGGGAAAGGGAAGAGTCCTGCTTCTAGCCCCTTGGTGGTGGTTCCAAATTCTGTGGGAAGAGCAAGCACAGGATTCCTCGTGGCAGCCAGCATCTGTGTGCACCTTGACCGTGGGTTGGAGACTGAGCTGATCCATCCCATTATCACTGGTCCAAGCTAGCAGGTACCATCGCAAAGCCAGCTTTATTTCCTGCTGTCCCTCTTACTTGCTCAGTGTGATGGAGGCAGAGAGCCACCTTTCTGTCCTTGGATGAAAAGCCCAGATCTTCCCTGGGATTTTTCCCTCTCCATTCTTAGGAAATTAGGTCCCAGGGTCACTTTAGATGGAAAGTGGTCCAAGTTCATTCATTAAAGC
Source organism: Bison bison bison (assembly GCF_000754665.1). Lineage (NCBI taxonomy): Eukaryota > Metazoa > Chordata > Mammalia > Artiodactyla > Bovidae > Bison > Bison bison. The sequence continues at coordinate 10,106,238 of NW_011494867.1, read as the reverse complement.
TGTGTCATACCTAGCTAACAGGTGTGGAGCTGGATTTAGCATGAAATCTCTCTCCTCCCCTGGAGTGTATGCCCTGGATCTTAAGGGGGAGGGTGGTTTTCTTCTTCTCTGCTCTGTCCTTCTCCTGTAGCTGCTGTTTCTGACCAGGGTTGCCAGGTAAAACTAGGATGTCCAGTTAAATTTGTCTTTCAGATGAAGAATGAATCCTTTCTTTTTATTTAAGTATGTTCCAGGCAATATTTGCTTCCCTGGTGGCTCAGACAGTAAAAAATATGCCTGTAATGTGAGAGACCCAGCTTTGATCCCTGGGTTGGGAAGATCGCCTGGAGAAGCGAGTGACAACCCACTCCAGTATTCTTGCCTGGAGAATTCCATGGACAGAGGAGCCTGGTGGGCTATAGTCTGTGGGATCACAAAGAGTTGGACACGACTGAGTGATTAACCCTTGCACTTTCAGGCAATATTTGGGATTATTCATACTAAAAAATACTCATTGTCTGAAATTCAGATTCTACAGGGTGTTTTGTATCTTTATCTGCTACATCTGGTGACTCTTGTTCTGCCCTCTGCAGGCTTGCGGGGGAAGGAGGAGAGGTGGTGACAGGCAGAAAGTTTTTATTTGACTGATGAGAGTTTATTGGTTTCCCGTTGCTGCTGGAGCAAAGGACTGCACATTTAGTGGCTTAAGACGTTCATTTATTCTGTTACAGTTCAGGAAGTCAGAAGTCTGAAACCAAGGTATCTGTGGGGGTGTGTTCTCTCTGAAGGTTCTGGAGGAGAATTCCTTCCCTGCCTTTTCCAGATTCTAGAAATCCTTCATCTTCAAACTAGTAGGCATAGCCTTTTCCAGTCCCTCCTTCCTACCAGTCCTCTCCCCTCCCCACCTCTTCTATCATCACATCTCCTCGTCCTACTCTGACCCGCACGCTCTCTCTCACGAGGACCTGGATGACATCGGGCCCACCTGCATAATCCAGGATGATCTCCCATCTCAAGATCCTTAGCTTAATCAGGTCTGCAAAGTCCCCTTTGCCATGTCAGCTCACATACCCGCAGGTCCTGGGAATTAAGACATGAATGTCATTGGGGGCTGCTGGTCAGCCTCCTGGGGGGCAGGCTGGCTTCAGGCCATCTGGGTCTGGCCCGTGATTTGAGCCGACTTTGATCCCTTCTGTGCTTCCTTGGGGGGCCTCCTGGGCCACTGCAGCTCCCCTGACCAGGCAGTGTCTATCCCTGGACTGGCAGCTCCCAGTCTGCCCTGGGCTGGCTGAGCCCCTGCAGCCTGTCACCGTGGGGCCCTGGGGACAGTCACCATGATTCTAGGTGGCTGCGCCCAGTGTGTGTCCTGAGTCTGTCCCAGATCTCATACCTCTGTCCATCTGCTGGGTGGTAGGATGGTCACCACCAGCATCAGACCCCGCTCCGCCGCCCCCACCCCTTGGCTGTGGCACGTGCGATGTGGCCACCGGCCGGGGGC
>NW_011494867.1:10101400-10104661 GCF_000754665.1 Bison bison bison | reverse complement strand
AGCTTGCAGAGTGAAGAAGCTGCCTTTGCTGGGTCTGTGATGAGCTGAGGGCACCCCAGACCAGAGTCACAAAGGGGCCCTCTGGTTAAAGCGGCCTCGTCTGTCCACACAGTTTATCACTGGTTTTTTTTTTTTTTTAATAATTAATTTATTTGGCTGTACTTGGTCTTAGCTGTGGCATTGCAGCATGCGGAGACATATACACACACACACATATATATATATTTTTAAAGTTGTGGCATGCAGCATCTTTAGTTATGGCTTGCAAACTCTTTAGCTGTGGCATGTGGGATCTAGTTCCCTGACCAGGGATCGATCCCCGGCCTCCTGCATTGGGAGCGAGGAGTCTTAGCCACTGGATCACTAGGGAAGTCCCAGCGTATCACAGTTGATGTCGGCCACAGTCACTGCCTGCGGTGGCCTGGTCAGTCTCGTCGTCCATACAGTTCATTCCCGTCCTGTCCTCTTTGGAAGGAGGCTACTGCGCGCAGCCCAGGCCTAAGGAGAGGGAGCCATGGTCCACCTCCTCCCCTGGGGAGCAGCTCCACACATTACTTTGAAATTGGAATGGGTTCTTTGAAAGGGAGACTTGTTTTCTCTTGCACATGTACTTTGTCCATCACGTGTATATGAACATGTTTTATGAGCTTTGCCTTCCAGAAGCAACAGCTATATGAATAGAGAAAGCCTCAGGCTACGTTTGACAGAGATTCACACAAATTTCATTTCATGGTACAGTCCAGAAATGGAAAAACCATTTATACTTTAGTTGCTTTGGGATTTATTCTAAAGGCTTTTTAGATTGTTCTGCAGTTGAGACTTTTTAACACAGAAAGTCCAAATGGTCGTGTGGAATGGCGGCACTGGAGTAGCCTAGGGCCTGTTTCTTAGTCTTCCCCATTGCTGTGTTTCTGATGCTTATTTCAAATCTGTTCTTTCAACCTGGGAATACATACCACAGGAGGGGCTGGAAACCCAAACTGTGCTGTAAGTGAGCTTGGAAAATTCTGGGTATTTCCAAACTTACTATTGAGATGTTGGAACAAGATCTGTAACTGGGCATTCTCCAAATAAACACAGTTTTCTTATTTAAAAAAATTACTTTTTACTGAAGTATAGGTGATTTACAAATATCATGTTAGTTTTAAGTATACAGCCCAGTGATTAGTTATTTGTGTGTGTGTGTGTGTGTGTGCGCTCGCGCGCGCGCGTGTGCGTGCTCAGTCGTGTCCAACCCTTTGCCACCCCATGGACTGTAGCCCACCAGGCTCCTTCTGTCTATGGAATTCTCCAGGCAAGAATACTGGAGTGGGTTGCCATGCCCTCCTCCAGGGGATCTTCTCAACTCAGGGATCACCCGTGTCCCTTGCTTTGGCATGTGGATTCTTTACCAGTAGTGCCACCTGGGAAGCTATATATATATATGGCTGGGAAGCCGTATCTGTATACATATACACAAGCACATACACATATATGTATATATGGGCTTCCCTGGTGGCTCAGACAGTAAAGAATCTGCCTGCAATGCAGGGGATCTGGGTTCAATCCCTGGGTCAGGAAGATCCCCTGGAAAAAGGAATGGATACCCATGTCAATACTCTTGGGGCTTCCCTGGTGGCTCAGATGGCAAAAGAATCTGCCTGCAATGCAGGAGACCCGGGTTTGATCCCTGGGTCAGAAAGATGCCCTGGAGAAGGGAATGGCTAACCACTCCAATATTTTTGCCTGGAGAAGTCCATGGACAGAGGAGCCTGGCAGGCTACAGTCCATGGTGCTGCAAAGAGTCAGACACGACTGAGCGACTAACACTTTCATTTTTTCAGTTTCATAATCTTTTATCATATTCTTTTTTTAAAAAAGATATTTATTTATTTGACTGAGCTGGGTCTTAGTCGCGGTACGTGGGATCTTTGGTTGTGGCCTGGGACCCCTTAGTTACAGCATGTGGGATCTAGTTCCCTGACCAGGGATTGAACCCAGGTCCCCTGCATTGGGAGCGTGGAGTCTTAGTCTAGAGACTAAGATGGTCTAGAGACCATCAGGGAAGTCCCCAGATTCTTTTTCATGATAGGTTATTACAAGATATTGAATATAGCTCCCTGTACTATATAGTAGATGTTTGTTGTTTATCTGTTTTCTTTATAGTTGTACGTATGTGTTAATCCCATGTGCTCCCATTTCCCTGCTGGTAACTGTAAATTTGTTTTCTGTTTATGGTTTCTATTTATGAGTCTGTTTTTTAAATGTTTGTATTATGTTTTAGATTTTACATGTAAGTGATAGCATATAATATTTGTCTTTGGCTTACTTCACTTAGTATGATCACCTCCATATCCATGTGTGTTGCTGCAAATGGTATTATTTCATTCTTTTTTATGGCTGAGTAATATTCCATTGTATGTATGTACACATCTTTTTTTTGCATTCTTGTATTATTTCTTAAAATTTTATTTATTTTTAATTGAAGGATAATTGCTTTACAGAATTTTGTTGTTTTCTGTCAAGCCTCAACATGAAACAGCAATAGGTATACATATATCCCCTCCCTTTAAACCTCCCTCCCCATCCCACCCCTCTAGGTTGATACATTCATCTAGCATCATAATGATACTATACATTAGCCATTCATCTGTTGATGAACATTTAGGTTGCTTCCATGTCCTGGCCTCTTGTCAACAGTGCTTCAGTGAACACTGCGGTGCAGGTATCTTTTTGAATTATGGTCTTCTCTGGATATATGCCCGGGAGTGGGACTTCTGGGTCATATGGTAACTCTATTTTCAGTTTTTAAAGGAACCTCTGAACTGGTTTCCATAGTGGCTGCACCGATTTACATTCCCACCAACAGCGTAGGCGGGTTCTCTTTCTGCCACACCCTTTGCAGCATTCATTGTAGATTTTTTGATGGTGGCCATTCTGACTTGGGCTGCCCTTGTGGCTCAGCTGGTAAAGAATCCACCTGCAATGTGGGAGACCTGGGTTCGATCCCTGGGGTGGGAAGATCCCCTGGAAAAGGGAAAGGCTACCCACTCCAGTATTCTGGCCTGGAGAATTCCATGGACTGTATAGTCCATGGGGTTGCAAAGAGTTGGACACGACTGAGCGACTTTCCCTTTTGCTTTCATTCTGACCAGTGTGAAGTGGTAGCTTGTATCGATGCATTTCTCTAGTAATTAGCCATGTTGAGTATCAAGTGCCTTCTGTCTGTCTTTGGAGAAGTGTCTGTGTAGATCTTCTGCCCAGTTTTTGATTGGGTTTTTC
>NW_011494867.1:10097276-10101300 GCF_000754665.1 Bison bison bison | reverse complement strand
TTGGTTTTTTTTTTTTTTTAATTTTTATTTTGCATTGGATTATAGTTGATTAACAATGTTGTGTTAGTTTCAAGTGTACAGCAAGGTGATTCAGCTTTATATATACATGTATCTATTCTTTTTCAAATTCTGTTTTGTTTTGTTTTTTATTGAGTTGTATGAACTGTATGTATATTTTGGAAATTAAACCTTGTCAGTGGCATCATTTGGAAATCTTTTCTCCCAGTCTGTAGGTTGTCTTTTCATTCTGTCTATGGTTTCCACTGTTGTGCAAAAGCTTATGTGTTTTATTAGGTCCCATTTGTTATCTTTGCTTTTATTTTTTCGCTTTAGGACTGAGAAAATATTGGTACGATTTACATCAGAGAATGTTTTGCCTGTGTTCTCTTCTAGGAGTTTCAGGGTGTCATGTTTTATATTTCAGTCTTTAAGCCATGTTGAACTTATTTTTGTGTATGTTGTGAAGGAGTGTGCTAACTGTACTGATGTCCATGTATCTGTCTAGCTTTCCCAGCACTGCTTGCTGAAGAGACTGTCTTTCCCACTGTATATTCTTGCCTCTTTTGTCAAAGATGAATTGACCGTAGTGTGTAGGTTTATTTCTGGGCTCTTTATTCTGTTTGTTGATCCAAGTGCCTGTTTGTGTGCCAATACCACGTTGTATTATTTATTTATTTAGGCTGCCCTGGGTCTTCACTGTGCTGTGTGGGCACTTCGTTGCAGCATGTGGGCTTTCTCTCGTTGTGGAGTGTGTGGGCTTTGTAATTGTGGTGTGTGGGTTTAGTTGCTCTGCAGCATGTGGGATCTTATTCCCCTGACCAGGGATTGAACCTGTGCTCCCCGCTTTGCAAGGTGGATGCCCTGGGCCACCAGGGCGGTGCTGGTGCCGTGCTGTTTTGATTCCTGTAGCTTTGTAGTGTTGTCTGCAGTCCAGGAGGGTTATACCTCCTGCTGGGTTCTTTCTCCTCAGGATTGCTTTGGCATTGCTGGTTCTTTTGTGGTTCCATGTCAATTTTAGGATTATTCTAATTCTGTGAAAAAATGTCATGGGTAATTTGATGGAGATTAAATTATTAATATTTAAATTAATAATATTAATTATTATTAAATCTGTAGACTACTTTGGGTAGTATGCCATTTTAACAATACTAATTCTTTCAGTCCAAGAACATGGCATATCTTTCCATTTCTTTGAATCATCTTCAACTTCCTTTATCAAGGCTTTACACTTCTCAGCATATAGGTCTCTCAACTCACCGGTTAGATTTTTTCCTAGGTATTTATTTTTTGGTGTAATTTTAAACAGGATTGGTAAACCCAGTTTTTCCTCGTATTTATTAACTTTTGGCTGTGCTGGTGCTGGACCTGTGTTGCTGTGTGGGCTTTACTCTAGCTGCCCTGTGAGCGGGGGCTCCTCTCACTGCGGCGCGTGGGCTTCTCATTGTGGTGGCTTCTCTTGTGGAGCAGGGGCTCTAGGGCACGTGGGCTCGGTAGTGGCAGCCCCTGGCTCTAGAGCACAGGTTCAGTAGTTCTGACACAGGGGCTTAGCTGCTCTGCAGCGTGTGGGATCTTCCCAGACCAAAGATTGAACCCGTGTCTCCTGCATTGGCAGGCAGATTCTTTACCATTGAGCCACCAGTTTTTAAAAGGAAATGTAACAAACCCAGGTTTTAAAGGAATGTAACAAAAATGCACCATTTGAGGACTTCCCTGGTGGTCCTGTAGTTAAGACTTTGTACTCCCAATAGAGAGGGCAGAAGTTTAATCCTTGGTTGTTGAACTAAGATCCCACATGCTCCATGTTATGGCCAAAAAATAAAACGTACAATTCGAAACTTATATAAATGTCAATTAAAAATACATAGATTAAAAAATATTAAAACATGACAGTAACTGCAGTCTGGCCACCATCTGCTATTATATAGCCAGTGAGCTAAGAATGATTTTCTTACTTCAAACAGTTGGACACAAAATCAGAAGAATAATATTTTCTGATGTGTGAAAATTATGTGAAATTCACATTTCAGTGTCCTTAAAAAAGTCAGAGAGGAACACAGCTACGTCCAACTGTTTTTCTATTGCCTGTGGCTATTTTGGTGTCGACAGCAGCTTTGAGTAGCTGTGACAGAGATGGTATGGTTTGAAAAATCAACAATATTTACTATCTGGCCCTTTATAGAAAAAGTCTGCCAACCTCTGGTTTAGTGCATAGCCGTATAAAAGGCTTTTTCAGGGAAGCAAATGATATCACTTGATGATGCTTAGAATTGCTGGCACTTGGTGATGAAAATCAGACTGAATTTTAGTTGGTTTTACTGTTGTGATCTCTACAACTGGGGTGCCCCCAATGCCCCCCCCCAATGCCTGTCCCTGGGACCACCATGGCCCCCTGCACTCAGTGGGCTACAGGAAATTACCTTTTGGCCTAGAATGCAGCCACCCTGGATATTCCTGAAACTACAGTCATGAGTTTTGTGCTCATAAGTTCGGCAGATCTAATCCTCGCACTCCACTGGCTGCAGGTGGCAGAAACCTGAGTGAGCAGAGATGGAGCGCTGGGGTTACTGCCTCTTGTCCCCATCTTCAGGAGGCTGGGGGCTGCTGGGCTTCGGGACACTTTGCTCTTATGGGACAGCCTCCGTGCTCAGACTCATCTCTCCAGGAGGGACCAGGCATCGCTGGCTGGCAGCACCCAGGCAGCCCCCAGACAGCAGGCAGGAAGGGGCTCTGGCCAGGAAGCATCTGATGGGTAAGAAGATGGGGATGAGGATGGACAGAAAGAGCTTGGAAGACAGTAGACCCTTGATGCAGAAGAGGAAAATGTCCAGATGGCCTTGAGTTTTTTTTTTTTTTTTAATTGAAGTACAGTTGATTTATATGCAGTGTGTTAGTTTCAGGCAGAGAGCAAAGTGATTCATATTATATATATATATTATATATATGTGTGTGTGTATATATATATATATTGTTTTTCAGATTCTTTTCCCTTATAGGTTATTACAACATATTGGGTATAGTTCCGTGTGATATACAGGAGGTTCTTGTTGGCTATCTATTTTATATATAGTAGTATGTATCTGTTCATCCCAAACTCCTAATTTATCCCTTCCCCCTTTCCCCTTTGATAACTGTTCATTTATTTTCTATGTCTGTGGGTCTATTTATGTTTTATAAATAAGTTCATTTGTATCAGTTTTTTTTAGATTCCACATATAAGTAATATCATATTTGTCTTTGACTTACTTAGTCTGATGATCTCTAGGTCTGTTCTTACGCTACAGATGGCATTATTTCCTTCTTTTTTATGGCTGAGTAATATCCCATTTGTGTACATGTGCTGCGTCTTCTTTATCCACTCCTGTCGACGGACACTTAGGTTGTGTTTCTATGTCTTAGTGGTAGTGTTAGTTGCTCAGTCGTGTCTGACTCTTTGCGACCCCATGGACTGTAGACCACCAGTCTCCTCTGTCCATGGGATTTTCCAGGCAAGAATACTGGAGTGGGTTGCCATTCCCTTCTCCAGAGGATCTTCGCAACCCAGGGATTGAACCCTGGTCTCCTGCATTGCAGGAGAACTCTTTACCATTTGAGCTACAGGGAAGACCTGTCTTCTCTGTCTTGGCTATTCTAAACAGTGCTGCTGTGAACATAGGGATGCATGTGTTTTTTCAAATGATATTTTTCTCCAGATATATGCCCAGGAGTGGCATTGCTGGATTGTATGGCAACTCTGTAGTTTTTTAAGGAGCCTCTACACTGTTCTCTAGCTCTGCGCCCTTTGTAAGCCTGAAAGTCTCTGTGTATCTTTTAATAGCCCATCTGTTTTCCCACCATAGCCTCTCATTGTCCCGGTCTTTCTCCCCCTTATCTTCCCAAGCCTCTCCTCCACAACCACACTCCCCCCTCACGACTGTCCCCTCCCCTCAATTTAATCCTCCTCCTCCCCACTCATTCAGCGGGTGGAACTGAGTGATAACGGACCAGCGGCTGAGGGAGTGGACTGTGATGCTCACTGTCGTGTCAC
>NW_011494867.1:10095234-10097176 GCF_000754665.1 Bison bison bison | reverse complement strand
GTCACCACGCCTGGCCTGCAGTAGGTGGTCAGTACTATCTGGGCACTTTTGACCAGCAGGGCTCAGCCCCACAGCTCCATGAGCACCAAGGTCAGCCCTGCAGCCTGACAGGTCAGGCCTGTTCACAGTGCATCGGGAATCCTGGACAGCTGAAACTGACAAAGGCAGAGTTTTCATACGATATTGTAGAACAGTGGAGTTTGGATGAAACTTTAAAAAAGCAGTGTTTCAACAGGCTTAGAGCCAAACAGAGCCAGGTGGGAAGGGGCCAGCATCCGGTCTGGGCTGCAGTGTGGACCCGGCTCCTGTTCCCATGGGAACCACGGAGTTAGGAGGGCTATGGACCATCATGGTCAGAAAGCACTTATCTGGATCTGCACTTCGGTTGGAAATCCAGGCTGCTCCTGTGTCAAAGTTAAAATTCTCCCATGGCGGAAAGTTTCATTCTGAATGGTTTTATTCTGAATGGTAGAATTGCAAACAGCAAAGTTTCTGCTCATCTATAATTTTAGAGTTCAAAGTTTCTTTTTGAGTAAAACAGTCACGACACAAGAAAGGGGGTTGTTATGACGCTTTACAGTGGCAGCTGCATTTCCTGGAGAAGTGCGGTTCCTTGTAAACTTGAGGACAGCGAAACCTAGCAGCTGGTTTTATCTGTGTCTGTTACCCTGCCTGATCCTGTGATGCCATTTCTGTCTTGGGGGCAGGATAAGGACTTCTGTGCTGATTGTTCTATTGGCTCTGGCTGGAGGAGGGAAGGATCCTGTTATTGGGGTCTGGCCCAGATCAGGGGGCTCTGGGGACGCAGAGGGAAGTGGGTGGATGCAGGCCAAATCTTGGAGGTAAAACAGATCAGGAAGTAATGGAACATGGGGAGAGAAGCAGCAGGAGGGGCCTGGGGTGGTTTCAGGTCTCTGACTCAGGCCTGGAAGGTGGTGGCCAGCCCTTAGGAGGGAGGAGTTTGGGTTTGGCTGGGCTGAGTTTGAGGTGCAGCCTTGTGGATGTATGGGGTCAGGGTGCAGGCTAGACTATCAGTTGGACGTGAAGGCTGGGGGTCTGCAGCACAGACAGGTGGGAAGTGAAGTCGCCAGGAAGGCAGTCAGTGGAAGGAAGTGACTTCAAGGAGGATGTGTGGAGAATAAATTATTGGGTAGGGGTGGGGGAGGAGAAAAGCCAGGGCTGATGACCTAGATCCCCAGGAAGGAGAGTTTTTATAAGGCAGGAATGCTGACTGTAAACTCCTGCATGTAAGGACTGGAAGTGCCCTGTTCAGTTCAGTTGCTCAGTCATGTCTGACTCTTTGCAACCCCATGAACCACAGCACGCCAGGCCTCCCTGTCCATCACCAACTCCCAGAGTTCACCCAAACTCATGTCCATTGAGTTGGTGATGCCATCCAATCATCTCATCCTCTGTTGTCCCCTTCTCCTCTTGCCTTCAACCTTTCCCAACATCATGGTCTTTTCCAGTGAGTCAGCTCTTTGCATCAGGTGGTCAAAATATTGGAGCTTCAGCTTCAACATCAGTCCTTCCAATGAACACCCAGGACTGATTTCCTTTAGGATGGACTGGTTGGATCTCCTTGCAGTCCAAGGGACTCTCAAGACTCTTCTACAACACCAAACTTCAAAAGCATCAATTCTTCCGCACTCAGCTTTCTTTATAGTCCAACTCTCACATCCATACATGACTACTGGAAAAACCATAGCCTTGACTAGACAGACCTTTGCTGACAAAGTAATGTCTCTGCTTTTTAATTTGCTGTCTAGGTTGGTCATAGCTTTCCTTCCAAGGAGAGAAAGTGAAAGTGAAGTCGCTCAGTCGTGTCCGACTCTTTGCCACCCCATGGACTGTAGTCTATCAGGCTCCTCCGTCCATGGGATTTTCCAGGCAAGAGTGCTGGAGTGGATTGCCATTTCCTTCTCCAGAGGATCTTCCCGAT
>NW_011494867.1:10094759-10095134 GCF_000754665.1 Bison bison bison | reverse complement strand
TGCAGGCAGATGCTTTACTATCAGGTAAGCGTCTTTTAATTTCATGGCTGCAATCACCATTTGCAGTGCCCTGTAGATTTAGTGAAAGGGCCCCTGCGGCCGGGTTTCAGTGGTTTGGGGAATGAATGGAAGGTTAATAAATCTGGACAGCAGTCCTTAGACATTATGGAGTGAAGCTGGGGTGGAGGGCATGGGGGTGGGCTACGGTGGGAGAAGCTAGACAAGGCCTGAGGGTCAAGGAGAGTTAATTTATCAGGACTGGACAGACTTAAGCACAGAGGAACCAGAGATCAAATTGCCAACATCCTCTGGATCATCAAAAAAGCAAGAGAGTTCCAGAAAAACATCTATTTCTGCTTTATTGACTACGCCAAA
>NW_011494867.1:10092952-10094659 GCF_000754665.1 Bison bison bison | reverse complement strand
TCCAAATAGGAAAAGGAGTACGTCAAGGCTGTATATTGTCACCCCGCTTATTTAACTTCTATGCAGAGTACATCATGAGAAACACTGGGCTGGAAGAAGCACAAGCTGGAATCAAGATTGCTGGGAGAAATATGAATAACCTCAGATATGCAGATGACACCACTCTTATGGCAGAAAATGAAGAGGAACTAAAAAGCCTCCTGATGAAAGTAAAAGAGGAGAGTGAAAAAGTTGGCCAAAAGCTCAACATTCAGAAAACTAAGATCATTGCATCTGGTCCCATCACTTCATGGGAAATACATGGGGAGACAGTGGAAACAGTGTCAGACTTTATTTTTTTGGGCTCCAAAATCACTGCAGATGGTGATTGCAGCCATGAAATTAAGAGACACTTACTCCTTGGAAGGAAAGTTATGACCAAACTAGATGGTATATTGAAAAGCAGAGACATTACTTTGCCAACAAAGGTCCATCTAGTCAAGGCTATGGTTTTTCCAGTGGTCATGTATGGATGTGAGAGTTGGACTGTGAAGAAAGCTGAGTGCCGAAGAATTGATGCTTTCGAACTGTGGTGTTGGAGAAGACTCTTGAGAATCCCTTGAACTGCAAGGAGATCCAACAGTCCATTCTGAAGGAGATCAGTCCTGGGATTTCTTTGGAAGGAATGATGCTAAAGCTGAAACTCCAGTACTTTGGCCACCTCATGCAAAGAGTTAACTCCTTGGAAAAGACTCTGATGCTGGGAAGGATTGGGGGCAGGAGGAGAAGGGGACGACAGAGGATGGGATGGCTGGATGACATCACTGACTCGATGGACGTGAGTCTGAGTGAACTCCGGGAGTTGGTGATGGACGAGGAGGCCTGATGTGCTGCGATTCATGGGGTTGCAAAGAGGCGGACACGACTGAGCGACTGAACTGAACTGAAGCACATGAAAATGCTCCTGGAAAGGACTGGTAGAGAACGCAGGCCGAAGTGAGGGTTCCCAGGAAGGGGTAGGGTCCGGGCTGTGGGGGAGCAGAAGTGGAGGGGACGGGGAAGCGGGAGCCCAGGCTCAGGGATGGGAGGCTGCGCCCAGGTTAGTTGAGGGGAGCGGAGGGGTGCCAGAGTGGGTGGAGGGTCCCATTGCTGGGTGACCTGCCTCTCATTGGGTCTCCCTGGGGCCCGCTCTCGTCTCTCCCAGCTCTGCCCTCATCCCAGCCACACCCCCGCTGCTCCCACAGCCGCGTGTTTCTTCGCTTCAACCCAGAAAACCCCGCTATCCCCACGTGCTCCCTCCTGGCTTCCCCCCTCAGCCCTCAGCCACTCTCTTCCCGAGTCCGCTTCCAGTTCGCTTCCCAGCTCCTCCCCCGGCGCGGCACCTCGGGAGTCCCACCTCCTTTCTTCCTGCATCTGGCCCCGCCTATGGCCCCGCCCTCACCACTCCTGTGCATATCCATTGGCTGGATTTTTATTACGCTCCGCCCCCTAGACTTTCACTCCTGCGACTGGGACAGAGAGCTGTCTGTCAGCGCCGTCGCCTGGCAACGGGGTTGGGCCGCTCCAGAGGAAAATCTGGACTGCAACCGGAAAGGCAGATTCGGTGGACTCTGAGGAGGAGGGCCAGGACCTCGGTGAGCGGAGCGGTGGACTTGAGGCTGGGGGTAGGGGAAGGTCACCGGCCTGGGGGCCCAGAGGGAGCAGCCTGACCAGCGAAGTGATGGGGAT
>NW_011494867.1:10091192-10092852 GCF_000754665.1 Bison bison bison | reverse complement strand
GACCCTTCCTGGCAGCCGGTGCTTCTGCCTTGGGGTGGAGTGGGGAGTGATAGGGGGACAGCTGCGAGGGAGGATCTCCCCGCTAGGTCAGTTGGAGCACAGAATTACTCCTCTCCTACTTTTCACGTCGTTGAGGTCAGAGGGTTCCAGGCCGATACTTGCCGGAAGGTCCCTAGGATGGAGGCCAGCTGTCAGCTGGAGGCCAGGGAGAGCGAGAAAGCTGTGTAGACTCGGGAAGAACTGTGGAGCATCTTCGGGAAGAGGCGAGGCAGGAGGGTTGTGTGCTGGAGTGTATGCTGGGTTGGACACAACCTACTCGCTTTGTCCCAGGAGAGTGGAGCTGATGGCTAAATTCAGGGCAGAGAGGAGAGGAGGAGAAAGTGCCCCTCTGCAGATCAGTCACCGGGGCTCCCTGGAGGGGGGAGGCTAGCATGGCTCAGGAGCGGGACAGGTCACCTTCTAGCCAGCAGGGACTCTGCGCAGCGGGCGGCTGGCCCAGGCTCAAGCTGACCCCTCCCAGAAGGGCTGCTGGTTCTGGGATGTAAACAAAGCTTGATGCAGATGAGGTGGTTGGAGTCTTCCCAGAAAAGGCGTACTGAGGGCCAGGTGACTGCTTCCAGGACCATGCTCCCTTGGAGGAGGTGGGGAGTCCAGGGTGTCTTCTGAGGACGGGAACCTTCGGAAAGGCCCTGAAAAGAGTCTGAGCCATCCTTGGATGCCAGCCAGTTTACTATGGTCCATTCTGCAGGAAAAACAGCTCCTGGCTCCCTCCCCAGCACTGAGGGGTTTGTTTCTTCCAAGCTGGGCTGTTCCTCTTGTTGCAAGGCAGATGCATAGATCTGAGTTCAAGATCTCAGATCTTGTTGCTTTGAGCTCATGTGTCTCCTCTGGCCTCCAGAACGCTGAGTTAAATGCCCTATGTTACCTCATTTAATCTTCTCCCCTTCCCCTCATTACAGGACTGGAGGCACTTTCCCTGTTTTATGAGGGCTGGAAATGGCTTAGTAACTTGCCCACAGTCACACCAACCAATGTCAGAACTTGAACTCAGATCTATAAATCTTTGCATCCCCTGTCCAGAGAGGCAAGCGCTGTGGAGGTCAGTGCACTCCAGTGCCGACCTGCTCTGCCCCTCAGCTCCACCAGTTTCTCATCCCCAGCCCTCCTGACATTGGGGGCGGGGTACTCTTTGTTGTGGGGACTGTCCTGTGCATTGTAGGGTATTTAGTAGGACCGCTGGTTTCTAACCACTAGGTGGCAGCAGTGGCTAGAACCACAACCTCCCTGGCCTTGACAAGCAGACATCATTGCCAGCTGTCCCCTGGCAAACCACCCCCAGTTGAGAACCACTGGGGTTAGCAACCTTCAAGGAACATCTGGGTGTGTCCCCTTGACGGAGAACATGATATATGTAAACCTGCAGGAGACTCAGGCCAGCGCTGGGTGGTTTTATGGACAGCTAGTGATCAAATTGCCAATATCTGCTGGATCATAGAAAAAGCAAGAGAGTTCCAGAAAAACATCTATTTCTGCTTTATTGACTATGCCAAAGCCTTTGACTGTGTGGATCACAATAAACTGTGGAAAATTCTTCAAGAGATGGGAATACCAGACCACCTGACCTGCCTCTTGAGAAATCTGTATGCAGGTCAAGAACTGT
>NW_011494867.1:10077782-10091037 GCF_000754665.1 Bison bison bison | reverse complement strand
CAGAAAACAAAGATCATGGCATCCAGTCCCATCACTTCATGGGAGATAGATGGGGAAACAGTGGAAACAGTGTCAGACTTTATTTTTCTGGGCTCCAAAATCACTGCAGATGGTGACTGCAGCCATGAAATTAAAAGACGCTTACTCCTTGGAAGGAAAGTTATGACCAACCTATATAGCATATTCAAAAGCAGAGACATTACTTTGCCAACAAAGGTCCGTCTAGTCATGACTATGGTTTTTCCTGTGGTCATGTACGGATGTGAGAGTTGAACTGTGAAGAAAGCTGAGCGCCGAACAATTGGTGCTTTTGAACTGTGGTGTTGGAGAAGACTCTTGAGAGTCCCTTGGACTGCAAGGAGATCCAACCAGTCCATTCTGAAGGAGATCAGCCCTGGGATTTCTTTGGAAGGAATGATGCTAAAGCTGAAACTCCAGTACTTTGGCCACCTCATGCAAAGAGTTGACTCATTGGAAAAGACTTTGATGCTGGGAGGGATTGGGGGCAGGAGGAGAAGGGGACGACAGAGGATGGGATGGCTGGATGACATCACTGACTCAATGGACGTGAGTCTGAGTGAACTCCAGGAGTTGGTGATGGACGGGGAGGCCTGGTGTGCTGCGATTCATGGGGTCACAAAGAATCGGACACGACTGAGCGACTGAACTGACTGACTGACTGCCAGGAAAAAAAAGTCTGTTGCACGGATCAAGGTGCACCCAGGACTGTCCTGTGAGAAAACCATTTCAGGGACTGAAAGTTCAGAAATGTGCATTTGGGGAGAAGTAAGGACACATCGAAGGTTTCAGTTCCTTCCCAAAGTTAATTGAAGAGGCTTCAGGCCTGATTCAGGTGATGGCGTCCAGGCAGGATGAACTTGGGAACGCTGTACCACTGCCGTTACTTCATCCTGCCTTTCGGGGGCCTTTTTAGCAGGAGGCGGGGCCTCCTTAGAGCTGTCTTTTCTTTTTAAATTGCATTCACTTATTCAACCATTCAGCCAGTTTTTATTATTATTATTACTTTTATTTATTTATTTTTAGCTGTGCTGGGTCTTAGTTGCTGGGTGGGTTTTTCTCTAGTTGCGGCGAGCGGGGGCTGTTCTCTAGTTCTGGTGCTCGGGTTTCTCATATTAGTGGCTTCTCTCGTTGTGGAGCATGGGCTCTAGTGCACGCCGGCTTCAGCAGTTGCAGCTCCCTGGCTCTAGAGCTTGGGCTCAGTAGTTGAGGTGCACAGGCTTAGTTGCTCCGCAGCACGTGGGGTCTTCCCAGATCAGGGATCAAACTCGTGTCTCCTGCATTGGCAGGCAGATTCCTCACCACCGAGCCACCAGGGAAGCCTCCTAGAGCTGTCTTGAGATGCGTCCTCTCACCGGTGCCCTGTGGACACCCAGACTGGTGGGCTGAGGGAGCGTGGCCCGAGAGGCTGCCCTTGTCCCAGCTCTTCTTGACTCCAGGCCTGTGGCTCCAGCCAGGCCTGTGGCTCCGGCTGCAGGCTGCCACACCCCGTTCTCCTCCTGGAAGGAAATCCAGTGTTGCCGGCTGCCCCGCTTCTGGGCCTTTCCTGGCATGTCCTCCAGGCGCGGCCCTGAGCTCCCATGCCATGGGCTGCACGTCTCCTTGCGTTTCTCACCCCCCCTGCCCCAGTCCTCCCTGCAGGCGCCTCGCCCAGCCTCTGTCCTTTCCCGAGGGTGTTCAGACCCCCTGGAGGCCAGGCTGCTGTCTCCAGACAGCAGTGGAGGAGCCTGTTTCTGGTGGATCAGAGGAGGGGGCTGGGTAGAGGCAGAGGAGCGCCTGCCTTGCTCTGCAGCCGCCTCAGGCGCCCTCCCCACACCAGACCTCGCCTGGACAACCCTGGGTTTGCCCTGCGCCTTTGTGCACTGGGTCTGCTTCCTGGGTGAGCCCTCCCCTGGGTGCTGGAAACCCAGCCGGAATGTGTCCTTCAGGACACGTCCTCGCCGCCCCGCTGTGTTCTGCTCACCCCCTCCCCACTGATCTCCACAGCGTTTGCTCCACGGGACACTCCTGTAGGCCCTGTCTGAGGCTTCTGTCTGCTTGCCCTCTGATGGGGCCTAGCCCAGGCGACACTGTCATCTGTGGAAGGACTTAGATGCCCGGGCCGGTGTCAGGAAAGCCAGCGTCCTGGAGGCAGCGGGCCCCGTGACCTAGGGGGACAGCCCCCGGCTGCACTGGGTCCTCAGCCGTGGAATACCTGGGGACGTCCGAGGAGAGGCGTTTACGGGGCAGTGGGCTTTTAGCCCCAGCCGTCCCCTTTAAAGAGGCTGGTAGCCCCCGAGAGAGCGATTCCTTGGTCCAGAGACAGGCGGCCGCTCTCCCAGGATGTGGGGAATCTGAGGTGCGGCATTTAGAGGCATCATCGTTGAAAGGGCTGGAGGTGGTGTCAGCTGGATCCCCCGTCCCGTCAGCTCTCCCTGGGGACCCAGGCGCCATGGGCTGTGGGGTGCAGAGGTGGGGAGGGGCCGGTCACCGGTGGTGAACTGAGGGCACTGATCCAAGGGGCCCCTGAGTGCCTGGGGCCTCAGGGTGTGTCTCGTGGGGGCCGAATGTGGGGGACTCGGGCCAGGCCAGCCTCCTGGAGTTTGCATCAGGATCTCATGAGGTGGTGGGGAATGGGCTGTCCACCTGAGGGGCAGGCGAGGAATGACAGGCCTTGGACCAGCGTGTCCGCGTGTCCACATGTGCCAGGCTGGCTTGGGTGCCAGCCGCCAGGTGGCCTTGGGGCAGAGTCTCCTTTATGATTTTCAGATTCTACGGGTGGATGAGTCAGGCATGACCCTGGGGGTGGGTGGGAGGTGGAGGTGGGGTCCAAACAGAGTGAGCAAGGAGGGGTCTGTGTCCCTCAGGGCAGCAGTCAGTTCTCTGAAAGTCAGGAACGCTGGGTAGTCTTGGAACCCGAGGCTGAGTAGATGGTGAGGTGTGCAGAGGTGGGCAGGAGGGCCCTCCGAGCCAGATGGGGGGCCCAAGGGAACTGCTCACGGGGACTGGCATCTGATGTTCCTAGTGGACCACATGCATCTGACAGGTCGGCCTTGGGAGCCCACCGGGGTGGGCACAGCTGTCAGCTAGCCTGGAGGGTCCAGCTCTGAGGTGGAGCTGTGCTCACATCTTAAAAACACCTGTTCAGGAGGCAGTCACTGTCCTAACCTGTGAGTCATGGGCCTTCTCTTGTCACAAACCTTCAGGTTTTCTAGAGGAAGTAAAAAGGTGTGATGACCTTTGGTATGAAGACCCTGAGAACAAACTGGAATTCTTAGAGTGTATTTTTATACACTTGCATTTTCAGGATTTCAGCAGGATAACAAGATAGGGATGCAGGGAAGGTTGAGGGATAAGTTTTCGGTGATTTGATAAATTAACAGAGATCTTGAGAGAAATCTTGAATTGCCCTGCTTGTGGAGGGTATGAATCTGAAAATATTTTTGACTAAAGCTGTTGTGGATTTACCAGTAATGTAAGCAAAGCGGGGGTGGCAACAAGCAGAAGCAAAACCACAGGCAGATCAGGTCACTGTGCTGGGTCCCAAAATAACCCACAGCCCCCTTCCTGGTCAGAACAGTGCAGATGGCTCATCTCCTCAGCACGTCCTATGCGATCAGGTGGTTTCTTGGGCTCTTAGAAGAGTTGACAAAGAGGACGGGTCTGCCTTGGCAAGGCCGCTTGGGCTGTGCCCCCCGAGGGAGACCAGGCACCAGCTGGTGCCGCCCCCTGTATCTCAGAGATAAGGAAGCCTCTTGCAGACTGGAACCTGAGCCGGGGGCCGGAGGCTTTCCTTTTCAGCTCTTAAGCTGCTGAGAAAGCTGAGAAGTGGAAGCATGTAGATCAAATGGCCTGTGAGTGACAGCCCCAAACTGCATCGTGTAAGCCCCCGTTTCGAGCAGCCAAGTGTGTTGGAGCCCCTCCTAGGAGCCCTGTGCTGGAAACCTCCTCTGAAGGGCAGATACGCTCCCCTGCCCCACAATGGTGGGATTGAAAATAGGGAAGAATGTTGGAGAGCATGTGGAGAAATGGGAACCCTCACGCTTTGCTGCTGGGAATATAAAACGGAAAACAGTTTGGTAGTTCTTCAAAAAATAAACATTAGGTTATATGACCCCACAATTCCATTCCTAGGTATATCCACCCCGCTTCCAGTTTGAAAATAGGGACTCAAACAAGTACATGTACACATATGTTCACAGCACCCTCAAGATAGAAAATAGCTCAAATGTCCATCAACAGCTGGATGGATAAGCCAAACACAGTATCTTCATAACTGGAATATTACTCACCCGTCAGAAGGAATGAGTCCTATTCATGCTACAATATGGATGAACCCTTAAAATGTTACACTGAGTGAAGAAAGCCAAGCCCCAAAGACCACGTGTTGGATGATTTCATTCACACGAGGTGTCCAGAGCAGGCAGCTCCACAGGGACAGTGTATTAGTGGTTGCCAGGGCCTGGGGAGCCCGGAATGGGGTGTGGCCCCTAATGGCTGTGGAGTTTCTTTTTGGGTCATGGAAATGTTCTGGGTCTAGAGGGAGGTGGTGATCTCACCACACTGTGCATGTACCAAATGCCACTGAGTTGCTCACTTTGAAATGGGTCATTTTGTGTTGTTATGTGAATCTCACTTCAGTAAGAAGAAAGGCCCCACGCACCCTACTTCCTCTTGAGGTCTGTGATCCACACTCCACCTGGATTGTGGACAGCCTGCCCCCTCCACGTGACCTGGGGGGAACCTATGGGCTGTTGCTTTGTGGGGGTGCCCCTCTCCTCAGCAGTTTGACCTGGTGGGTCCCAGATGAAGTCTAAAGACAGGAGTTAGGAGGTTGTGGCCCTCTGCCTCCTACGTGGTTGTTTCATCTCAGATGTGCTTTTCTGTCTGAATCGCGCATCGGATTGCACTGGACCCCTTTCTGTGATGAGGTCTGGGACCCAAATGTAGCCCCTGGGCCACCTGCCTTTGGCTGCCAGCCTCTTTTAGTATCCCTCCCAGAGATGAGGCGTGGGCTGGGTTCTCACAGCTTTGGTCAGCGTGCGCCATGATCCCATCCATCTGAGGTTGGGCTGTGACTATTCCCACTTTACGAACGAGGAACCTGGGGCTCAGAGAGTTTCGGTCACTTGCCTAAGGCTGCCCAGCCACCAGGAGAAGCCAGGATCGCAACGGAAGAACGTGTCCCACGGCACTTCTGCTCTGTAGGTGATATTTGCAAGGTGTTGATTTTATTTAAATATGTGTAATCATCCACCCTTATGGATTATTTTTTCAACTCAGGTTTTTAAAAAAATGAATATTTAGATTAAAATCCTGATTTTTCTACCTTTTAGTTACATTAGCTTAGAAACTATTTTGGAACAAAGAAATCCAGACGGTTGGAGGTTATGAGCAGGCTTTGAGAAGGCAGAGGAATCTGATTGAGTTTTCGCATTTTATTTGTGTCAACTAATTTGTCCCCTAGAGAAGGAAGTGGCATCCCACTCCGGTATTCTTGCCTGAAGAATCCCCATGGACAGAGGAGCCTGGTGAGCTACAGTCCATGGGGTCACAAAGAGTTGGACATGACTGAGCAACTAAAAAAATAATAATAATTTATACCACATTGAAACGCTACATAGGTCTGCATTTTTGCTGCGTTTTGCAAGTAAATCAATGTTGCTTACTTTGACCATATAATTATTGACATTTATTTTCTATGATGGACATATTTGGGGCTTCCCTGGTGGTCCAGTGGTTAAGATGCCACACTTTCAACGCAGGGGGCAGGGGTTCAATCCCTGGTGAGGGAACTAAGATCCCACATGGCATGTGGCAATAAAATAAGATAAAACAGCAAAATAGTTAAAATATATATGTGGTTTAGTCGCTAAGTCGTGTCCGTCTCTTGCGACCCCATGGACTGTAGCCCACCAGGCTCCTTCTGTCCGTAGGATTCGCCAGGCAAGGATACTGGAGTGGGTTGCCATTTCCTTCTCCAGGGGACCTTCCTGACTCAGAGATCAAACCTGGGTCTCCTGCACTGCAGGCGGATTCTTTACCGACTGAGCCACCTATACATATTTGATTTCTGTCTCTAACGGGTGTGAACTTCTCTCCTGCAGAGTCCCACCGGCCGCAGGGACAGATGGGGAACAACAAGAGTTGCCCAGGACAGGAGTGCTCCTCACGGTTTCTCCCCGCGGAGCAGGCCGAGGTCAACAGGCTGTTCGATGCTCTGTCGTCGGAGAAGCTTGGCTCCAGTGCCTCGCCCAGATCCTTCTCTCTGCAGGCACTGAAGGCAAGGGTAACAGCTGGGAGTTCATGTTTAATTTGGAGCAGGAGTCAGGCTGCTGCTGACCCTCAGCTCCTGAATGCAGGTGTGGGAACACGGAGAGATGTGTTTTCCGAGAAGAAACAGATCGGACCTTCTTTCAGCCTTGTGGGCTCCGTGGTCGGTGTGGCAGCTGCTCCACTCTGCCTTCATCTCACACTGTGCAGGGACTTTTCCCACTTGAGGTTGACCAGAGGTTGCTGACTGCTTCCCGTCTCTTGCACCACCATCTCCTGATTTCTCCTTGCAGTGGGTGAGGGGCTGCCCAAGCTGTATTTGTGGGTCTGATAACTGCCAAGTCTCAAGTCCACCTTGGCCTTCCGGATTTGTTAAGTGTTTGACGTCCTAGGAATTTTGTTGTTTCCCCAACAAAATAATGAAGTTTCAGGGTCAGGGTGCACCTGATGAGGAGTGACTGCCCACTTCCCCATCTTTTTGCTCCGCTCCATGGGGCTCTTAACCGCGTGTGTTCGGGTGCTCAGGGTGCGGCAACATCACAGACATCTTTGGGCCATCTGGTGACTTTACAATCTTGTGTGAGTTTGAGGTGAACAACAAAGTGAGTCAGTTATACAAATATGTGCACCCACTCCCTTTTAGATTCTTTTCCCATATAAGTCATTACAGAGGACTGGGTAGAATTCCCTGTGCTATACAGCAGCTCCTTGTTAGTTACCTATTTTATATATGTGTGTGTGTGTGTTAGTCGCTCAGTCGTGTCCGACTCATTGCCACCCCATGGACTGTAGCCCACCAGGCTCCTCTGTCCATGGAATTCTCCAGGCAAGAATACTGGAGTGGGTAGCCCTTCCCCTCTCCAGGGGATCTTCCCAACCCGGGGATAGAACACAGGTCTCCTGCATTGCAGGTGGATTCTTTACCGTCTGAGCCACCAGGGAAACCCTATTTTATATATAGTAGAGTTTATATGTCAGTCCCAATCTCCCAGTTTATCCCTCCCCCACTTTCCAATGCATATTGAGCACAAAGAACTTGGAGAGATAGTTAATATATCTGGAAGTCCCTAATCTAGAGGAGACCAATGTAGCACTACACAGGCCGTATGTTCCATGTGGAAATAAATTCAGATATGCAAATGACAGCTGCTGGAACTAGAATGGAGAAGATGTTAGCAGAGTGAAAAGCAGCCAATGGCCGGAGGCAGGAAGGACATGGCCAGTCTGGGGAGACTGGGAAGTCTGGAGGGCAGGATGGGAACAGATGACGGAAGAGTTAGATGGCCAAGATGAGCCACGGGCCGGGACACGTTAGGTGTGTGGGTCCTGGGGTGGTAGGACACCCTTAGTGGGCAGAGATGGTGCACCAGGGGTCTGGGAAGGTTCTCTGCTGGTGGCAGCAGTCGGTCTTGGTCCCTTAGCTGTTTTCCCGTCATCCTACTGCGTCTGACTTGCACTCTGTCTGGGTTTTTCACCCGCTTGTCCCCACAGGACTATGTGGGGGACGCTCTTCCCCCAGAGATGGTCACCAGACTGTTCGAGGGCATGCGGAGGGTGGATGGCAGCGGGAAGGCGAAGGGGCCCAGCGAGCGCGTCTCCCAGGAGCAGTTCACAGCGTCCATGTCCCACCTGTTGAAAGGAACTGCCGAGGAGAAGAGTCTCGTGATCCTGAACATGATTTCTGCCTCAGGAGGTCCCGTGAAAGCAAGAGATGTCCACAAGGTGAGGGGCCACCAGGTACTTCGCAGCCACCCCAGGCAGTGTTGGTGTCCTTTGGTGGGGGGCTCAGGATGATGCAGCAGCTGGTGGAGGCCTTGTGCAGAAGTCCCCCTGGGGGGCCCTGGACCACGTAACTGGTTGAGGTCAGAACTCCCGGACAAAGAGGCGTCAGCCAACTAGACCAGCCGAGGGCATCATTGGAAAACTGAATAACTACCAAGTCACGTGGTTCTTCCCACCCTGGGGTCTGCCACTTTGGCCTCAGTGAGACAAGACGCCCTTCTCTGTGTTGATCTGATGTAGGTCTGAGGTACAAGGGTGGTGCGATTAACGGTGAAATTGTGATCTTCCAAGTTTACAGAGGACTTGGTTGGCTCTGTGGTGCACGTGCTAAGCTACAGACGGCAGCTGCGAGGCTGGAGTCAGAAGCCACCCCCAGGCTCCCCATCCAGGGTGCAGGTGCTGGCTGCCCAGCTGTGCTCCGAGATGAGGCTTCAAGGCAAGTGCCCCGCCCTAGTCCCTAGACCTTGGCGTCGGAGAGTGGTTCCACGCCATCTTGTATTCAAGTTTAAAGTCAGCAAGTGTGCGTCTTCCAAACTCGAAGGACCGTTGCGATTCTCTCTTCCTTGGCATACAGTTGTTTATAGTATTTCCTCATAATCCTAATTTCTGCCAGGTCCGTAGTGACGTCTCCACCTCCATTTCTGATGTTAGTCATCTGAGCCTTCTCTTTTTTTCCTGGGTCAGTCTAGCTAAAGGTGTGTTCACTTCTTGCTATGTTCAAAGAGGCAGCTTTTGGTTTTGTGGACTTTCTCTGTTGTCTAACCTCTATTTCATTTATCTTCAAGTCTTTTATTTCCTTTCTTCTGCTTCTTTTAGATTCCTTTAGATTTAGTTTTGTTTTTCCTTTTTTTTTTTAATTGAAGTATCATGGATTGTGTTATGTTGTGTTGATTTCTGCTGTACAGCAAAGTGACTCATTTAGATTAAATATATTCTTTTCCATTATAATTTGTAACAGGATATTGAATATAGTTCCCCGCGCTCTACAGTGGGACATTGTTGTTTATTCCGTGCTGTATATGATAGTTTGCATCTGCTAATCCTGACCTCGGGCTTCCCAGATGGCGCAGTAATGAAGAGCCCACCTGCCAATGCAGGAGACACAAGAGACGCGGCTTGATCCCTGGGTCAGGAAGATCCCCTGGAATTGGAAATGGCAACCTGCTCCAGTACTCTTGCCTGGGAAATCCCATGGACAGAGGAGCCTTGTGGGCTACAGTCCATGGGGTTGCAAAGAGTCGAACATGACCAAGCGTGCATGCAGCATACACGCGCAGCCCCAACCCCCCAATCCGTCCTCCCCATCGGCAGCCACACATCTGTTTGCTGTGTGTGTGCGTCTGTTTTTGTTTCACAGATGTATTGGCCTGTGTCGTTTTTCAGATTCCACCTATAAGTAATATCATTCTTTGTCTTTCTCTTTCTGACTTCCTTCACTCAGTATGATCATCTCTGGGTCCATCCATGTTACTGCAAATGGCCTTACTTTGTTCTTTTTTATTGCTGAGCAATATTCTGTCGTATGTATGCACCACATCTTCTTTATCCACTCCTCTGCCAGTGGGCACTCAGGTTGTCTCTGTGTCTTGGCTGTTGTGCTGCTATGAGCCTTGGGGTGCATGGATCTTTTTGAATTATAGTTTTGTCTGGGTGTGTGCCCAGGCGTGGGATTACTGGATTATGTGGTAGCTCTGTTTTTAGTTTTCTGAGGAACCTCCATACTGTTCTCTACAGTGGCTGTACCAGTTTACGTTCTCACCAACAGAGTAGGAGGGTTCCCTTTTCTCCACACCCTCTCCAGCATTTATATTTTGTAGATTTTTTGGACAACGGCCTGTAGATATATTCTTTTCTCACTTACTTGATTTGGCTGCACTGGGTCTCATTGCAGCGTGCAGGCTTTTATATTTTGTAGATTTTTTGGATGACGGCCTGTAGATGTATTCTTTTCTCACTTACTTGATTTGGCTGCACTGGGTCTCATTGCAGCGTGCAGGCTTTTATATTTTGTAGATTTTTTGGATGACGGCCTGTAGATGTATTCTTTTCTCACTTACTTGATTTGGCTGCACTGGGTCTCATTGCAGCGTGCAGGCTTTTATATTTTGTAGATTTTTTGGATGACGGCCTGTAGATGTATTCTTTTCTCACTTACTTGATTTGGCTGCACTGGGTCTCATTGCAGCGTGCAGGCTTTTATATTTTGTAGATTTTTTGGATGACGGCCTGTAGATGTATTCTTTTCTCACTTACTTGATTTGGCTGCACTGGGTCTCATTGCAGCGTGCAGGCTTTTATATTTTGTAGATTTTTTGGATGACGGCCTGTAGATGTATTCTTTTCTCACTTACTTGATTTGGCTGCACTGGGTCTCATTGCAGCGTGCAGGCTTTCTCTGATTGTGAGTGGGGCCGCTCTCTCGTTGTGGCGCGTGGGCTTCTCATTGTGCGGCGTCTCTTGTTGCAGAGTGTGGGCTCCAGGCACACGGACTTCAGTAGTTGTGGCACGCGAGCTCAGTAGCTGTGTCACGCGGGCCCTAGAGCACATGGGCTCAGTGCTTGTGGTACATGGGCTTGGTTGCTTTGGGTCATGTAGGATCTTCCCAGACTAGGGATCAAACCCATGTCTTCTGCATTGGCAGGCGGATTCCTAACCACTGGACCACCAGGGAAGTCTTGTAGATGTGTTCTTGATGTCTTTGTGGGAAGAGGTGAGTTCTATGTCTTGTTACTCTGGCATCTTGATTCCGATGTCTAGTTTGGTTTTCTTCGTCCAGTTTCTCAAGGTAGGAGGTTAGGTTATTGGTTTGAGGTCTCTCTTCTTTTTCATATAGGCATTTATGGCCGTGCGTCTCCCTCTAAGCTCTGCTTTAGTTGAATCTCATCAGTTTTCTATGTTGTGTTCTTGTTTTCATCCAGCTCAGTGTTTTCTGACTTCCTTCATGATTTATTCTCTGGCCTATTGGTTGTTTAGAGGTATACTCTTTAATTTCTATATATTTGTGAATTTCCCAAATTGCCTTCTGAGTTGTAATTTTATTATGTGTGATTGAAGAACATACATTACATGACTTCAGTTCTTCTCAGTTTATCAAGGCATGCTTTATGGCCTAACATATGGTCTGTTCTGAAGAATATTCCAGACCTGCTGGAGAAGAATGTGTTCTGCTATTGTTGGCAGAGAAACAGTATATATTTCAATCTACTTGGAATTTTAAAATATCTTGAGGTGAATCTTGTAGCTTTGTTGACGTATAAAACAAAGTTGACTTATTTTATAAAAGCGTTACTGATTTATTATAAAGCTGGATTTCTAAACACAGTGTGAAAAATTAAATGAGATATTTGGAACTTGGAAAGAATAATAACACAATCTACTGTGAATATATGAGGCCGTCATATATGGATGAATTCCCAATAGTTTGTCTTCTGGTGCCACTGCCATGCCACCTCTGTTCTTAGTAGGTAAGAGACGGAAATCAGAAGCATAGGTGTTGGTTAGAACAATGAAGCATAATTTGTAGTTAATGAAACCCGTTCTCCCCAGATAAATTGAGGGGTGCCCAGGAAGTTACTAACCACTACCCTGATGTAAGGCTTCCCTGGTGGCTCAGTCAGTAAAGAATCCGCCTGCCAATGAAGGTGACCAGGGTCCGATTCCTGGGTCAGGAAGATTCCCTGGAGAAGGGAATGGCAACCCACTCCAGTATTCTTGCCTGGGAAATCCCATGGACAGAGGAGCCTGGTGGGCTACAGTCCAAGGGGTTGCAAAGAGTCAGGCATGGCTTAGCGACTACCCCACCACCATCCTGACATAGCTGGAGGACAGTGGACGTCTGAATCCTTCCCAAATGGCTTTGTTAAACTAGTGGCTTTGGTGTAGCCAGCCCTCTCAGGAACGGGTGTGGGGAGTTTCAGGGCCCCAGGGGGAGGGTGTAACTGTCTTCTGGGCCTCTGAAATGCAGCTGGGAATGCAGAGAAAAGATAAGAGCATTGATGTTGAGTTGTTTAGATGAGCACCGTCCAACAGGGGTAGGATGTGAACTGCAAAGCAAACCACATGTGAAATTTTAAATATTCTAGTAACCACGTGAAAATAGCAAAAAGAAACAAGTGAGATTGATTTTAAGAAAATTTCCAAAATATACCTTAACCTTGGCAATGTTAAAAAAAAAAACCAAACAACGAGTTATTTTACACTTTTTTTTGTTTCACACCAAGTCTTTGAAACGGGCGTGCATTTTACACTCACCACGCATCTCCATGCCCACGAACCGCAGGCGTGGCTCCCCTGTTGGACAGAGCAGGTTCAGGAAAGCAGACGGGAGGCGATGTCATGGCCCCCCCACCCCCCAGCACTGTTTTCTCCTCCACTAGGTGGCGGGAAGCTTCTGGGGCCTCAGTGGTTGGACCGCGACTGTGACCAGGCCGTGCTCGAGGACTGGGTGTTCCGGGCTCACCACGTGGCCACATTTCTGAGCCTGGTCATCCACCAGGGCTTCCTCCTCCTGCGCTCGTCCCTCAAGCTGGCCACCCTGGTCCCCGAGCGCCAGGTGGACCCGCAGCGGGAGTTCGCCAGCGTCCTGGACGTCCTGTCCGTCATCTACGTCAACTCGCACCTGCCCCAGGAGCGGCGGCTCAGCTGGCGCCTGCTCTTCGCGACCGAGCTCCACGGGAACAGCTTTGCGCAGCTCTGCGGGCGCATCGCACACGGGGGGCCCTGCCTGGTGCTGCTCGAGGACAGCGACGGCCACGTGTTCGGAGGCTTCGCCTCCTGCTCCTGGGAAGTCAAGCCTCAGTTTCAAGGTGAGACTGGGCTGCCTGAGCCCCACGTTGGTAGCGCAGT
Source organism: Bison bison bison (assembly GCF_000754665.1). Lineage (NCBI taxonomy): Eukaryota > Metazoa > Chordata > Mammalia > Artiodactyla > Bovidae > Bison > Bison bison. The sequence continues at coordinate 10,078,140 of NW_011494867.1, read as the reverse complement.
GCTCCTGGCAAGTTCTGGTCCGTCGGCCACCACGTGGAGACCTCTGAGCCCGCCAGAGCGCATGCGCTGTTTCTTCCATCTTCTCTCCCAAGCGTTTTTTTCTAGACGTGTTTGGGAGGATGGGGAAGCACGGTGTTTATGGAGGTTTAACTTAACGGATTTCTATATAGACTCTGGCTGCTGTGTCAGGTCGGAGAAAGCAATGGCACCCCACTCCAGTACTCTTGCCTGGAAAATCCCATGGAAGGAGGAACCTGGTGGGCTGCAGTCCATGGGGTTGCTAGAGTCGGACACGACTGAGCGACTTCACTTTCACTTCTCACTTTCATGCATTGGAGAAGGAAATGGCAACCCACTC
>NW_011494867.1:10075281-10077682 GCF_000754665.1 Bison bison bison | reverse complement strand
TGACTGAAGCGACTTAGCAGCACCAGCAGCAGCAGCTGGGTCAGGTAAGCCGGACAGGTGTCCTCACCCCTGGATTTCAGGTGAGGAAACAGCAGCTCAGCATCATTAAATGGTGCAGTGCTGTCCAGCAGGGGTGTGTTAGGGTTTTCCTTTTTTTTTTTTTACTGGGGAGCCGGCCATATCAGCACCCTCTGCCGACACCCACCCATGCCCCAGACTTGCAGGAGGACCACAGGAGCCCAACTCTGGCTCCGCTGTCTGTACACACGGTTTAGGACAGAGAGCTGCTTGCCCACCTTGTCACAGCATCACAGGGAGGGGTCCCTGGGGGTGAATAGCTGGGTCTCTGTGATTGGAAGCTCTGCTCGAGGACGTGGAAGAACAGCCCCGAGAGTCATTACTATCTAGACGAAACTTGCACGTCTTCCAGCTCCTCTCGTATTAACCCAAAGGTCAGCTCTGCTGTGTCTCCAGCTTTCATTTACGAGAGCAGCATTCATTCGTCTGCTTGAAGAATTGTGGGAAAAAGCAGTTACCAGGTTTTCAGACGTGAGCTCTTTCTGTCGTGAAGCGTGAGGCCAGGATTCCAGCAGGGGGCAGCCCAGCCTCGCAAATGCCTTTCACGACCTGGGCCTTTCTAATCTGTTGGTCCCCCAGTCACCTCAAGTATTTGTGCCTTGAAGAGACACCCACAGCGTCACTCTGTTTCCGCTTCTGCTGGCCGAGGGGCAGCCAAAGGCCTGCAGCGCTGGGCGGAGTCCGGCTCCATCCTGGGCGGGGTGCTTTACCCTTTCTGCTGGGGTTCCCAGAACCATGGGGAGGGCAGCCTGTAAACCGTAGGGTGATGGGGGTGGTGTGGTGGTGGCAGTCGGGCGAGGAGGCCCCTGTGGGACTGCCGCCTTTGCAGGTCCTGTGACTCCTCGGTGCTTGCCCTGCACCCTGGAGTGGAGGGTCGTCTTCCCCAGGTAGCCCTTCCCTCTGGGTGTGGATCCCAGAATGGACTAGCATGGGGTCCTTGCTCTGTGGCCCCGGCACCTTACTTAGCACCAGGAGCCAGTGAACACTGGCTGAAAGGCAGCCTTGGGACCAGCAGGGGAAGTGATGGTCCCGGGGCTGCGGGTGGGACCAGGCCGTTACTTGAGGCGAGACCCATCCTTCTGGGGCACATGGACTCAAGCCTGAGTCTTTAGCCTGGAGGGCAGCCCTGTGTCTCCCGGTCCCGATGGCCTCCCCAGGCTCACCTCACTTCATCCCCTACTCCAGCGCCCACAAACCTTTCTCTACAGCTGGGGGGTCCCGCTGTTCCCTCATGCCTGCCATGCGGGGGTCCCTCCTCCACGGAGGGGCCCTCACCCGGCCGTCTCCATCTCAGGCTGTCCTTCCTGGTTTCAGAGGAGCTGAGTCCCTGTGGAGGCCCCTGGGGTCCATCTGGAGGGGAGGCTTGAGCATCGCGGGTCCTGACTCTGCCTGTGCAGGCCCGCCTGCCACCCAGGGCCGTCCTCCTAAGGCCTCCTGGGGCTCCATGCCTGCCTCGTGTCCGCCCTCCGCATTCGGGCTCCCTGCTTGCTTCCTGGAGCTTCCTTCCCCAGTGCCTGAGCTGGGTCCTTTGTGAGGTGCCCTCACACTGTCACCGGGGTGGGGCAGTGCTTCTGGCGAAGATCCCACGGCTGTGGGGCACATCCCTGGTTCCCACCTAGCTGGGAGCTCCCCGGGGTGGGGGTGTGTGCCCTCCGTCACCACCCCGCAGTGAGTGCATGGGGGTGGGAAAGGAGTCTGAGGTGGAGAGCTCCACGTTTCTGGAGCTCTGATTGCACCTCGCTGAGTGCAGCATGTCCACGCCTGTGCCCAGGTGAAAGTGGAGGGTCACCTCTCCCTGGGTGCGCCCCCCTCCCCAGCCAGCTGCATCTGCAGGCATCCTCTGTTCTCTGAATGGCACGCTTGAGGCTGTGTGGGCGCCCAGTCGGGGCCCGCAGTGACCGCCTGCCCTTTGTGGCCACGCGGAGACAAGGCTGCTCTTTCTGACTCGGAGGCAGGGCGGTGTCACCAGCAGGCAGACACCACATTCCTTTCTGGAGGTCACCCTCGCCTCCCAGCCGCAGCTCATCCTATGGGCCCCGGGCAGCCGTGGGTCTGGGATCCGCCTGCTGGTCTGAGGGCTCTGCCCCTACATGTGGGACCTCCCCAACCCCTGCACACCGAGGACCCCGATAAGCTCCTCCAGCTCGGCCCTCTGAGCGGGCCTGTTTGCGTTTCCTGCTCTGCCCCGTGCCCGGCTGCGGTGGGTGATCCGGCTTCTTTGTGCTCTGCTCACTTTCAGGGGACGACAGGTGCTTCCTGCTCTCCGTGTCCCCCCGCATGGCCGTGTACACCTGTACGGGCTACAACGACCACTACATGTACC
>NW_011494867.1:10065606-10075078 GCF_000754665.1 Bison bison bison | reverse complement strand
GGCGACAGCCCCGGCCCCGACGTGCCCCGGGGCACGCGCCTGCTCATCGGGCAGCGTGTGGTGTCCAGTCCATCCTGCCCGGATCTCGGGGTGGTGACGCCGGGAGCGACAGCCAGGACCGACCTTCTCCCTTGGAAAAAAACAGGGCCTCTGTTGGGGTGTTTCTGCGCTTTGTGTGCGAACGACGGGTTCCGCCAGTTTCCTGGTCATCAGGTGGTTGGTCTGTGGCCTTTGTGGCTGGAGACGCCGCCCTGGAACTCGTGCCGGGGGCGGGGCTAGGCTCTCTGGACCCATCAGGCTGGACTCAGCCGCAGGAAGAAGTGGGCAGTGCTGAAGCCCACAGGTGACGGTGGGGGACGTGGGGACAGGGCTGGGCGAGGAGCTGGGATGGGCACCCACACAGATGCTTATCTTGGGTGCAAGAGGTGTCTCCCGGCAGCCCCAGCCTCCTTCTCTTCCCTGCTGCTTAGTGAAAAGCATCTCTTTGGGAAATTTCCAGTCCTGACTTTGCAGCGCTGAGGGGCGGGGAAGGTGGGTCCACCTCATCGGTGTGGAACGGGCCCGAGCTCCTCCCTGGTTCTCTCTGGGGCTCCCTCGGGCCCCCCGATGGCCCAAGACGCCTTCTGAAAGGGCACTTTAATGTCGACAGGGGCGAGGGTCTTGGCCTCAGGGGGTCAGTAGTCGGCTGGCGGGGAGAGGCGGCCCCTGAGTGCGGCTGGAGACTGCCCTGGTCCCTTGCTCAGTGTTAACTCCGTGCCCGAGGGCCCTGGGGTAGAGGCGGGGGTGGAGGTGGCACCCAGAGAAGGGGACCAGAGAGGTTGAACAGCGGTTCTGTTCCCACCAGTCTCTTGCCTAGAGCCGGATAGCGTCCTCCTTTGCCCCTGCATGCCTGCTCCAGCACAGGGGCCTGCGGCCTGGGGCCTGGCCACGGGTTTCCCAGCCGCGAGCGCTGGGTGGAGCTCTCCCCTCGTGTTATGGACTGCAGCCTCTGGGTCTGGTCGTCTGCATTCTTTTGTCCTCTGTTGCCCCTTGCATTTCCTTTTAAGATATTTTATTTGTTTGGCTGCGCTGGGTCTTCAGTTGTGGGGGCGAACTGAGCTGTGGTGTGTGGGATCTAGCTCCCTGACCAGGGATGGAACCCAGCCCCAGCCCCGCACTGAGAGTGCAGAGTCAGCCTCTGGACCACCAGGGAGGTCCTGACTTGTGTTTCCTGCCAGTGCAGCCCTGTGAGAAAGAGCCGCTGGGTGGGACTCAGGACACCTGGATGAGTGTTCTAGGCACCTGCAGTGGGATCCTTCAGTTGTACCAATACCTATTATTTCACAGTTTAAAAAAAAAAGAAGAAAGTTGCATTCGCTTCCGCATGCCCTTGTGGCCTGAGGGCTGGGGTGGGCCTCGGGGTCTGACGCGCCTCCCCCCGCAGGGCATGGGAGGACAGCACGGTTACTTTGGGCTGTGGATCGACGTCGATTTCGGGAAAGGACACAGCAAGGCCAAGCCCACGTGCACCACGTACGGCAGCCCTCAGCTGTCGGCCCAGGAGGACTTCCAGTTCCAGAAGATGGAGGTGTGGGCGGTGGGAGAGGCCCCAAAGGCAGAGTCGGTGAGTCTGGGGCGCTTCTCCCCTCTCTCAGTTTGATCCCTTGCACACCTTTCACACCCCACCTGGAGATGGTTTTTCCCAGACTTGTTTCCAGCAGCCATCGCTGGCCAGAGGAATGCCTGTGGGTGCACAGCTGGGCGGAGAGTCCTTTTGGGATCCGTGGGGGGTCTTCTAAAAGAACCACCCCAGGGAGGTGGGGTCCCAGATGGATGGGGGCTCCTTTGCAAGCTGAGGAGGGTCTGGGGACCCTTCCGAGTCCAAGGTTTAACAATGAGTTGTTGGCCTCCTTGCACCGCGTCACCTCCCAGCGATGGCCTCCCAGGGTTGGGGGGACACAGTGGGGGCGGGGCCATAGCCCCTGCCTCCTGCATTTCCCTTGTGGCATCAATAGGGCCCCGCATCTGCTCTGAGAAACGTGCCAGCGGTGGGACGTCACCGGCTGGTTCTGGTCGCTGAACACACCCCTCCTTCCTTCTTCCCAAGGTCAGGAAAACCAGGAGCATTCTGGACATCGACCCTGAGGCTCGGGCCCTGCTGGAAGCCAGTGGGCGGGGCCGCCACAGCGAAGGGCTCCGGGAGGTCCCCGATGAGCCGTGATGACGTGATGACGGCTGGCGCGGGCCACCCTGGAGCTGGAACGCAGCCTGCCGACCCTCCCGTGTCCCGTGGAGGCCTGACTTTGGTCCAGAGTGTGCGGGTCATGTCCCGGCGGTCCCGGCGGTGCCCAGTCAGCACAGAGTATAGTTCCTCTGTTGCCATATGTCCGTCGGTGGGGGTGTCACCCCTGGAATCCTGAGCATACAGCTAGCAACCTGATCCTTAGACTTGGCTCGTCCCTAGGGATGAAATCCAAAGAGGACGCTGAGATGTTGAGACTGGCTGGAACTGCCATCTTTGGGGACTGGAGTTCTTGCAGTGGTGAAGGGGGAAGTTTCCACTCGCTGGGGGTCACTGGGCCTCTGCTCAGGCCCCCCAGTTAAGAGCCTTGAGGCTCCGTTTCTTCTTGTCAAGGGCAGAGGTGCTCAGCTGGGAATTCCTGTGCTTTGGGGAGTAGCTTCCTCTGATACGGAATTTCTATATTTCTAAAAAAAAAAAAGTGTTAGCAGAGTACTAATGGGGGAAATAGCAGGAGATTTTGAAGGTGACAGTGACCTGGGTCTTCAGTAAGGTTGGATGTCGGCCTTTCTCAGCTGTTTTAGGTGGGTCTGTGCTCGGAGCGCATGGGAAACCAGGAGGTGAGCAGAGCAGCAGAGTGGCGGTCCTGCTTCTGATGTAAATGTGGGCACACTCAGGGCCGAGAGTCATGCTGATACACGTGTGGCCTGTCGCAGGAGTTGGGGGCGAGCAACTCGACAGGACTGGCCTGGCTCCTGGCCTTCCAGCATCACCCCATGCTGCCCCCCAGGGGATGGTGTGTACCTCGGCCTTGTGGACTTGCCGTAAACAATGACCTTGCCATGCTAGCGGAGATGTGGGTGGGCTGGGCCCCCTCCAGTCCAGCCCCGTCCCTCGGGGGTGGCTCATAGAACCTGACCCACTGAGACTCGAGCTCAGGGGTGTTGCAGGCTCGGCCCTAAGACACCTGCCTCTGTCTTCCCCTGCTCCATGCTGTCCTGCAGATCTGACAATAAATGCTGCCTTATTCTCGAGTCAGCCCCGATTATAAGCCACAGCGAAGCGAGCTGTGTGCACTTGTGGGCTTTGCGTTTTCTACAGGAGGCTCATGAGACCTGCTGCTGAGCCCCAAGCAGAAGGCCTTGCAAACAGGCCTTCACAAGGAAACGCACGCTCGCGACAGTGACACGCATGCTCCGTCCTGATTGACTTTCCTTATAAAACGGCCAGTTTTAACAGCTTCTCAGGTGCATTCTGTGGCTTCCTGACTGATGGGAAGCAGACACAGGATGTTAGAATCCTCAGATATCCTCACCATAATCTGAAGAATTAGGCCCCGAGTCTTCAGTCTGTTACAGATCTTTTATAAAAATGCAGTGGAATAATACCTCGCTAATATTAAAAGGTCCATTCAATACCATTTACTGTCTGTGGCTGTCAGAGAGGCTGGAGGTGTCCGGGCCTGTATTTTCCTGCTTTGTGCCTCTTCTCACAAGAGTGCAGTTCATGCCCAGGGGCCTGATGGTTTCCCAGGACAGCTCAGCTATAGGACAGGAGCAGGTGCCCGGCCCAGGCGCTTGGTAACCCGGGCGATGTGCCCTTGTGGAGGGCACGTGGGCGTGGGGCAGCCGTGGGACCACATGAGCTGAGGGCCTGAGCGCACTGACCGGTGACCGGAGGAACCACGCCCCTCCTGGGCCTGGGAAACCCGTAGTGCTAGTTTTAACACATGAGGAATTTGTTCTTTGATAAAAGGGGGATAAAAGCTTGGGTTCTAAGGGAGGCAGTCTCCCTCCCTTATCAGGAGACAGATCAGGGTCCCTGAAGGTGCTGGAAGGAAGGGCTGAAAAGTGCTCTGTGTTAAGTTTTTAACACATGGCTTTTAAACAACTTTTTAAACAACTTTTCAAAGCATGGCTGTTGTTAACTTTTTTCCCACCAGTTATTTTTCGGAAAATTTTTTCTTTCTATTGAATGAAGGATGCTTTAAATTCTCTGCTGCTGCTAAGTCGCTTCAGGCGTTTCCGACTCTGTGCGATCCCATAGACGGTAGCCCGCCAGGCTCCGCCGTCCCTGGGATCCTCCAGGCAAGAACACTGGAGTGGGTTGCCGTTTCCTCCTCCAATGCACGAAAGTGAAAAGTGAAAGTGAAGTCGCTCAGTCGTGTCCGACTCTGTGGGACCCTACAGACGGCAGCCCACCAGGCTCCGCCGTCCCAGGGATCCTCCAGGCAAGAACACTGGAGCGGGTTGCTGTTTCCTCCTCCAGGGCTTAAATTCTCTAGTGCTTTACACTTTTCAAAAAGTCTCACACGTGATTTTGTAACCCCATAATTTTTCCCCACCCCCTGTATTGCCCCTCTCCACTGGTAACCCCTAGTTTGTTCTCTGTATTTGTGAGCCTGCGGCTTTTTTGTTTGATTCGGTAGTTTGTTTCTTAGATTTCACGTATAAGCGATTCCAGACCGTATCCATCTTTGTCTGACTTCACACTGCCCTCCACGTCCGTCCGTGTTGCTGCAAATGGCAGAACCCCATGGGTTTTTAAGGGCTGAGTGTATTCCATGACACACACACATCACATCTTCTTTATCCATTCATCTGTTGATGGACCCACTGTACTTTTTGATTAAAAGATTAGCTCATGCATACATGGCAAAAGAGGTCAAAATGCAAAAGAGTGTGACCTGAATGCTAAGTCTAACCCCTGTGCCCCTCTAGCCTTTTTTTCCCTAGAGGTAAAGTGTTACACACCCTGGTCTGTCCCTCACCTTTTTTGGGGTAGAAATGCCTCTGTATCTCCCCCTTTGTTCTCCCCACCTGTGTGACGTCCCGTGAGATGGATGCCCCATTCTTTGTGGCGCTGAACCACCCCCGGCTTGGGAATGGTCTGTCTGTAACTGGTCGCCGCTGGAGGGAACATAGTTTATGCTCGTCTTTCTGTGGTTCTGTCTGGAGGATGCACCTTTCAAAGCCACGTTACTGGATCAAAAGGTACATGCTTTTTTATCTAGATATTAACAAACAACACACCTCTTTCAAGCTCAGTTTATACTTTTGAGACCTGGAGTGCCCATGGCCGTGTTTTCACCATTAAAATTTAGTTTATGTGTACCTGCTGCTCAAAAACCGTTTTCTTCTACTACTGTTGTGCTTTCTAGTCCTCCTCCTAAATCTTTGCTCCATCAAAAATGTATTTCCTTTTTTAAAATTTTTTATTCTCTTTAACATTTTTTTTTACTTTATATTGAACTATAATTGATTTAGAGTGTTGTTAGTTTTAGACATACAGCAAAGTGATTCAGTTTTATGATAAAAAGATGTAAAAGCTATTTCTGTTACTACCTTTTTTTTTCCCTTTCAAATGCTTGATTCTGTCTGATCTTTGGTAGCACTTTGACTACATCTGAAATGTTTGATAGGGGACTTTCCTGGCCGTCCAGTGGTTAAAACTCCATGGTTCCCCTGAAGGAACATAGGTTTGACCCTGGTCGGGGCAGTAAGGTCCACATGCCAGGAGACGCAGCCCGAATGCTACCATCATGATGGTATTTTCACAATGGCACTAAATGCTGATGCACGTAGGCAGAACCGACACCGGCTGATGCTGCTGCTTCCTCCCGAAGAACAGGAACACCCAGGTTTGCTGTGTACATTTGTCATCGCTGGCTGTGAGTGGGCTCGCCCCCACCCCCGCAAACCGATGACTGAACACTGGGAGGCTCTCAACCTAGTTTTGTACCCAGTTACCTTGCTGCATTCTTTTATCCAGTGGTTCTCGACCTTGAGCCCACGTCAGAATCACCTACAGTCCCCGCTACCTTTTTTTTTTTAACAGAATAGTCAAAATTTTATTTTTTCTTAAAAAGACATGTTTATGTAGATAGTAAAATGTCTGGAAGGTATATAAATATACCAAGATCTTAACGCCTTACTTCTTCACGATGGAATGAAGTGACAGTTTTCTTCTCTGCGTGTGCGCTTAGTCGCTCAGTTGAGCCCAACTCTCGTGTGACCAATTGGACTGTAGCCTGCAAGGCTCCTCTGTCCGTGGAATTCTCCCAGGCAAGAATACTGGAGTGGGTTGCCCTTTCCTTCTCCAGGGGATCTTCCCGACCCAGGGATGAAATTCGAGTCTCCTGCACTGCAGGCAGATCCTTCACCCGCCGAGCCGTCGGGGATATATCTTCTCTATAATAGGAAATATTATATATCTCCAGAAACCATACTGCCTTTCCTCCTGCCCCCACACCCCAACCCTGCTGCCTGGAGAACAGTCCCTTGTTCCTTTGTACCACTTGATAGAATTCTAGGCATACAGTTAGACACAAACACAATAAATTTTATTGTTATCATTTTATCAGTTATAATTTCTAAGTCACCAAGAGTTAAGGTACTGTAATGAAGTGACTTGGCCAGGATCACACAACTAATTAAGGGGTGTGTGTGTGTGTGTGTGTGTGTGTGTGTGTGTGTGTGTCTTGTGTTAGTCACTCAGTTGTGTCCGACTCTGTGACCCCATGGACTCCTCTGTCCATAGGGTTAATCAGAGTGAAATCTAGGGTTCATACTCCTAGTCTTCTTTCTTTTGAAAAAACTTTCATTTACATTTAAACACTTTTATAATAAAAAGAGGGAATATAATTCACCCCCAGAGTTTAGTAGTTCTGGGTAGGGATCTGAGAGTTGACATTGCTAATAAATTCCCAAGTGATGCTGCCATGGCTGGTGTGGGGAACCATACATTGAGAACCACTGCTGGTCACTGCTTCTGATTATCCATGAATTCTCTGCAGGCCTGCAGCTATTAGGATCTTTTTTTTTTTTTTTTTTTGTCTGAAAAAAACATTTTGCCTTAATTTTCAAAGGATTGTTTTTGCTTTTTTTTTTTAAAGATATTTTGACATTTTCCCCCAGCACTGTAAAGCATCTTTCTATTATGTCTTGGCTGTGTGACTTCTCTTTTTTCCCTCCAGCTTTCCTGAGATATAACTGACATACAAGACTGTCCAGTTTAAAGTGCACACTGTGCTGATTGCACCTAGTAGGACGGCATACCTGGAAATAAGGATAATTTCCCTTCCTTTCTGATTTCTAGACCTTTCTTTTTTTCTCTTGGTATTAGAGAATTCTTTCTGAATTTTATTAATAATGATACACCCTTCTCTTTCTTGACCTGAAGTGATCTCAGGTGACCTCAGCCTGCAGCGGCTTGAAGCAGGGTTACGGTTCCCAGCCAGCAATGGAGGTCAGGTTGCGGCAGTGAGAGAGTGGAAGCCTAGCCCCCAGACCAGTGGTCAGGGACAGGGCAGTGCCAACTGCTGCCCAAGCCTCTGGCCTGCCCTGGAGACGTCGGTCTCACCAGCCCCAACAACCAGGTGAGCTAATTAATTACTTAACACAAATGTCCTTCTCTCTTTCTCTGCTCTCCTGTGGTTTGATTTCTCTGGAAAACCCTGAGGGAGGGGGAGGTTACAGCTGTGGCCGCATTGCATGGCAGGTGGAGTTCCGTTTCTGGTTCCCCGTGGTCGGTTCTGCCTGGCCACAGATCTCCCTGCCATCTTTCAGCTGCAGGGGTGGACGTGTGTTGAGAGCAGTCTTGGGGCCTCGCCTGGCGTTCCAGTGGTTGGGACTCCACACTTCCACTGCAGGGGGCATGGGTTCCATCGCTCTGAGGGAACTAAGATCTCGTATGCTGCACAGTGTGGCCAAAAAAAGAAAACCCACCACCAACAAAACCAGTCTTGGGGCTCAGGCTGTGGGAAGTCCTGGTTCTGGGGGGAGAGGCCACGCCCTGCTCAGCTTCAGAAGCCCAGGCCCTCTTTGCTGAGGCCGCTCAGGCCGTGACCAGCTCTCACCACGTGCTCCGGGGTCACGAACACGAGGCTGTGAGTTCCCCACTTGGCCACTTATAGGTAAGCGCAGATTAAAGCCAACAGAATGATCATCGGGCCCCTGGCATCACCCTTAAAGACAGCCAGAGCCTCCATTTTGTGGGTGAGGAGACGGGCAGAGTGACCAGAAGCCCAGACCCTGCCCCTGCTCCTCCGTCCCCACCCCCCACCCCTTGTCCCCTCCTACCAGGGGCTGCGCGGTACCAAGCTATGGCACAATTACAGAGCCAGACGCAGTTCATAAAAATCACCATCATTTAATAAATAGTGCCGGCTCCTCATGGATCGTCCCAGGGCCCGGCAGCACGGAGCGGCGGATGCACACAGGGACCGAGGACTCGGGGCTGGGCCTGCACGCCCCACCGGCTCCCCAGGAACAGCCAGGTGAGCGGACCCGACACTGGCGTGTCCTCAGGCACGTCTCGGAAGGGACGGGGCAGGCGGAGGGCCACAGTCACATAAAAATAGAGATTTAGGGACCTTCCCACGGGTCAGGGTCCACTATACATCTTCCTGGGGGGTCTGGGCTTTCTGGCCTCTGCAGCAGAACTTTTCACATAGCTTGAAGAGCTCTGACAAGATGAACACAGACGAGGCCAATCCAGTTAAAAGCAATAAATCTACCAACAGACAAAAAGAGAAAAAGGTCAGAGAGTGCACGGCATACCCTCTGGTCCCTAGCCCCTCGATGCCCAGCACTGGCACAATGCCCGGCGTGGCCACGGAGCTCTGTCCTCTAGTTTTGGGCAGTTGCAGACAGAGGTGAGGGGCCAGGACCCAGGAGCTGAGGGCCAGACTGTCCATGCCCACCGAGGGGGCAGAGATCTCTCCAACCCGGGATGCAGAACACTGCAGAGCCAGCTCCACCAGGACCTACTGGTCTGTGCAGGCGGCTCTGATCTGGGCTTCCCTGGTGGCTCAGCGGTAAAGAATCTGCCTGCAGTGCAGGAGATGTGGGCCGGGAAGATCCCCTGGAAAAGGAAATGGCAACCCACTCCCATATTCCTGCCTGGAAAAATCCCATGGACAGAGGAGCCTGGAGGGCTACAGTCCATGGGTTGCAAAGAGTCGGGCACGACTGAGCGACTAAACAACAGAGCCGGGCAGCAGGCCTGCCAACTTCGGCTGTGAAGAGAGCCCTCTTGGGGCAGACGCCCCAGGCCGTGGCTCCCAGTCCAGCCCCACCCCGACTCATCCAGGTGGCCTGGCCCCCGAGCCTCTGCGTGGCTCCCTGTTGTCGAGGATTCGTGACAGCTGTGGTGCCTGGCACAGTCCTCGCACTTCTTTAGATAAGGTAAGCTGATGGAATTCCCAGTGGATGGAAACAGCTGTAAAAACATTGTTTTTTTCTTTTGTCTGCA
>NW_011494867.1:10064917-10065506 GCF_000754665.1 Bison bison bison | reverse complement strand
AAGAAAAAGCTGAGAGTCCCCAGGTATTTAGCATCCTTGTCTCTACCACCTCAGACACAACCAATGGTTTTATGGTCCTCAGATCCTGGGCAGGGCCGGCAGTCTCACCAGCCCCCTTGCCCGCTGGGATCTGAGGTCCCCAGTGGAAGGCTGGGCCGGTGGTCACCCCGGAGCCCTCCCCGCACAGGCTCTGCTCACTGCTGCTCCCCAGGCCTCTTCCTCCCTCTCTGTTCCCGCCCGTCAGTGTTTCAGGCACAGGAGGCCCAGTCACCCTGCAGAGCTTTCACGGAAAGACGGTGGGGCTGCCAGAAGCCTGGGGAGGACGCAGGGGAGCACGCCCGGAGCTCCGCCCGGGGCAGGTGTGCTTGGGACCTGGAGGGCCGCAGTCTCTACGTGTGGCCTTCTCAGCAGGAACTGCCGGCCGGCACAGTCCGATCTCCAGGTAAGCAGGGTCCCTGTCACACAGGCCCCATTACAGCCCCCAGCAGGCTGACACACTCCTAGGCCCAGGCAGCACGTCAGAGGCTGAGCCAGCATAGACCGTGGTCCATCCGGCTGCCCCGGGGCCTCCTGTCCCGGGATGGGGAGG
>NW_011494867.1:10059347-10064767 GCF_000754665.1 Bison bison bison | reverse complement strand
CCTGAGTCTCGCGCCTTCTCCTGCGTGGCGTCCCCCCCATCCTGCCCGGTGCTCATGTTCAGGCACGAGCCCAGTCCCCTGGGGACAGGATGGCCCCTCGAGGGGACTTCATGCCCCGGGCAGGCAGTGAGGACAGCCCCCATGAGCCCTCAGACTCACCCAGCGCCCCCAGGCTCTCTGTCTGGAAGACCCTCTGCAGGGGCGGCGTGTAAATGACAGCCAGCTGTCCCAGGATGGAGCCGAGCACAGAGTAGAGGAACGTGCGGTTCCGGAGGAAGCCGATCTCGAAGATCAGCTTGGTCTGTGGGGGAGAAGGGCATAGTCAGCGCACGAGAGCCGCTGGAGCACTGGGGCCGGGAGGCTGCGATCCCGTCCTGCCGGGGGCTCACCTGGGAGCGGCAGGTCAAGGCGTTGAAGAGGTCGAAGAACACGAAGCAGGTGAAGGCCATGGTTGTGGTGCGCGGGGTGCTTGCCCTGTCCTCGGGCATCTGGAACACGAGTGTGCGGGGTGAGGAGGTGCGAGGGAGACGGGGGACCCCGCTCTCGGGACCACTGTGTTAGAACCTGCGCCTGGCTGAGCGCCTGGGCTGGACAAAGGTGGGGCCTCTCCACCTTCCTGAGCTCAGGATGCAGGAAGGAGGCAATCTGCACCTCTTGGGGTGGGATGGGGGCACGCTCGAGAAAAGCTGAGAAGTGGGGGTGATCCAGCGTCCCGGCCAGACCCTCTCCTGCACCCAGGGTGCCTGCCTCACACGCCTGCCCGATTCTCTACCTAGGTCACTGGCGCTCTCAGCACAGGGGTGCCTGAACCTGCGGGGCCACAGAAAGGTGACCCATGGAAAGACCCCCCTGCCTACAGAGGAGAAAAGACAGTCTCTTCAGACTGGATGGCTATAGGCAAGAGAGTGAAATCAGAACATTCTCTAACACCACACACAGAGATCAACTCAAAATGGATTAAAGATGTAAATGTAAGACTGGATACTGTAAAAATCCGAGAGGAGAACAGGAAAAACACTTGACATAAACCACAGCAACACTTTCTCTGATGCTCCTCAATGGAAGTAACAACGGAAATAAACACGTGGGGCCTCAGTAAACTTGCTTCAGAGTGCGAAATGTAACACAGCAGGGGCTTTTGTGAGTTTGACGTCCCGGAAGGAGGGCCCGCACCAGGAAGCTTTGGCAGCTGCTGGCCCAGGCCTCCCAGGGCTGGCTGACCCTCAGGCCCAGCATACCTTGGTCCAAAAGGTAAGTCTGTTGCTTCGTAAAGCCATTTTAGTGTCCTTGACCGACCTCATTCCTGCTGAGATGCAAGAGGCGTCGTTGCCTGGATGAATAGAGGGTTGCTTTCCAGCCCTGAGACCCTGAGTCAAACAGCTTGAATTTTTTCCCATGTGTTTTTAATTGGAGGGTAATTGCTAAACAGTGTTGATTTCTGCCGAACAGCGCCGTGAATCGGCCGTGAGTAGGCACATGCTGCCTCCCTCCTGCACCACCATCCTACCCGTCTAGGTCGTCACAGAGCTGAGCTCCCTGAGCTACGCCGCAGCGTCCCACTACATGTCTGTCTGACACCGGTAAAGTGGATGTTTTAGTGCTGCTTCCAAGAGCTGGATTCTCACGGAACATTTCTCTGAGGACTTTTCCAGTTGTCCTTGATATTTCTATGCAATGAGGAGTGTCCAGTTTTCAAGTCTCCACAGCTACTTCTGGGGACTTGGCCCCATCTCTGGGATTTGAATGGGACTCATGGCCCATCTTCCTGTCTTAGAAGCTTACAGTGATCTCTGCTCCCCTTGGGGACTCCTCTCTTGCCTTACAGTTTGCCGCTTAGAGTGGAGGCTCAGCAGGCAGGGTGACGGTGCTGCCAGTTCTTTCTGGACCTCTGGCAAAAGGGAGTGAGTGGGAAGACCACCGCTCCCCACCAAGGCTGGGTGTTCTTGGTGCGTGCTGCCCACAGCCCTCCACTGTGCTCGGAACCCTTTGCCAGTGCACTAATCTCTTTGGAGATAGTACAATGTCTGAATTAATTACTAACATTTAAAATATTTCCTTTCTTAACTCCCCCATTTGCTTTGCTCACAGCCTAGTATGTTCCTTCATTTGGCAGAATTCTGCAACGTCACCCACCACTGAGATTGCTCGGTCCCTGATGTATTGCTATTGATTTGTTTCTGGCGGTAGCTTGACCTAAAATGTGTGTAACAAGCAGGCATTTTATGATAAAGCTGTTGTGTTGTGCACGCTCTGTGTGGAATGCAGGGAAAGATCCAGATTCCGCGTGACAGTGCCAAAAAATATAAGTAGCCATTGTTCAAATCACAGCAGGGCTATTTCTCTTTCGTGGCCTTTTAGACTTTTGTTGCCCTAAAATTTCATTTTATTGGAAGCCCGCATTTTCCACCTGGTATTTCTTGACAGGATTTTTTTTTTTTCTACTTTAGTTTCTAAAATTCTGTATTTCAAGAAAGAAAACAATTTTGCACAGCAAAGGAAGTCATCAGCAGATGAAAAGACAACCCTCAGAATGGGAGAAAATATTTTCAACTGAAGCAACCAATAACAGATCAGTCTCCAAAATATACAAAAAACCCAATAAAAAAATGGATAGAAGAACCAAATAGACATTTTCCCAAAGACAACGTACAGATAGATGGCCAAGAGGCACATGAAAATATGCTCAACATTGCTAATTATTAGAGAAATGTAAATCAAAACTACAATCAGATACTACCTCCCACCAGTCAGAATGCCCATCATCAAGAAGTCTGTACACACTGGAGAAGGTATGGAGGAGGGCAGCCCTCTTACACTGTGGATGGGAATGTAAATTAGTGCAGCCACTATGGAGAACAGTATGGAAGTTCCTTAAAAAACTAAAAATAGAATTACCTTAAGATCCAGCAGTCCCATTCCTGGGCATATATCTGGAGAAAATCACAATTTGAAAAGATACATGTACCCTGATGTTCGTATCAGCAGAGGAAGGGATAAAGAAGGTGTGGTGTGTATGTGCATATATGTTGTATATAATGGACTATTACTCAGCCATAAAGAATGAAATAATGCCATTGACCGCAACATGGATGGACCTAGAGATGACCATCCTAAGTCGGACAGAGAAAGACAAATATGATATTGCTGGGTGTGGAATCTAAAAAAAAATTATTCAAATGAACTCATTAACGAAACAGACTTGCAGACTTCAAAAACAAACTTAATGGTTACCAAAGGGGAAATGTGGAGGGATAAATTGGGACTTTGGGATGAATTTATATATAAGGACTTACTGTATACAGCACGGGAACTCTACTCAATATCCTATAATAAACTATAAGGTAAAAAAAAAAATCTGAAAAAGGAGGAATGAATGTATGTATGACTGAACCACTCTGCTGTACACCTGAGGCTAACACAACTGATGAATCAGCTGTACTCCAAGATAAAAGTTTTTAAAAAAGGTAAGGTCTCCCAAATAGCCACCTCCTGGGACTAAAACAGGAGTCTCTCTCAGAGCTGAGGTTGTTTCCCAGGGGTAACAGCAAGCCGGAGAGGCACCGGGTCCGCTTCTTTCTCTGCCACCTCCGCCCACACCCCATGGAGCCTGAGCCCCGGGGGCGGGGCCTGACCGCCGTGCCTAACTGAGCCCTCGAGGACGCCCTCACCTCCTTCCAGAAGATGAAGAGGGTCCCGCTGATGATGGTGGTGGCCGAGAGGAGGATCCGCAGGACAAGGGCTCGGCTCAGGATCTGGTCCTTGACGTTCCGTGGCGGCTGCCGGAGTGTGTCCTTGTCCACCGGCTCCACACCCAGGCTGCTCAGGACAAAACCGGACGCTTTGAAATAAACCACTGAAGAGACGTGCAGAGGTCGAATGCACAAGGTCATGGTGAAGTGACGCGCCAGGGTCCACGTCGAAGGCCTGGACGGGCGTGTGCAGCGCCTCCAGGTCGTCTTGGTCCTCTGCCCCCTCCCTCATCGCCCAGCTCCCTTTGGTTCCTTCCTGGGTACCCCTCATGGCCTGGACCCCGTGGACAGCCCTGCAGGTCCTCCACCTGCGGGGCCATAGAAAAGCCCGCCCTCGGCCGACCTAAGGATCCTGAACAGCGCCTGGCCACCCCATCACCTGGGCCTGGAGGTGATGGGCCTCCCCATCTGGGGCCTGGCCTCGTCCCAGTTGGCCTGGAGAAATGGGATCTGCCTTCAGCCTGCCTTCAGCCAACTCTGAAATAGGATCAGCCAGCAGGGCGGTGTGGGGACACCAAGGAGGTAGCACGCTGGGGGAGACCCCCTCCTAGGCAGATACGCTGGGGTCCATCTGTGCTCGCACCCCGTTCCCAGGAAGAGCATGGAGAAGAGGGAAGCCTCTGGCCATGGGGAGAATGAAGCTGTCACTGGCGATGATTAGATCAGTAATAGTAACACTTCAGTGGCCCCACCTACCCTGTGCTCAGACACAGAGAAGCCCCTCGCATGCTCACGCAGGCCTCCCCACCTCCAGAGCCCATCCTGCCTCCTGTGTCACTCTGCTGGCCTCACATCCCCTTCTCACTCATCCAGCCACTAATTCCCTAAGTGCCTGCTGTGTGCCGAGCACCACTGCAGAGCCGAGGACCCTGCAGGGAACAAAGCCTTCCCCCACAAAGCTGACATCCTACAGAGGAGATGGATTATGATCAGATAAACAATGAAATAGTTTCCCCTCTAGGCAAAAATAAAGCAGGGTAAAGTGGCTGGGAGGGAGGAGGCTGCTGCTAGGGTAATCAGGGAGGACTTCTTGGAGGCAGTGACCAGAATGCAGGTAGCCCAGGGAGAGCCTTTGAGGCAGAGAGTTTGCCACCGCCCGGCCAGCCCACCAGATGCCTCCTCCCGTGCTCGGTGTGTACCCCTTGTCGTGTGCCCCCGGCACGTCCCCGCCAGCCCACTGCCTCACCTCTGCGCCGGCGGCCCGTCCATGATGATGTTGATCCACAGGATCTGCATGGCGTTGAGGGGGTTGGGCAGGTTGCACACGGTGGACAGCGTGATGAGGCTCAAGGCCGAGATGCTCCTGCAGGGCACACACACGGCAGGTCACCAGCTGCTCCCAGACCCGGCCACTAGGGGGCGCCGGCCTGGACTTACGTGCTCAGCTGAAAGCGGACAAAGTTCTTGATGTTATGAAAGATCCCCTTGCCTTCCTCCACTGCATTCCTGGAGAGAGGAGAAAGCGTTTACTGACAAAGACGGCAGGGTGGGAAGGGTCAGCCAGCTCCGTTGGTTGCTAAAGGAAGCGATGGTCTCCTTGCTGGCATTCTCGGGAGTGGTAGAGGAGGGGGATGTCCCAATAGGTGTCACCAGCCCCTGGGGATGGGTCCCCGAGCCACGATCACCCTTCTGTCTGAAGATTGCACACAGATCATTCTCTCATCCAAGCCT
>NW_011494867.1:9999943-10059224 GCF_000754665.1 Bison bison bison | reverse complement strand
CTCCTGCCCCTCGGCGATTCACCCAAGAGAACGGGCCCCTGACCCTGCTTTCCGTGGGGTGGGCCTGGGGACGCCGTGTACACCCACCGCAGCAGAGCAGGGGGCCGCCACCCCAGGTGTTTCTGTGACTAAGGAACCACCCGAAGGCCGGCTTACATGATGGCCGAGAACTCGTCGTCCACCAGGATCATGTTGGCGGCCTCCTTGCTGACGTCCGTCCCCGTCTGCCCCATGGCGATGCCGATGTCCGCCGACTTCAGGGCGACCGCGTCATTCACCCCGTCCCCGGTCATGGCCACAATCGCCCCTGTCTCCTGCAGAGCCTTCAGAAAGAGGAGCCCGGGGAGAGGGGGGCTGCAGCCTGAGCACCTGCCTTCCAGACCCTTCTCTGCCATCGCCCCTCATCTCCCTCCACATCAGGCGAGCCATGACCCTCTAGGCCTCAGCTTTTCCATCTGCAAAGTGGGATCACAGCCCCTCCTTTTCAGGGCTGTGGTGAGCCCTAAACTAAGACCACAGAGGGGACAGTGCCTGTGTCATCCGTCACCATGACAACAAAAACTGGCCACCTGCTTCTACAAGGATGAAGTAACCAGCCACTGAAGCCGCTGACCTTCCACACACCCCAAAAGCAGCTCAGGGTGTAGATGAGGAGGGAGGGAGAAACCCACAGAACAGGCTATTTTCAGGGGCGGATGTTACAAGCCTCGATTCTTACATCCTTTCATATCCAGAAAAGCACTAAAAAGTCATCAACAGAGACATCAGCTCCTCGTGACTAGCACCAAGCCTCCGCTATAATGTGTGCCGTCAGCACGGCACCAGAGTCACATGTCTGGTGTCACAGAGTCCCTCCATCTGTCCTCCCTGCTCTGGGGCGGTTCCTCAGCGCTACCTGAGGTGCTGTCTCTGGGCTATCGTCCTCATTCTGCCTCAAGTAAAACTCACAACTCCCACGGTGTGCTTGATTTTTTTCAGTTGACAACCATTAACAAATAATAATCAGTTTGTCCCCATGTGAATCCATGTCGTGCCCAATAGGTATTAATATTTTCTTTGAAGAATGACTGGCACAGAGACTCATTCTGTAGAACTAAAAAACCCCCAAGTAACACAGAAGAGAAAAACACAAGCGTTAAAGAGCAACTTTTCAAAGCATCCGTGTGCAGGAAAAGCACACGTCTGCAGGAGCCTCTCACTCCAGCCCTCTTGTTTTTGAAGCATCGTCACACCAGCTCTTCCTGGGCACTGCTATGGGCCAGGCAGCTGTAAAGGCTTCACAGGCTGGCTTCATTTCACCCTCTTCTCTCCTGCCTTGTGAATTAGCTGGTATTGCTCACATTCTCCCCAGTTTACAGATGAGGAAACTAAGGCCTGGAGTTAATACACCAAATTAATACACCAAGAAGCACCCAACTAACCAAGGCTGGCCTCTGCATTCCTCCCTTTCCACCACCCAGTTCCCATTCCCTGCCTTTGGTGAACGCAGCACAGGGCCTCCCCAGTTCTCCTCTCCCCAGAGGCCGGGGCAGCTGCCCTGGGGCCCCGACTGGGCCACCCGTGAGCAGAGCCGCCACCCGCCCCCCACCCACCTCGAGCTGTGCCCCAAGGGACCAGAAGAGGCGCATGACTGACCTTGATGATTTTGAGTTTGTGCTTTGGGCTGGTCCTGTAGAAGACGGACACCTGGAGCCGGAGCCGGAGAGGACAGAGCATCAGTGCTGAGGACCGGGCAGCCCCGCCCTGCCCCCGCCGGCAAGCCCCGGGGAGGGGACCCCACCTTCCCGATGTGCTCAGCCAGCTCTCCCTGCTCGGCGCTTTCCACCTCTTCCCCGGACATGGCGCTCAGCTTCCCATTGCACAGACCGACGTTCCTTCCTGGGACGGGAAGGGGATGGTCCCTTCTGAGGGCCTGAGCCTGTGGTCCCTGCCCTCACCCCTCACTGCGCCTGCCTGACATCTGGCCCTTCCTTGGCCACTGGGAGAAACAAGAACAAAACCACCACTGCTCCAGTTGGAGAGCTATGCTGCTATGCTGTGCGTGCCCTCAGTCGTGTCCGACTCTGCGGCCCCGTGGACTGCAGCCCGCCAGGCTCCTCTGTGCATGGGATTCTCCAGGCAGGAATACTGGAGCGGGTTGCCACTCCCTTCTCCAGGCGGTCTTCCTGACCCAGGGATTGAACCTGCGTCTCTTGCGTCTCCCGCACTGCAGGCTGACTCTTTACCCCTGGCCCCACCTGCTACGGTATGTGACCTTAATTCCATCCACAGAACAAACTGGCAACAAAGGCCTGATGATCCCCACTTTAGAGATGAGGCAACTGAGAGGGAGGTGGTTTTCCCAAGGTCACAGGGCAGGTAAGTGCTAAGACTGGACCTGCCATGGTTCTTTCTGTCTGATTCCAGAGTCTGGGATCTTCCCCCAGTGCCAGGCTGCCTCAAGACAAGAGGGGGAAAAAGACCAAGGTGCGACACCCCTCCCAACAGTAATAAACGCAGTAGGAGGAGGAGGGGGGAGCTGGTCCTCTGCCGAGGAAGAGCCTGAGGGTCAGAGTGGCTCACTGGTTTGCTCAGGGCACATGGCTAGTGGCACAAGGCAGACTGGGCCTGTGGAGATGAGGTGTGATCATGGGTGGACGGACAGCCCGAGCACACAGAAGCTTCTCAGTGTGCACGAGGTCCTTCCCTCTTTGGGAGAACCTGCCGACGTTTGAGAGACAAACACCCACTCAGGCGGTGGGATGTGGGTCCTTGAGCCTCAGAAATCTCTCCCTAGCACGTGGAAGGCAGGCGTGAGCTCTGCTGACCAGGTCCCTCGAGGAATAAGCGCTGGTGGTGGCCCGTGCCCTCCACCCTTCCCCGGGTACCTATTGCCAAGGCCGTCTCCAGAGCATCCCCCGTTATCATCTTCACGGACAAGCCCGACTCCGAGAGAACCTGGACTGCTTCCTTCACGCCAGCCCTGGGAGGGTCGATGATTCCGATGAGACCCAGAAACGTCAGCTTCCCCAGCTCGGGCCCGGAGGCCAGGGCCAGCACTGTGGACAGAGCAGGAAGGTTTGGAAAACTTTCGTCCCCAGTCGGCCCGGCCCCCACCCCATCCGCGAGGGGCTGGGCCCTAAGTGCCTGGACCACAGTGGGAAGGGAAGGTATTCTCAGTGGTCCTCAGGCCCATGCAGGGCAGCAGCTTTTGACAGCTCACCCACGATGGGGAGCAGGGCCAGTGACAACACGTCCCATGAGAAACGGGACCCTGTCCACCGGCGGCGGTGTCCCACCCAAGGGAAGTGGCCAGGAGAACGTCTGTGGGCTGGCACACGGGATGTTTCGACAGCCTGCTGTCTCTAATTGCTCTGCCCTTCTCGGTCACTGCCAGCAGACTTGGGGTGGCAGCTACCAAGTCACGAAAAGTGTGTGGGAGGAATACAGGTGAGAGGACCATGTTTCAGCAGCACAGAAGCCAGGCCCAGCTCGGGACGATGTTCTGAGGAGGGTGCTGTGAGAACTGACCTTACTGTGTCACCTTACTGATACTGGAGGGAGGCTGTGGCCAAGAAGTTTCAGCTGTGACCCCTCAGTCATCAAACTGTGCTGGAGATGCAGGGGGTGCGTACCAGTGATGCTGGGGACAGGTACCAGTGATGCAGGGGGCGTGTACCAGTGATGCTGGGGACATGTACCAGTGATGCAGGGGGCGTGTACCGGGGATGCAGGGGGTGTGTACCAGTGATGCTGGGGACATGTACCAGTGATGCTGGGGGCATGTGCCAGAGATGCAGGGGGCGTGTACCAGTGATGCTGGGAACATGTACCAGTGATGCTGGGAACATGTACCAGTGATGCTGGGGGGCATGTGCCAGAAATGCAGGGGGTGTGTGCCGGTGATGCTGGGGGAGTGTGCCGGAGATGCAGGGGTGTGTGCTGGAGATGCAGGGGACGTGTACCAGTGATGCTGGGGATGTGTACCAGTGATGTAGGGAGCGTGTGCCAGAGATGCAGGGGGTATGCGCCAATGATGCTGGGGGAGTGTGCCGGAGATGCAGGGGGCGTGTACCGGTGATGCTGGGGGCATGTGCCAGAGATGCAGGGGGCGTGTACCAGTGATGCTGGGAACATGTACCAGTGACGCTGGGGGCATGTGCCGGGGATGCAGGGGGTGTGTACCAGTGATGCTGGGGGCGTGTGCCGGGGATGCTGGGAGCGTGTACCAGTGATGCTGGGGACGTGTACCAGTGATGCTGGGAGCGTGTGCCGGAGATGCAGGGGGTGTGTGCTGGAGATGCAGGGGGCGTGTGCCGGGGATGCAGGGGGTGTGTACCAGTGATGCTGGGGACAGGTACCAGTGATGCAGGGAGTGTATGCCAGGGATGCAGGGGGTGTGTACCAGTGATGCTGGAGACGGATGCTGTAGATGTGTACCAGTGATGCTGGGGGCGTGTGCCAGAGATGCAGGGGGTATGCGCCAATGATGCTGGGGGAGTGTACCGGAGATGCTGGGGGCGTGTACCGGTGATGCTGGGAGCGTGTGCCGGAGATGCAGGGGGTGTGTGCTGGAGATGCAGGGGGCATGTACCAGAGATGCAGGGGGTGTGTGCCGGAGATGCTGGGGGTGTGTGTCAGTGATTTGGGTGCCATGCCTCCCTTCCTACCTGCCCTGCTAACCTCTGTCCCAGAGATCTGCCACATCCTCACCTTCAACACTTGTCAGTGAGCTACTAGCAATTTATAATTCCTGCCCCCTGAAAAGAAAAACTAAGGCAATTGAAACCAATATAGCAAGCCAACGCTGCTCAGTTTCCCCTGAGGGAGTACACATGTTCCAGAGTGTTTTTAGACACTTTCTCTGATAACAGACAGGCTGGCACATGACAGCAGGGAGTCTTACTTAATGTTCAGCCCATCAGGGAAGGTGTCGGCTCTGGTGCAGCAAGCTGGAAATGGCCAAGAAATGAAATGTCTGTTCATTTACAAGAACCGTGGCTTTTCCTGAAAGCAGGCCTTGAGCAAGATGACCAATTAGGAAAATCAACTTTTCTGGGGCGGCCTGTTCACATGTCTTAGAAAACTCAGGACCTCTCCTCGCACACACGAGGTACATCTGGGTTAACGGGTGTCATCTGGCAGCTAGGATGTGGAGGGCGTCCTATGTTTCATCTGCCCAGGAGGGTCCACCCTGGCTTTTCCCCCATCAGCGCTCTACCTGACGCCCCTCTGATCATTATCGTGTTGACCAGGGACCATGCGTTATGACCCTTGAGAAGTCAGCATCCTGTGCGGACTCAGCGTAGGGCTGGGAACACAGCCACTGACCTCGCAGGCCCAGGGATCCCATCTTCTTCTCCTCCTGCTGGCAGAAGGCTCGCTGCTGGGGCGTCAGCGGTAGGGGGATGCCCCCGTGGTTGTACATGGCGCAGTAACGAATCACCTCCTCAAAGGCCCCCTTCATGAAGTACATATCTTCCCGCTCCTTGGAAAATACAGAGGGAAAAACATTGGCAGTCACTGCCTGCTTCAGCTCCTGGTGACCATCACCTTGTCCACATGGAGGTGTTCACAGTGGGGTCATTGATCTGTTTCAGTTAATGATGATGGTCTGGGATAAATGACCCCACCGGGAAGAGAAGTTACAGGAAGTCCATGTGATGGAACCACACGCAGCCCAGAGAGGGCTGATCTGTGACCCGGACACCCGCCCCCTGCATCAGGGCCCCTGGTCAGTTGTTGCTCAGAGCATCCACATGTTTCATGAACTCGTCATATCCCAGCTTTTACATGTGTGACTGACTCCTAGGTGTCCAGTTCAGGGAGACTTCCGAGCGAGGGAGGCACCATGAACTTGGCTTATGAGGATGAACCCAAACGAGCAGCTGACCCTTTTCTGGTGTATCTGTTAAGCTCCGTCTCCCCTAGACCGTAAGCTCCAGGCGGCCGGTGCCTTGTCAGTATGACCCCCAGCCCTAGCACAGCGCCCACTTGCTCATGGTAGACAGTGAAGGCACTTGTATGCACTGACACGGAAAGCTGTCCCAGACATCATTTAAGGGAAAAGAACAGATAACACACAATATACACAGCAGGACCTTCTTTAGAAACTACCACCCCACATGTTGCTACCTGCACCTGCAGACTCTGGAAGGCTCGATCTCTGACTGCTGAGGGGCATAGTGGGGATGGGGGGTGGGCAGAGAGAGAAAAGGGGCAGGACTGTCAGAAGGGTCCACTTTTTAAGTCACATTTCTATCATTTTTTTTTCAATGAAAATATATTATCATTGCCTTAGGGGGAAAATAAGGTTTGAAGGTATTACAACATTGAAAAAAGTCCAGAACGCCTCTTAAGTACCAGGAATCTGTATTATACTCTTCCACTCACGGCAAAGACCTAGGATAAGCTGGCCGAGCTGCCTGCCACCGTGAATGAGATGGAAAATCTCAGCATAGACAAGACATGGCAGGTTCCAGCAAGAGCAGAAAGTTTGGAGCAAAAGGTGGAAGGCAATAAAAATCTTTTTAAAAGAGAAAGAAAATGTTTTTTTTGTTTTTTTTTTTCAGTAGAAGATCTGAAAAGCTACAGAAAATGTAAAAAAAAGGGGAGGGGGAAGATAGAGTGGGCTGTCTCACCCAGGGATAGCTGGTAAGAGCTTGGTACATATTCCCCTTGGTGGCTTAGAACATACATGTGCACACACACGTGAGGTCATCCGTCTATGGTGGGCACGAGGGGTGCGTCCCGGATCGTTCCCCCATTGCAACAGTTACATGAGCTCATATGTGTAAAGAACCCAGCATGCAGCAATGTGACAAAAGGAGCCCAAGTTAGCAACGGGCTCAGCGTCATCAGTAGGAGCCTGTAGTCACTCTGGTAGGAATTACTCAGTCACTGTACTGCAGGCCGCTGAGTCTCATACCTGAACTTGCATCAGAACCCCCAGCAAACAAACACAGACGACTGGACTCCACCCCTGGAACATCTGATGCTGAGTCTGGGGTACAGCCTGAGAATCTGCATTTCAAACAAATTCCAAGGAGATACTGCTGCTGGTCTGGGACCCCACTTTGAGGACCAGAGATTCAGAAGACAATCTCGAAAGTGGCCCCAAGATACTCAGAGCTTTCATCGCCATCAACTGTATTTTCACGTCTTCGGATGTCATAGAAGCAGCTGGGAACTTGAAACTCATCTCCTGACCTCTGCATTTTGCTTTGCTGGGGTGGGGGTAGGGGCTGGAAGGGGGCAGAGAGACAACCTCACCTCATTCTTGGAACTGCACTGAACCGCCATCCACTTCTGCTCCGAACTGAACGGGATCTCTTTCTTTCGGATGTATGAATCTTTAACATCGCCTAAGTCCATCTGGGGTAATAAATGGGATGTTTTCAGTGAGTCATCCTAAACCAATCTCTATGCAAAGCTCTGTCCATTTAAATTATTCATTATTCAAACCACCTTGGGCAGATGAGAAATCCAAGCGTTTGGGTCATGGAGAAAGGCCATGGGGTTTCTGCCAGGAGGAATGTTTCAGACTTGAAGAGCTGGCAGAAGGAGCCCCTGGGAGTGGGTGCGGGCGGCCAGCCCTCGGGTCCCTGCGAGTGACGTTCAATTGATCTCTGATGCTTTCAGGTCAGTTCCTGGACAGGCCTGAGCCTCTACTTCCCCAGATGTAAACCAACCCTAATGCATCCCACTGCCCACTCACGGGGTGAAAATGGGTCCTTAAGGGGTGAAAAAATCTAGTCCTTTTATGTATAAAGCACACACAAAAAAATACATACACTATAGGAACAGACATGTAGTACATCTGTGACATTAAATACCTGTACTCCTGCCTGTGTTAGTTGCTCAATCATGTCCGACTCTTTGTGACCCCATGGACTGTAGCCCGCCAGGCTCCTCTGTCCATGGGATTCTCCAGGCAAGAATACTAGAGTGGGTTGCCATGCTTCCTCCAGGGAACCTTCCTGACCCAGGGATCAAATCCAGGTCTCCCACATTGCAGGCAGATTCTTTACTGTCTGAGCCACCAGGGAAGGGTTGTGGGAACCTCCCTGGTGGCTCAGTGGTTAGGCCTTCGCCTTTCAAAGAAAGGGGTGTGGGTTCCATCCCTGACTGGGGAGCTAAGAACTCACGTACCTCGAGGCCAAAAAACCAAAACATAAAACCAAAAGCAATGTTGTAACAAATTCAATGAAGACTTTAAAAATGGCCCATATTTTTTAAAAAAAATCTTAAAAAAAAAATCTCATGGAGGGAGTGATTAGGGGAAAAACACCTTAAAAGCCTCTTAAGAGGGTGCTTATTTAACTTATATGCAGAGCACATCATGAGAAATGCTGGGCTGGATGAAACATAAGCTGGGATCAATATTCCTGGGAGAGATATCAATAACCTCAGATATGCAGATAACACCACCCTTATGGCAGAAAGGGAAGAAGAGTTAAAGAGCCTCTTGATGAAAGTGAAAGAGTAAAGTGAAAAAGTTGGCTTAGCTCAACATTCAGAAAACTAAGATCATGGCATCTGGTCCTATCACTTGGTGGCAAATAGATGGGGAAACAATGGAAACAGTCAGAGACTTTATTTGGGGGGGCTATAAAATCACTGCAGATGGAGACTGCAGCCATGAAATTAAAAGACGCTTGCTCCTTGGAAGAAAAGTTATGACCAACCTAGACAGCATATTAAAAAGCAGACACGTTACTTTGCCAACAAAGGTCCATCTAGTCAAACCTATGGTTTTTCCAGTAGTCACATATGGATGTGAGAGTTGGACTATAAAGAAAGCTGAGCGCCGAAGATTTGATGCTTTTGGACTGTGGTGTTGGAGAAGACACTTGAGAGTCCCTTGGACTACAAGGAGATCCAACCAGTCCATTCTAAAGGAAATTAGTCCTGAATATTCATTGGAAGGACTGATGCTGAAGCTGAAACTCCAATATTTTGGCCACCTGATGCAAAGAACTGACATTTGAAAAGACCCTGATGCTGGGGAAGATTGAAGGTGGGAGGAGAAGGGGACAAAAGAGGATGAGATGGTTGGATGGCATCACCGACTCAATGGACAGGAGTTTGAGTAAACTGTGGGAGTTGGTGATGGACAGGGAGGCCTGGCATGCTGCAATGCATGGGGTTGCAAAGAGTTGGACGTGACTGAGCGACTGAATGAAGAGGGTGTCATGGGTTACGTGTATCCCTAAAGACACATTGAAGGTCTAACTCCCCAGGGCCTGTGATGGGGTCTGATGTGGAAATAAGGTCTTTGCAGGTGTGACAATGTTAAGATGAGGTCACTGGGGGAGCTGATTCCAGTATGACTGGTGTCCTTTAAGGAAGAAGGACCCGGCCACGTGAGGACCTGCCTCACTCAGACAGGACCTTGAATCCCGCTACTAATCCGGCTCCCAGTGAAAGAACTGCCCACGCGGACAGCACAGACCTCCTACCTTCATTGCCAAGGCCACCAAGGCGCCCTCTGTCGGCTGCCCCATCACGGTGTTTTTTCTGATGATGGCGTTGTTGGCAACACAGCCTGCCTGCAAAGCAGGGAGGGGTTTCTGAAGGTCATTTGTTAGTATTTGGAGCTGCACCCGTCGGGGTCCCGGGCGCGCTCAGGCATGTGAAAAGGTCCAGCCCTGAAGCCTTGACCAGTTTTCGGGGCTGAGCTGGGGTGGGAGGGAAGGACGAATTTACTCTTCAAAATGTGCCAGAGTCCCCACTGTGCAAAAGCCACATGGTAACACCGGGTTGACCAGAAAGTTCGTTCAGGTTTTTCCATCACATTTGAATGTACTTTTCAGCCAACCCAATAATTTACTGACTCAGCAGAATGCTAGCTGTCACAAAGCCATCCTAAGGACTGAGAGTGGGAAGGCAGGCAGACTGGGGGTCACGCGTGTGAGGCCCCGCTGACGGGGACACAGCCTTCTAATCAGGGTGACGAAGGGTCTTGGGATCAGACTGTGGTGACCACCTCACGAACACACTGTGACCCACTGAGCTGTACTCTCCGCAGTGGCGAATTCTGTGGCAGGTGATCTATTGCTCAATTTAAAATAATAACTGAAAAAGTAGAAACAGCTAAGAAAGGAACACGGGTGAATGCAGGGGTGTGCGGGGAGGGAGCAAGCAGCGGGAGCAGGGGCTCCCAGTTCTTCCCTGACCTCCCACCTCTCCATCTCTATCTGGGCCGTTTCCATAACCTGACCCCTGGGGTGTGGCCCGGTTGTCACCAAGAACCAGTCGGTCCAACTGCCGTCTCTATCTGCAGACAGAACCCATCAGCTCTGTTCAAGGCGCGTGTTTATCTCCACGGCGGCACTCTTGATGCTTACCTCCACTAACTTCCCCACCGAGACGTTGGAAAACTGCTTAATGACTTCCTTGGAGGGTAAAAGGCAGACAGTCCCATTGCCGTTGTAGCCAACTCCGCTGACCTGCAGGGCAAAGCCGCAGATAGGGGTGTCCCTGGGAGGCAAAGAGTCGCTCCCCTGGCTGGCACGTATCTTTTTTCTGGGGGGAGGGTCCACCCTTGAGGACAGGGTCCCACCACGAGCAAGGCTTCAAGCATGACCGTGTCCCCTGCAGAACTAAGTATTCATCAGACACCCAGTGCACTTCAGTATTGCAACAGGGCATCTTGCAGTCAGTAAAAACTATGGCTGTGAAGACCAAATAGTAGCATATAAGACTGCTTATGTTCTAGAATGGGGGTGGACAAGCTTGTTATAGAGCCAGACAGCAAATGTTTTAGCCTTTGAAGCCCATACAATCTGAGTCGCAGTCACTCAGTGGTTGGCGTGCAAAAGGAACCGCGGACAGTGTGCAAACCACCAGGTATAGCATCATGCCAGCCGGGGGTGGCTGCCTTCTATCAGTCATGCTCTTGCTATTTGTATTAATGGCAAGGAAACTGTCCAATAACCCACATTTATGTCTTCCTTATTGTTTTCTGGAAGACTTTGTGTGCTTTCTCTGAGAAGATAAAGGTCTGGCAGGGCACTCCTTGGTCTCGAACCTTATGAATTCACATGGACTCACCTCGGCGTGGAGCCCATCAGATGTTACGAGTTGGGTGACAGTCATTTCGTTGGCAGTCAGAGTCCCCGTCTTATCGGAACAGATGACGTTGCAGCAACCTGGACAGGAAGACGTCAGAGTTGATGGGAGAGAGAAGTCGTCACCATCAACTCTCAGCCTTACGAAACACCCAGGTTGAATTATCATGGCACCAAGAAGCCCGTTCAGTCCAGTTTGTAAGAACTCAACCAGCAGGAGCTCCTTACCTAAGGTCTCCACGATCGGCAGCTTCTTCACAATGACTCGCTTCCGGGCCATGCGCAGCACTCCCAGGACCAGCGTAACTGTGACGACGATGGGCAGGCCCTCGGGGATGGCGGCCACAGCCAGGCTGGATGGAAAAGGCCAGACGGGTCACCTTTAACACGCACTTAATGTGATGTGAAGTCCAGCTGATGTTGATCACGTGTTTGCCCGGTGACGCTCACCTGTGGGTTCTCCACCTCTCTGTTCTATTCTCTGCTCCCAATCCCATGATCCACCTGCCTCCTTCTTCAGTGTCCACTGCTCTGAGCTTTCCCCCTGCAAAACCCTGTTCTCCTATCAGACATCCACACTTTAGTGTGAATTAGTCTGTCCAACATTTTGCCTGTTTAAGTACTTTTGCATTTAAATTGTTGCTATTATGAAAGTCTTGGACCCTTGAAAGAAATTTCCAGGATCACACAATAAGTGGACTTTTTGGGTTCAGAAAGTCCCTGGGTTATCTAATGGTTTAGACAGTTTCTGTGAGAAACCAGACAAGGACAATGAAAACTGGGGGAGATGACGTAACACAGCGGTGCCTTTGCCTGGCTTAGCAGGTTGTTTTGGTGTCTGTTCACTTCCTTAGGACCCCCTCCCCACTCTTTCTGTACCACGTGGCCCCACCCTCCACAGTTGATTGGATTAGAGGAGAACATGTGACTCAAGCTGAACCAATGAGCTCCTCCCTTGGGAATCTGCATCGGAAGCACAGAATCCCCTTCCTGTAGCAAGTGTTGTGTCTTGCCAGTGACCGCAGACCGATGGGGGAGGCTCTGGAGGGGGGGCAGACTGCAGAGCTGTGCAGTGAGCGTCACCACACCACACCCAAAGGGCTCACCCTTTGCACAGCAGAGGCCTGCAGGTAGTCAGTAAATATTTGCTGAACACACAGGAATGAGTGAATTCATGGCAAGTGCAAGAGCCCAGACGCCCCCTGGCCTCACACATACTGAGCGCTCTACACAGGTGGTCCATAACCAGAAAGCCCGGCTGACGATGTCCATCCAGCCAAGCCACGCACGGCTACAGTATTTCATCAAACCTGAGGTGCTGTTGATTAGAGAGGGCACCATTATCTTGTGCGTCACTAAAGAAAGGAAAAATACTGCCCATTAACCAACACAGTGCTTTCTTATCACCTCACTTGTGAGAAGCAGTCTGACTGCAGAGAAGGTAAAAAGTGAAAAAGAGTGTACATCTTAGAAGTGAGGAAATATGGTATGAACGGCGATCTTTTACCCGGAGACAAAGACGCATTCAGGGGAAAGTTACATAAACCAAGGTGACAGAGTTTGGTCAAGAGACTGTTCTGGTTTCTATGGTGACAGCAAGAAGGTTCCTTGGTTTTATGGCATGGGCTGACAAGACCAGCTAAGCAAACATTTGCGAAGGGTTATTGCCAGCCCTTCCCTCCTACATGGCATGGGAAGGACATTGTGTGTGTCTGGGTGCTTTTGTCATAATAAAAAAATTAACTGGCAAACTAATAAAGATTAGGCTAGACCAGGAAAAGCAAGTGGACCTTGGCTCATCCTGAAGGTCCCCTGCAGCAGAGGGAAGCAGGAAAAAGTTTTTAAAAGGATGATTCCTGGGTTATTTGTTTTGGAGAATCTCTTGCACGCTGGCTATCTTGCCATTTCTAACTTATGATTGAGAGGTTCTGAGTGATTTCACTTCTGCTAAAAACTGAAGAGTCTTGGGACTTCCCTTGCTCCCTCCTCCATACCTCTGCCCAGCCAGTCCCCTCCCCATGTGGTCCTGTGGCTGAGACTCCGGGCTCCCAGTGCAGGGGCCCCGGGCTTGATCCCTGATGGGAGAACCGAATCCCACAAGCTGCCACTAAGAGTCCACACGCTGCGGCTAGGAGACCCGGCACAGCCTACGAAAGAAAGGAGTGCGGAAAACAAAGCAAAGCTGAAGAGCCTCGTTGTTCCCAAGCCACAAGTGAAACAAAAAGACTTGGTTTTCTTTCGAGTTTACTGTTAAGACCAGAAATCAGAAATAACCTTGGGGAGGGACTTCCCTAGTGGTCCAGTGGCTAAGATGCCACACTCCCAATGCTGGAGTCCTGGGTTCGATCCCTGGTCAGAGAATTAAGACCTGGTACAGCTAAATAAATAAATAAATATTAAAAAAAAATCACCCTGGGGAGGTGGGGTTGGGGTGGACATAGGAGCCTATTCTCTTACAGACCTGGAACTATTTAACAGTCTTTTTGGCTCTTGGAACTCTCCATGGTTGATGACATGGGTCGGGATGCATCCTCACGTGGAGGAGGTTCTCATTCATCATGGTCTGAAGGCTCTGCTTATTCTGGGAGCCCCTCACAGCTGAGGCTCGCCCTCTGCCCCTAACCCAGCCTTTGAAAGACCTAGTCATCTGAGCCCCCTTTCCAGCACCCAGCCTTCCTCCCTGGCCCCACCTCTTGCTGGAGTCCCAGCTGGGGTGGCTGGAGCCACAGCCTCACTTCTCTGATGCTTCTCTGAAGACTGATGCTTCCTGAACCGACAGCATCCGTATCCCCAGGGAGCCTGTTAGGAATTCAGGGTCTCCCATCCCCGCCACCCTCTAGCCTGAGTCACAGTCCCTGCAATCTGTTTGGGACAAGCTCTCCCAGGGACCCTCATGTGGTGAGGTTAGTTACGCTCAAGTCCAAGGCCCCCAGCTCTACAGCGTCCTCCTCTTCGGGAAGCCCTGCCCTCGCCTCCAACCCCACTGTCCACGGCCACGCCCCTGCTCCTTCCTCCCGCGCCTCGGAACACGCTGCAGTTCACGCCTCCCACCGCCTCTCTGCTCCAAAGGAGAGCAGAGATGGCCGCACGGTGCGTGGAGAAGGGTTCTGAGGATGTGATTGGGCTCTGGAGGAAACGGGGCCCGTGAGGTTCCATGTGATCAGCCCCTAAGGGACCCCCGCCCCCGACCCCGTCCGGTCTTATCCCCCAGCCAGCTGCACCTCCTTCTGGGTTCCGTGGATGAGCCAGGCTTGCTGCCTCCTCCACGCCTCTGCCCTGCCAGTCCCCTGCCGCCAGTCCCCTGTCTGAACGCCTGCCCTTCCCACCCCTAGCAGGTCCGCATCTCTCCAGCTTCAACTCCTCAGAGAAACCTCCAGCTGCCTTTTCTGGGTCACCCCTTCCAATCTCCCCATTTAATCCCTCTCTCAGCTGTCGTCTCCTGTGCAGTACTGACCAGAAGTTGTGACTATTTGCTAACATTCACTTAAATTGTTCACGTTTACTTTCCCCTCCAGCCTGCAGACTCCAAGGTCCAGCTCCAACAGCAGTGGATGAGGCAAGTACACAGTAAGCAGCTGCTCAGCAAACACGTAGGGGGCAAGTAAACAAGCCAACTGCCAGGACCACAGGCAGCAGGGGGAGAGTCCCTGTCCTGCCCGGGTGGTGGCCGGAGCACTGACCGGACCCTGGCTTTGGAGCAGAATGCATGGGGTTGGCAGTCTGTCTCCTCCGCTCCCAGAATCCTGTAACTTTGGCAAGTGTGCTGGCCTAAGCTCCAGCTTCCCCATCAGGAGACCAGCCTGCCCGGCAGAGTGGTCCATGATGCACAGGGCCACGTGTCCCTCCAGAGCCCCACCCCTCCTCGACCCTGGCTGCGCCACCTTCACTTTCCTGAAGATTCTAGAACTGACTCACCTAGTGTATCAACATTCAGATACCGACCCAAGGAAAAACGGCCATCGAAAGCTCTGGGTTCTGTTTTCCTTTATTCCATTCAGGGCACACATAGCTCAGGAGACAAAGTCAGGCCACTCTAGTCAACTTGAGATCATGACTTTGTCTATTCAGAAGAACACCTTGGGGGATTCCCTGGTGGTCCAGAGCAAGACTCCATGCTCCCAGTGCAAGGGAACAGGGTTCTATCCCCAGTCAGGGACCTAGATCCCACATGCTGCAACCCAGCCCCAGTGCAGCCAAATAAATAAGTACTTAAAAAAAAAAAAAAAAAACCCTCAAAAAATAAAAATAGTCATTGAATACTTCTGTAATAGGACACATACCTGCCCACAGGTGGACTTTGCCCGCCTGCCTCTCAATGCACACAGTGCCCCATGATTTAAAAAGAGGCATTTGGAATGTTAAAAGACCCATACCTGAATCTCGTCCTACTGCTAACTGCCAGGTAATGGCATCCATTCATTTATACACGGATGGACTTGACTAAGTACCAGAGACGTGTGCATTCCACCCCCCAGTGCAAGGCTCTCTTGCCTACACTGGCCAGCCCCCCACGGCCTCCACACTTCACACGGGATGCCCCATCCCCTGGGAGTGCCCCACCGTCACTTACTATAATGGCAGTTCCAATTCAGCTGTTTGCAAACAGTTTCCTTTTTTTGTATACATTAGAAAGGCTCCAAGGATCCTTGTAATAACAGCTTTCTTAATTACCTGCTTTCTGTTTTCTTTGTTAAGATGTAATTCACATATCATAAAACTCGCCCTTCTAAAGTATACAATCCAATGGTTTTTAGTATATTCAGAGTTGTATAACCATCACCATAATCACTTTTAGAACCTCTTGCTGCTGCTGCTGCTAAGTCACTTCAGTTGTGTCCGACTCTGTGCGACCCCAGAGACAGCAGCCCACCAGGCTCCTCCATCCCTGGGATTCTCCAGACAAGAACACTGGAGTGGGTTGCCATTGCCTTCTCCAATGCATGAAAGTGAAAAGTGAAAGTGAAGTCACTCAGTCATATCGAACCTCTTAATCACCCTTTAAAGAATCCCCGTAACTGCTGTGGTCCCTCCTTATTTCCTGAGCTCATCTCCTGGCAGGCACTTTTTCTGTCTGTATGAATTTGCCTCTTTGGGGCATTTCATAAAAACAAATGGCTTCCCTGATAGTTCAGTTGGTAAAGAATCCACTTGCAATGCAGGAGACCCCGGTTCAATTCTTGGGTCGGGAAGATCTGCTGGAGAAGGGATAGGCTATTCACTCCATTATTCTTGGGCTTCCCTGGTAGCTCAGTTGGTAAAGAATCTGCCTGCAGTGCAGGAGACCCCAGTTCGATTCCTGGGTCAGGAAGATCCCCTGGAGAAGGGAAAGTCTACCCACTCCAGTATTCGACTTTTACTTCACTTCATAAAAACAAAGTCATATTATGCGGCCATTTGTGTCTGGTTCCCTCCTCTTCGGGCTTCCCAGGTGGATCAGTACTAACGTATCTGCCTGCCAGTGAGGAGACGGGTGTTCCATCCCTGGGTTGGGAAGATCCCCTGGAGGAGGAAATGGCAACCAACTCCAGTATTCTAGCATGAGAAATCCCAAGGACAGAAGAGCCTGGCAGGCTACAGTCCATGGGGGTCACAAAGAGTCAGACACGACAGCACACACCATACATTCGCCCTCCTCTTAGCCGCATGTTTCTATGGCAACCACCCTGTATCAAATGCAATGCTTCACTCTTTTTTGTGGCTGAATAATAATACACTGCATATTGCTTATCTGTCCATTAATTGATGGGCATCTAAGTTTGTTTACATCATGGGTTTGATGTACTAAGTATAAATTTTTGCTCACCAACATTAAATATTTAATAAATATTAAAATAATTTCCCACATATCACCTTTGGAAGTGGTCAAACAGGAGATGGCAAGAGTGAACATCAACATTTTAAGAATCAGTGACCGAATGGACAAGAATGGGCAAATTAATTCAGATGACCATTACATCTACTACTGTGGGCAAGAATCCCTTAGTAGACATGGAGTAGCCCTCATAGTCAACGAAAGAGTCCAAAATGCAGGACATGGGTGGCAATCTCAAAAATGACAGAAAGACTTTGGTTCATTTCCAAAGCAAACCATTCAACATCACAGTAATGCAAGTCTATGCCCCAAAAACTAGTGCTAAAGAATTGGAAT
The DNA here is from genome assembly GCF_000754665.1 of Bison bison bison. NCBI lineage: Eukaryota > Metazoa > Chordata > Mammalia > Artiodactyla > Bovidae > Bison > Bison bison. Next base: position 10,042,025 of record NW_011494867.1, on the reverse strand, counting down.
TGCATGGTTATACGAAGACCTACAAGACCTTCTAGAACTAACACCAAAAAAAAAAAAAGTCCTTTTCATCATAGGGGATTGGAATGCACAAGCAGAAAGTCAAGAGCTACCTGGAATAACAAGCAAGTTTGGCCTTGGAGTACAGAATGAAGCAGAGCAAAGGCTAACAGAGTTTTGCCAAGAAAATGCACTGATCACAGCAAACACCCTCTTCCAACAACACAAAAGATGACTCTACACAGGGACATGACCAGATGGTCAATACTGAAATCAGATTGATTATATTCTTTGCTGAAGATGGAGAAGCTCTATGCAATCAGCAAAAACAAGACCAGGAGCTGACTGTGGCTCAGATCATGAACTTCTCATTGCTAAATTCACCTAATTTGAAGAAAGCAGGGAAAACCACTAGGCCATTCAGGTATGACCTAAATCAGAACCCTTATGATTATACAGTGGAAGAGAACCCCATAACTGTTGGGGTCAAACGGATTCAAGGGATTAGATCTGGTAGATGTAATACCTGAAGAACTATGGAAGGAGGTTTGTAACATTATATGGGAGGTGGATCAAAACCATCCCCAAGAAAAAGAAATGCAAGAAGGCAAAATGGTTGTCTGATAAGGCCCTACAAATAGTTGAGAAAAGAAGAGAACTGAAAGGCAAAGGAGAAAAGGAAAGATATATCCATCTGAATGCAGAGTTCCAAAGAATAGCAAGGAGAAATAAGAAAGCCTTCCTCAGCGAGCAATGCAAAAAAATAGAGGAAAACAATGGAATGGGAAAGACTAGAGATCTCTTCAAGGAAATTAGAGATACCAAGGGAACATTTCATGCAAAGATGGGCTCGATAAAGGACAGAAATGGTATGGACCTAACAGAAGCAGAAGATATTAAGAAGAGATGGCATGAATACACCGAACTGTACAAAAAAGGTCTTAATGACTCAGATAACCACGATGGTGTGGTCACTCACCTAGAGCCAGACATCCTGGAGTGGGAAGTCAAGTGGGCCTTAGGAAGCATCACTCTGAACAAAGTTAGTGAAGGTGATGGAATTTCAGCTGAACTATTTCAAACCCTAAAAGATAATGCTGTTAAATTGATGCACTCAATATGCCAGCAAATTTGGAAAACTCAGCAGTGGCCACAGGATTGGAAAAGGTATATGTATTGGATTTCATTCCAATCCCAAAGGGCAATGCCAAAGAATGTTCAAACTTCTGCACAACTGCACTCATTTCACATGCTAGCAAGGTAATTCTCAAAATCCTTCAAGCTAGGCTTCAGCAGTCTGTGAACCAAGAACTTCCAGATGTATAAGCTGGATTTAGAAAAGGCAGAAGAACCAGAGATCAAATTGCCAATATCCTCTGGATCATAGAGAAAGCAAAGGAATTCTAGGAAAACATCTACTTCTGCTTCATTGACTATGCTAAAGCCTTTGACTGTGTGGATCACAACAAACAGTGGAAAATTCTTAAGGAGATGGGAATACCAGACCCACCTTACCTGCCTCCTGAGAAACGTGTATGCAGGTCAAGAATCAACAGGTACAATCAGATATGGAACGAGTTGGTTCAAAATTGGAAAAGGAGTACGTCAAGGCCGTATATTGTCACTCTGCTTATTTAACCTATGTGCAGAGTACATCATGCGAAATGCCAGGCTGGATGAAACACAAGCTGGAATCAAGACCGCCAGGAGAAATATCAATAACCTCAGATATGCAAATGACACCACCCTAATGGCAGAAAGCCAAGAGGAACTAAAGAGCCTCTTGATGAAGGTGAAAGAGGAGAGTGAAAAAGTTGGCTTAAAATTCAACATTCAAAAAATGAAGATCAGGGCATCCAGTCCCATTACTTCATGGCAAATAGATGGGGGAAAAAATGGAAACAGTGACAAATTTTACTTTCTTGGGCTCCAAAATCACTGCAGACAGTGACTGCAGCCATGAAATTAAAAGACGCTTGCTCCTTGGAAGAAAAGCTATGACAAGCCTAGATAGCATATTAAAAAGTAGAGACATCACTTTGCCGACAAAGGTCTGTATAATCAAAGCTATGTTTTTTTCCAGTAGCCATGTACTGATGTGACAGGTGAACCATAAAGAAGCTTGCGTGCTGAAGACTTGATATTTTTGAACTGTGATGTTGGAGAAGACTCTTGAGAGTACTTTGGAGATCAAACCAGTCAATCCTAAAGGAAATCAACCCTGAATATTCATTGGAAGGACTGATGCAGAAGCTCTAATACTTAGGCTACCTGATGTGACGAGCTGACTCACTGGAAAAGACCCTGATGCTGGGAGAGACTGAGGGCAGGAGGAGAAGGGGAGACAGAGGATGAGATGGTTGGATGGTATCACCGACTCAGTGGACATGAGTTTGAGCAAACTCCAGGATAGTGAAGGACAGGGAAGCCTGGTGTGCTACCGCCCATGGGGTTGCAAAGAGTTAGACACAACTGAGTGACTGAACAACAACATGTCACCTGAACCATCTTATAGACAACACAAGGTGGGGGTCCCACCCCGTGGAAACCAACACGGGCCTGAAGTGGCTCCTTCACATCCCAGATCACCAGTTGCCCCTCTGCTGGGACAAGCCTGTGTCCCCAAGCAGCCATGGAAAAGCTGTGGCAACTCCCCCTGCCTGCCTCTGCTCCTCCAGCAGGACCTGGGCTGGGAGAGTTGTTTATGAGCATCGCCAGGCCTGGGAAGGCAGGTTCCCCGGGCTTAAAGCCCAGACCCTGGTTCTGCTCCCTGCCGTCAGCCCTGTGTCTTCTGTCCTCTCCTGCAGCCGTCTCCATAAACCAAGGGCCGAGTTCCAGATGCTAATTAGAACACGCACCCACCTTGTGCTCAGTTTGGCTGCAGGCACCTGCAAGGGGCACCAGGGCATCCTCACACACCCTTAGGAGGGTTGACGTCACCCCCATTTATAGAGGAGGACACAGAGAACCAGAAAGTGAAGATGCTTGCCTGGGGTGGCCCCGCTAGCAAGCGGCAAAGTGTTGGTCGCTCAGTCATGTCTGACTCATTGTGACCCCATGGACTGTAGCCCACCAGGCTCCTCTGTGCGTGGGATTTCCCAGGCAAGAATACTGGAGTGGGTAGCCATTCCCTTCTTCGGGGGAATCTCCCCAGCTAGGGATCAAACCTGGGTCTACTGCTTTGTAGGCAGATTCTGTACTGTCTGAGCCTCCAAGGAAGCCAGCAAATGGCAAAGGCAGAAACTAAACTGGGCAGGCTGCTTCTCAGTTCAGTTCAGTTCAGTCGCTCAGTCGTGTTGGACTCTTTGGGACCCCATGAATCGCAGCACGCCAGGCCTCCCTGTCCATCACCAACTCTCGGAGTTCACTCAGACTCATGTCCATCGAGTCAGTGATGCCATCCAGCCATCTCATCCTCTGTCGTCCCCTCCTCCTCCCGCCTTCAATCCTTCCACAGAACTGACTCCTTTGAAAAGACCCTGATGCTGGGAAGGATTGAAGGCTGGCTCTGGAGTCCGTATTTAGCCAGTAAGACATAAACCCATGGCTCGGGGGACAAGGACGAGGAGCTGTCATTCCTTTTTCTGACGTTCGTTGGACACCCGCACCACCAGACAATGCATTGCGGGGGACTGGGGCTTGGAGTGGAGGGGCTGCATCTGCCCCACACCGTTCCTGCCCCCAAACTCCCACCTTCTCTTGCTGCACAAATGAAGGGCAATGGCCCAGCACCCTTACCTGACCCCGATGGTGAACATGCTGAGCAGGTGTTTCCCTTGCAGCCAGCCAGTGAACATGATCAGGCCTGGGAGGAGATGGAAACACACACATAAGTACACACACACACACACACACACACACATGTATATATACAGGCTTAAGGAGAAGAGGGCGGCAGAGGATGGGATGGTTGGATGGCATCACTGACTCAGTGGACATGAATTTGAGCAAACTCTGGGAGATAGTGGACAGGGAAGCCTGGTGTGCTGTAGCCCAAGGGGTTGCAAAGAGTCAGATGTGACTTAGCGACTGAATGTTTATGAACAACACGCAGAATGAACAGCAACAGAATGTTTATGAACACACGCACACACCCATCCACACACACACAAGTATGTTCTTCAACGTCTGAAGGCATTCCAAACTCATTTCCTTAGTGTTTACGGAAATACAGACACAGAGCAATTATGAATAACTTCAAACACTTGTCACCGCTCCCATTTTTAAGGAAGGAACTCTCCTGCTTACAAAAGAGGATGGTTTTCCTTTTTCAGGAAAGGATCAAGTCAGTTCAAGTAAAAGAAAGAAACAGCCACCCGGTTTATCTGGGGCTGTTTGCAACATTTCTGAGCTATTCCAGAAGTTTCCCACAGGCTGTATGTTTACAGGACTTGCCCCAAGGTTTCTGACATGACCAACGACAGCCGCTCCCCTGATGGGTTCACGAGCTGGTCTCTCTTAGCTGATTTTATTCTGCATTTTTGTGATTAAAGACATTCCTTATCCCATTTTTCTCTTTCATCAATTGTTGGCCCAGTATTTAAACACCAGACACTGTGTTAGACACGGGGTATGTGGACAGTCAGAGATGGAGCCTTCAGGTAAAGAAGTGCATGACTCATGCTGGGGCCCATGAAAGGCCCGAGATGTTCTGGCAACGGGGCAAAGTTCAGGGTCCACCAGGCACGGCCTCGGTTTGCTCATCTGTAAAGTGGAGGAAATGACTACATCTTCCTCAAGGACTTGTTTTAGGATTTAAGATGTAACAATGCCCTTGGAGATCTCAGCATGGCTCCTGGCCCACAGTAACACCAAGTCATGAACTGCTGTGGCCACAGTTACAAGACAGGCGAGGGGGAAGTAGGAGGTGAGAGGGGTTGCCTGTTGACACATCCTGGGGGACTTGCCGAAGAGCATCAGCTGTGTCTTGTAGGGAAAGCAGAGCCAGGGTGAGCTTTCTGCTGGGCAGTAGTGGCGTGTGTGTGTCTGCATGTGTTTGGGTATGTGTGTGTTGGGGGTAGAGAGGTCATAAGATCTGATTTATTGGGGTTTCTTTTTTTTTTTTCATACTTTGACTAGCAACAGAACTCAGTAGTCAAAATCTTAGCAGGAACCCAAATGAACCTAGAAAGATTAGGGGGAAGTTTTACTAAAAATAGGGGCAGAGCCAACCCACAGGACCTGCCCCCATCCTGGGTCCTGCCACAGTAGGAGGGTGGGGGCCTCACAAAAGCCAAATGTGCTTATTTCTTCCCAAATTCAGGTTCAGTAATTTTCCATCGGTGTCTAGAAATAGGACACTGTGAGTATTGAGACCACAGAGGTGACAAACACCACTTTCCCCTGAAACCGGCTGTTAAGCCTTTACCAGCACACCACTCTTTCCCAGCATCCCTAGGCCTTTCTAAGGGTTCACAACTCCCACTCTGCCAGAGCAGTTCTTGAAATATTTACTAAAAAGAGAAAACATCTGAGCGGTTATCACGGGCCTGGCCACGGACATGCCAATTTAAGTTCTAAGTTAACGTGAGGAATAACGGCTTATACGAGGCAGTGACCCTGCAGCACCTCTGACCTTTGATAGATTTCATCCTGTGGAAAGGCCTGCTACGAGCATCTATTTGACAATCTGTCTTGAAGCACACCTACTTGGTATTTTCTCTGGGGGCTATTGCTACAGCCCGTTCTCCTTCTGGCAACCCCAGGGTCTAGAGCAGGTGGCAGACAGCTTTTCCTCCAACAGGTTGGGCAGAAAACAGCACTTGCTTTATGAGCCTTATGGTCTGTTGCAGCTCAACTTGGCCATTGCAGTGTGCAAATGGCCATAGATAATATATGAATGGGTTTGGCTGTGTGCCAATAAAAGTTATTTGTGAACACTGAAATTTGATTTTCATATAAGGTTAATGTCAGAAGATAGTCTTCTTCTGATTTTTGTAAAAGTCTTGGCTTGTGAGCCACACAAAACAGGTGGTGAACCCGATTTGGCCTGGGAGTCAGAGTTTCCATCCCCTGCTCTAGAGAGTAAAAGGGCCCTCTGGGCAGCCAGGGGCGTGTGGGCATCCATCCACCCTGTCCCAGATGCCTGATCAGTGTAACCCCAAGGAGGGCAGGTGAATGATGGCATAGAGCCACTCTCCCTCCATGACAGACATCACTAATCTATCACAGTCCTCCTTCACCATGCCTGAGCACGGCCTCCAAATCCTCTCATAAGCACAGAGTCCTCCCTGGCTGTGATAAGACTTGGCACGTTAAGATAAAACCCACTTCCCATGAAACTGCTCCAGGGAAAACTAGGGCGGAAAGGAGGGAAGAGGACACAGAGCTATTCGAAAACAGGAAACCTACTGACTGAGCAAACTCTGACTACAACATCCAAAATTGACATTTGGAAAGGAGCCTAGAAACTAGAGAATGGGGAAGGGGTGGCCAGGGAGGAAAGGGCAGGCAGGTCTATCTCTAGCACGATAGAATTGAGAGATCCGAATTCAGATCATATCCTCTTAACACTTTGCTAATTTTACAACCTCCTAAAGTTGTAAAGGAATGGGAGATACCTTCCATGCCTTTGCATATGTTTTCCTTGGTCTGAAATTCCCAATCTTCTCTTTTTTTTCACTTGGCAAACTCCTACCCATCCTACAAGACCCAACTTGACGTCACCTCCTCTTTGAAGCCTTCTCAACTCTCCCATGCAAAATTAACAGCTACCTTCACATTTCATATTTGTTCAGGTGTCTCTCTCCTATTTCTCTGGAGTCCTCCAAAGGGAAGAAGCTGTGTCTTACTCATCTCAGTGGCCCCAGAACCTATCACAGGGTCAAGTGTGTCATAAGATACTCGTTAAATGAACCAATGCATCTGGATGACCAGAAGCACAACAAAACTGCTGCTAGGAGGGACAGCTGCCTCTTCTCCCAAGAACTTTCTCCTCTTTGCAGTTTTAGCCAGACTCACTAGAGCTCCTCTCATCACTGCTTGTGCTATGGGCAGTGGTTGGCTGCTCTGTTCCTTTATTCACTAAACCAACATTTATTGAGAATCTATAATGGCCCAGGCACTGGTTGACCCTGGAAGCTGAGAACGAAGGACACAGACTCAAAGCCAGAGCTGGAGGCAGCAGGAAGGGGCAGGTGCAGGGACCAGGGTATAATTCAGGAATAAGACCTGAATTTTGGGCTACAGCACCATGGGGATACTGTTTGGTATGCTGCCAAAGGTCAGGAGGAACAAGCCCAGGCACAGCATAGAAACCTGCCGGTGCACCACCAGACTACATTTCCCAGTCTCCTTTGCAGTTAGGTAGGCCATGTGACTTCATTCTGGCCAATCAAGAATGGGCAAAAGTGATGACTTCACTTCCTGGTCCCTGCCTTTAAAAAATGCTCCCCCTCCCACCCCCACTCCCCACAAGTCTCTTATGTTCTTTCTTTCCCCATCTGCTGATTTAACAGAATTATGGCCCACTCCTCCCAGGAACTGGAGGAAGGCAGAACAACAATACAGCAGGAGCCTGGGACTGCAAGTCAGTGTTCGGAAGTGAGCTACCTGGGAAAGCCATTTCACCAGGAATGTGCCCACGGACTGCAGTGTCAGCAACAAATAAGTTATGATCATGTTAAGCCATTAAAATGTAGGAGCTACCTGTTACTGCTGCTAGCTTGTCCGATTGATACAGAAACCTCTTGCTGCTGACCAAGAACCTCTGATCCCAAACCCCAGTCCTCACCCAGGTGAGTAGTAAGGTATTTGAGAGACAGCTATGGGTGCACAGGATGGCTCCCTTCCACACCCCCCACCGCCTCTTCCACCCCTGCCAGGACCCCATGCAGAAACTGCTTCACCCACCAATTATGCCGAATGAGAAGAGTGTCAGTTGCTTCCCCAGCTTGTCCATGCTTTTCTGTAGAGGAGTTTTAGGCGTCTAAAAGGATGAGAACAATGAGTTTGTTAGATGAGATCTGGGAGTGTCCCTCCTGCTTCTATTCTCTCTCTCTCTCTTTTTTTTTTTTTTGGCTGCACTGTGAGCTTGTGGAATCTTAGTTCCCTGACCAGGGATGGAATGCGTGCCCTCTGCAGTAGAAGCACAGAATCCCAACCACTGGACCGCCAGGGAAGACCCTGCTTGGATTTTTTTATATCTTAAGCTGAGTGATGATTATACAGGGACACATATATAGAAATCCACAGACTGCTACATTTCAGATCTGTGCATATCACCGTAAGTCATATCTTGACAAAAATCCTAATGAGCATTTCAAAGTAAAAAGTTTTTAAAAGTGTACTCACATTAACCATATCATCCTTGTTCCTAAGGAGTAGGTGGGGCAGGTGTCACCAGCTGAGAATCATCTCAAACCCCACCTTACAAGAAACCCAGGGCTTCCCTGCTGGTCCAATGGTTGAGAATCCGCCTGCCAATATGGGGGACACGGGTTCGATCCCTGATCCAGGAGGATCCCACATGCAGCGAGGCAACGGGGGCCCTAGAGCCCGTGCTCCACAACACCAACCGCAATGAGAAGCCTGAGCACCACGAGAGTAGCTGCTGCTCGCCGCAACTAGAGAAAGCCTACACACAGCAATGAACACCCAGTGCAGCCATGAATAAACAAATAATCTAAAAAAGAAAGAAACCCAAAGCCCCCAGTCCCTTACCTCTTCAGCCTGCATCATCTTGAACACTTCTCCGAACTGGGACTTTTCTCCTGTTCCGATCACGACGCCCTGCGTCCAGGAGAGAGGGGTGTGAGGTCTGAGGCTGAAGGCCCACAGGTGAGGGACGCCAAGGCCCCGGGGCTCACCTGGCCCTTCCCGCACTGCACCAGGGTCCCCATGAAGACGATGTTGCTCAGGGTCGTGAGGTCACCCTCGCCTGTCAGTGGGGTATCTGTCTTACTGCTTGGCTCGGCTTCTCCCGTGAAACTGGACTCGTCCACCAGGAGGTCTGTGACCTGGGGGGGAGCAAAGAGAGAAGGCGGAGCACCAGCCCCCCAACCTGTGAGCTGGTTTTCAAAGCCCAGGATAGTGTCTGACACCTTAACGTCACTGGTCAACAGACAGCAAACAAGAGCGCGCTGAAATCAGGAAACAAGTATCACAACACGGCCTCTGGTGCCTCCAGGAATCAGAAAAGCTTTGCATATGGGACCCCTTTCAGAAAACATAGCAATCTCAAATCCTGTTTTAACACCCTTTTCAATTTTAATAAAACTTTTTAAAAAAACTTAGGCAATGGTTAAATTAGAATATCCCTTTCGGATCATCCTATCTTTCCCCTAACTCCCACATCCTGCCCACCCTGGGGTTCCCACACAATCCGTGTGATTTGAGTAGCACTGAGCCGGGTTACTTGATGATAGCCTAAGGTCATGTCAACACCTGAAACACACATGCAGTCACAGATACACATACTTCCTGATGTTTCCAGGGTAACATTTCCAGAACACCTACTATGCACCAGGTCCAGCACAGAGCACTTCACAAGGCTTATTGCTTAATCCTCACACCCTCCATGAAAGACACTATTATTTTATCCACTTTATAATATTTAAAAAAATATTTAATTAATTAGTTAATTAATTAGGCCGCACCCGGCTTAGCTGCCGCATGGAGGATTTTCGATCTTCTTTGTGGTGGGGAGGACCTTTTAGCCACAGCACGTGAACTTCTAGCTGTGGCATGTGGCATCTAGTTCCCTGACCAGGGATCGAACCCTGCATTGGGAGCGCAGAGTCTTAGCCACTGGACCACGAGGGAAGTCCCTTATCCACTTTCCATTTGGGGAAACTGAGGCATGGGCTGATTAAGAAATCTGCTCTAATCAGCTCATTAGCGGCAGAGCAGAGGTTTGAACCAACACGGTGGCTTCAGAGACTGCATTCTTAACTATCAAGGTCTTGCAGAAGTGACCACAGGCCCAGCAGGTATCATGCAGGAGGTGAGTCTTCCATGGCCAGAACCATGCCAGGTACCACCAAGGATGTGCAAGGTATCTAGGGTATACTCTACCCCTAAGGGACTTCTCACTGAAGCAAAAAAAGAGCAACTAAAAGAAGTTATCTTCCTGCAAACTCCCAAAAGAACAGTTAGATCGGCCTTTCTCAAACAGAAGTCTGTGAGTTCTCTATACTCCCAAGTTTTACCATTCAATACCAATCTATAAAAATGTGCACACTTCCAGGGAACCCCAGTCCGCAAGGATGACAGGAGCCACCACTTGCCAAGTAATATCCGTCTAACCCTTCAAGTTCCTAACAGAACCCCGTGGCATTGGGCCTGATGATGGCCCCCATCCCACCCCCTTAGCCCTGTTTCCCAGCTTCCCTGGCAGCTCACAGTGTCTCCACCCTCTGGACAATGGTCTTTGTGAAGATCTTTGAAGGCGGCTGAGCTGACAGCTCCTCCTGGCCCCCTTCACCTTTCTCTCTCTCTGCTTGGGTCATTGTGCTCATGGCTGGAGCTCCACAAGCCATTTTACAGGTACTAACAGGATGCCACAGCCCAAGAGGGCAGAGAGGAGGGCTGGAGAAACCCAGGGCCTTTCTTCCATGGGGAAGCCACCCCGTTGGCTCCACTTCCAGGCTCTCATCACGTGAAATGGGAATAAACCCCTGCCTCTTCAAGCCCATGTACCTACCTCAACCTACCACCACAAACACAACTACTAACTGATCTTCATGTTTTATCTCCAGGACATCGGAGCAAAGTCATATGAGCTCACGGGCAGCTCCTAACCCACAAGGAAAGAAGAAATGCGGAAAGTGAGTCATCCAGAACCACCAGATGTTGACCCCATAGGTCCCAGGCAGCAGAAACTACCACACCTCCGTGGTTCAAAATTGGGGAAGGAGTATGTCAAGGCTGTATATTGTCACCCTACCTGGCATGCTGCGTCCGTGGGACTGCAAAGAGTCAGACACGACTTAGCAACTGAACAACAGTAACCATGGCAAACAGAGATTCTGTTTCTAGTAAATGTGGTCTAATTGGACATGATAATAATTAGAATAAGTTGAACTTACTTAATTTGAAGCACATAGATTTTGTATCTAACTTTATGTTTGTTCCATTGAAGTTACACTGTAATAAGATGGTAAGTCAGCAGTGAAAGAGAATCCTGCCATTGCCTGAGTTTGAGAGGCATAGTTAGAACAACCTGACACCCTAATCGGATCTATTCTGCCTCAGAAGGTTCAGGAAACAGGAGTGTGGAGTGGTGGTGGGGGAGGATGAGCTGCAGAGTTTCTTGGAGGGTCTAGGACATGAAACAGGCCTTGAGGGATCAGCAAACACTGGTAAGAGAATCAGGCAGGTCTTTCAGGAGGGAAAAGAAGGCAAGTTGGAGAATTGCTGGTGGGTGGACTTGGTGATAATGAGTTTGATCAAAGCAATGGAAGAGATGGGGGGAGGTAAATAAAGACCCCTCTTCCCCCAGAAGCCCAGCCACAGACTGAAAGGACAGAAGAAGCCCAGCACGCCAAGCAGTGGGACCGGGCCATCCTCTCTGGGGACAGGTTCTCAGGCGTGGACAGAGGTGGGCACTATCCCAGGTGCTGAAGCCAGTGCAGGGGTTTGCTGGATGGGGAAGAGTTGGCCCTGCTCTCACGGGGCCTCAACTCCATCAACATGAGAAAGTGAAAGTCGCTCAGTTGTGTCCGACTCTTTGCGACCGCGTGGACTGTATTCTCCAGGCCAGAATACTGGAGTGGGTAGCCTTTCCCTTCTCCAGGAGATCTTCCCAACCCAGGGATTGAACCCAGGTCTCCCGCATTGCAGATGGATTCTTTACCAGCTGAGCCACCAGGGAAGCCATCACCACGAGAGGGCACGAGCAAAGAGACCGAAGGTTTGGTCTACATGGGGACGCGTGTGGGGACCAGCGTGACTGGAGCAGAGGACGTGTGGGAGGTGTGGCTGGAACCTAGTTGTGTCTGGCATCGGTTAAGAGATTGGGATATAACCTTGTAAAGAATGAGGAGCCATGAAAAGTCTGGAGCAGAGAAGGACCCACATGGGGAAATGTGCAAAACGATATTAGACATTAGAAGACAGGCCAGTTCTATCAGGAGGGGAAGCCTACAGTCCAAGAAATACAGGCCAAGTGAGGCACAGTAAGGCTCTCAGTGAGGGAGTACACATGGATGGGAGCGCCAGACAGCAAGAAGACGGAGCAAACTGGCAGCAAGTGGAGCTAAGCTGCAGGTTAATTTGTCCTGGGTGTTTTGCTCTGTTTTTTTAGTCTTTGGCCATACCCGGCAGCATGTGGGATCTTTGTTCTCTGTCCAGGGACTGAACCTACATTCCCTGCATTGGAAGGCAGAGTCTTAACCGCTGGACTGCCGGGGAAGTCGCTCTTTTCTGTTTTTAATTCTAGTCTTTACACTTGTACCAGACTATGTGAAGGCTGACTGCAGGTCCAAGAGCCCCCTGTGCTTCCATTCTGCTTCCCTAATGGACCCACGACGATTAGAGACTTCTTATGTTAACAAAAATCACATCCACATATTTGTGATTTGGGGAGCTTTAGTTTTTCCAGGTATAAGATGGATGAGTCACGAGTTAGAACATCACTTTCCCACTTGTGTCTTGGGGAACCCTCCTTCACAGGAAGTTAATTGCTGCTCTGTGGAAAGTGGGTTCCATGGTGAAAACCAGTTTGAGGAATATGGGGGTAAACCCAGTGAATGGTCCTCTTTACTGAAGGACTTCCCAGGGGCTTTACTATGCAAAGGGGTGCTGACACTCTCCACATGGGGGCTGCAGTGTGTGGACCACCCTGTGGGCCAAGTGTTGGGAGACACTGGGCTAGAAGGTCACTACATCTCCTCTTGTCCCAACACTAACCCCTTCAAACACACTGAGGCTCACATAATTTGCTTATTTTAAGTTTGGTTTTTGCTGTTTAAAGAAAGACCAATTAGAATATAACCTGCCCACCCAGTTTTTCAACTGGCCGAGTCAACAAGACTTTTAAGTCAGGTTCTTTTTTCAAGAACTTTGGAAATCAAATTCTTGAAACAAATGGAGGGTGATTCAGTGCTAAATGGGATGATGCTAAATTAGAGTGCAAGAGAAACTAAGAGAATAATTACTATCGTTGATAGTATGCTAACACACAGTTGCTGAGTGTATTTTTCTCATGAAACATTCACGACTATGCCATGGAAAAGATGCTGCTCTGATCCCCACTCTACAGATGAGAAAACTGAGGCTCTGAGAGCTTTGGAAACTTGCCCGAGGCCCCACAGCCTAGGTCATGTCAGAGATGGATTCTGCTGCATTCTCTTAGCACAGGCATCCATTCTCTCATAGGGTCTGGGGCGGGGCGATGGGCAGGCTAGACTGTAAACAGTCAGAGGGCAGAGTTTAATCTTGATCCACATGGTGTGGGGTCACTGCAGCTTCCTCCTATGGCAGGATGAGCCCCATGAACACAGAGCCTCAGAGGAGGACCCTCTGTGGGCCTGTTGGATTGATAAGATGGGGGCACTTTCCAGCTGGAGTGACAGCAGTGGTTGCCCAAACATGAGGATCTTTCACAGAAAGAACCCCTACTAATTAGTTCAGTTCAGTTGTTCAGTCGTGTCCGACTCTTTGCGACCCCGTGGACTGCAGCATGCCAGGCTTCCCTGTCCATCACCAACCATAAACTCCCGGAGTTTACTCAAACTCATGTCCATTGAGTCAGTGATGTCATCCAACCATCTCATCCTCTGTTGTCCCCTTCTCCTCCTGCCTTCAATCTTTCCCAGCATCAGGGTCTTTTCAAATGAGTCAGTTCTTCGTATCAGATGGCCCAAGTACTGGAGTTTGAGCTTCAGCATCAGCCCCTCCAATGAATATTCAGGGCTGATTTCCTTCAGGATTGACTGGTTGGATCTCCTTGCAATCCAAGGGACTTTCAAGAGTCTTCTCCAGCACCACAGTTCAAAAGCATCAATTCTTCAGTACTCAGCTTTCTTTATAGTCCAACTCTCACATCCATACATGACTACTGGAAAAACCATAGCTTTGACTAGATGGACCTTTGTTGGCAAAGTCATGTCTCTGCTTTTTAATATGCTGTCTAGGTTGGTCATAACTTCCCTTCCAAGGAGTAAGTGTCTTTTAATTTCATGGCTGCAGTCACCATCTGCAGTGATGTTGGAGCCCCAAAAAATGAAGTCTCTCACTGTTTCCCCATCTATTTGCCATAAAGCGATGGGACCAGATGCCATGATCTTAGTTTTCTGAATGCTGAGTTTTAAGCCAACTTTTTCACTCTCCTCTTTCACTTTCATCAAGATGCTCTTCAGTTCTTCTTCACTTTCTGCCATAAGGGTGGTGTCATCTGCACCCTATTAATTGGTGATACATTAAAATGTAAGAAAACAGACTTCAGCCAGCTGATCAAGGTCAGTATCAGCAGGGATGGGTCATGGTGATGGTCGGGGAACTAAGATCCCATAAGCTGCATGGCATGGTCAAAAAAAGGAAAAGACTTTAAGAAACAGAGTCTGTTTTTTTCTTAAAAAGAGGAAAGGAGAGAGAGATGAGACAAAGATGCCTCCCTTGAAGACAGCTGGCCAGAAAAACAGGAACAATGGGCGTTAGGGGACTGGGAAGGGGTGAGGATGCAGGCAGGGAGGTGGGTGTGGGTTTGGATATGCTGGAATGGAGGTGGCTATCTGTCCATCTGTCTCCTGCCAAAGGCCAGGCCTTCTTCTGGGCCCTGGGAATCCAGTAGTGACCAAGACAGACAAACTCCCTGCCTTTGTGAAGGGACCTTTGCCAACAAAAGTCTGTCTAGTCAAGGCTATGGTTTTTCCAGTAGTCATGTATGGATGTGAGATTTGGACTATAAAGAAAGCTGAGTGCTGAAGAATTGATGCTTTTGAACTATGGTGTTGGAGAAGATTCTTGAGAGTCCCTTGGACTGCAAGGAGATCCAACCAGTCCATCCTGAAGGAAATGAGTCCTGAATGTTCATTGGAAGGACTGATGTTGAAGCTGAAAGTTCAAAAGTTTGGCCACCTGATGCGAAGAGCTGACTCATTTGAAAAGACCCTGATGCTGGGAAAGATTGAAGGCAGGAGAAGGGGATGACAGAGGATGAGATGGTTGGAGGGCATCACTGACTCAATGGACATGAGTTTGAGTATACTCTGGGAGTTGGCGATGGACACGGAGGCCTGGTGTGCTGCAGTCCACGGGGTCGCAAAGAGTCGGACACGACTGAGCGACTGAACTGAACTGAGCAATAAACAGGAAAGCAAAGTGACACTGGAATGAACAGCAGGAATCCAGGGTGGGGGGAGGGAGGGGAGGTGACGCCTCAGGAGAGGGATCAGGGAGGCCGGTGGGGAGGGGACGGGTTGGGGCTGAGGCCTCAGGAATGAGAACAGCTAAGTCCTGCTGGTGGGAAGTAGGTTCCAGATGGCAGGAACGGCCCTCCTGTGTGAAGATGCGCTGTGGGCAGCTGAAAGGTGCAGTGCATCTGGCTTCCAAGTCAGGGCTGAGCACCCAGCTTGGGTCTCCTCTGCCTAGAACAGCTGATCCACGTCCATTCCAGAACGGCTCAAAAGGCACTGCTTCCAGGAAGCCCTCTGTGACTGCAGTGGGCCAGTCAAGTCTGTCCTGTTTGGGAAGTCCAGAATCCCCTGGGCTTTTCCCACAAGCTTCCCTGTGGTGGATGTCGCCTATCACTCCAGGCTATAAAAGCAGAGGTCTCGTCTGTTCTCACTGCCTCCTCAGCACAGCACAGGTCCTGGCACGCAGCAGTACCCAGGAAATATCTGTTGACTGACTGACGGGGATTTGGGAGGGCTGCCCTCAGGCAAGCAGGGAAGGAGGAGAGGCTTAGAGGAGGGCTTTGAGGGTGGGGGGTTGAATAGTAGCCCCCTACCATCCAATCCCTGAAGACACCCAAGTCCTAATCCTTGGGATTTGTGAAAGTGTTGTCTTAGCAGCAAAAGAGACTGTGCGGGTGTGATTAAAGGGATGGGTTTGCCATGGGGAGATTAGCTTGGATGATCCTGGGGGCCCCTAAATGTCATTACAGGGACTTCCCTGCTGGTCCAGAGGTCAGGACTCCACGATCCCAATGCAGGGGCCCCAGGGCCGATCCCTGGTTAGTGAACTAGATCCCACATGGCACAGCTAAAAGATTCCTCATGCCACAACTAAGACCTGGGGCAGCCAAATAAATTAATTAAAAAAAGAAAAAAGAGATCAACTGATTTTAAAAAGGGTCCTTATGAGAGGGGAATCAGAGCGGTGTCTGAGAAAAGGAAATACAAAGACAGAAGCAGTGGTTGGAGTGATTCAGGGGTACGAGGCAAGAAATGTGGGCGACCCTGGAAGCTAAAAAATGCAAGGGAACCAATTTTCCCCTGAAGCCTGGGAATGGGGAATACAGTCCTGCCAACGCCTTGATTTCCACCCAGTGAAACTGAGTTTGAGTCTGACCTCCAGACTGCAAGATAATACACTTGTGTTGTTTACGCCCCTAAGTATGTAATAATTTGTTCAGCAGCTCTAGACACTCGATACACTGAGGAAGCCTGGAGGGAGAGCCAGAGAGCCAGGAAGAAAGTCCGGAGAGCTGGCTGTCGGGAAAGAGGTGGTGGAGGCTGGGGAAGCCAGTCTGGTGTTTATGACTTGGCGTGGATTTTATGATCAGCAGCAGAGCCTGTGTGCACCGTACACAGGACACCTGCTTTCATCATCAAAGAAAAGGACACATTACCCAGAGGCAAAGAGCGCTCACCCCGAAGATAGGGGTGAACGCCTCTAAGCCAGGACTCCTTCCGAGATAAGGCTCTCTTCCCAGATGTCAAGGTCATGCCTCTCACTGCGTATGTCCTAATCTGTCCTTTTGGTGACCTTGAAGGAATGTACCCCTGCCATGTCTGATGGAATTTCTTTTTCTTTGTTGTGACAGGGTACAAACAGCGCTGAAAACTGTGCTTCTCAGGAGCAGTCTGTCTGGGCTATGGCGAGCCTGTCTCCCGGGCTACAGTCCTCGGTTTGGCCCACATGCTCCGTTCTTATTAGCGATTGTTTGCATCGACACAGGGCCTGGAGTCTGGGCTCCGGAGCCAGATGGCCCAGGTTCAAGTCCCCTCTGCCCCACTGACTGTGTGGGCTCAGCCCTCCAGGCTTCTGTGTCCTCACTGTAAAAGGAGAGCACTGTCCTCTTAAGGTCACTGCAGATGAAGCAAGGCGGTTTTTACACAGTGGCTAGCGCCGATCTGATTGTTACACACGGTTGACCCTTGGACAATGCAGGGGGCTGCTTTGATGCCTCGGAGCAACGAAGCCCCTGAGCCGCAACTACTGAGCCTGTGCTCTCGAGCCCGGGAGCTGCAACTCCTGAGCCCACGTGCGGCAATTCCTGAAGTCCGGACGCTCTAGAGCTCAAGAGAGCTTCCGCAACAAGAGAAGCCACTGCAATGAGAAGCCCTTTGCACCGAAACTGGAAAGCAATCCCTGCTCGCCACAACCAGAGAAAGCCCACACGCAGCAAGGAAGACCCAGCACAGCCAAATAAATAAAATTATTTAAAAAAAAACTCTACTATGAGTAAACAAAGCTACTGATCTGCAAAAGGACCAGAGAGAAAATCTGCAGAGTGTTGGTGGCCGGTAGCCTTGAAAAAGTCCTTGTGCTGGCAACGACCAGATACCATTTAATCTGATAGAAGCAGGGCAGGAAGAAAACCAGTTGAAGTAGGAGGGGAGTTATTTGGGGTTTAAAAAATTCTTTCAAGGAACTGTTGTCAAGCTTGGTAATGATAAACAGTTAAACCAATGGCTGATGTTCGGGACTCTGTCCCCACCTCGGGGCGCTGCACAAGCAGGCTGATGGTCTTAGCTCAGTTCGGCATCATCAGAACCCCTCGAGTTGGGAATGAACATTAACCCCTCTGACAGATGAGGAAGCTGAGGCACAGAGAGGTTAAGCTACTTGCTCAAGGTCACACAGCTTCTGAAGGATAGGACTTGGCTAATGGCCAGCCCCAGGGCACTAATCACTTCACCGCTCTGCCTCCCTGTAGCGTCCATAGTATACATGCGTCCTGTCTATCAGCTGCCCAGTATGTGGACAGCCCGCCCCTGTACCTGGGGACTCCTCCACGTTGCAGGGCAGAGCCCATCCCTAGGGAGGCATGGACAGTGTCAGACTGGTTTCCCCAGCTTTCTCTGCAGGTGGGGCTTGGCCACTGGATAGCGGCTCCTCTACTGGGAACCACATGCCCTGGACTCGGAGGCTGGATGCTCGTGTAGGGAGAAGCAGACGGAGAGGAATTCACCCTGGTGTGGGGTACACTTGCTGTGCCTTGCCTGGGGATCTGAAAACAGGGGCAGAGGAGCTGGAAAGCCCGGGTGCCCTCTGGCCCCCGCCTCACCTTCAAAGCCAGGCTCAGGGTGCTGTAAACGCAGGTCCCGGAGGTTGGCTCCCAGTCTCTTTTGTCTCCCTCCACTCCCTACCTCTCTCCAGGCCACCCTTCCAACAGCTTGCTATTGACCCAGAGAACACCCCGGAGGTTGGCTCCCAGTCTCTTTTGTCTCCCTCCACTCCCCACCTCTCTCCAGGCCACCCTTCCAACAGCCTGCTATTGACCCAGAGAACACGTCCTCCTTAAATAAATAAATCAGGCCGATAACCGGGGCTTAATCCTTTATCACTAAAAGCTTTGAACAATCCTTAAACCTTCTTGGCAGGGATCATAAAATAGGTTACTCCCATCAACGGATCTCTCTGAACCTGACTTCACCTTTTCTTTTTTTTTTTTCTTCCTTTTCTTGAGGATTCAGGATCATCTTCGACAGCCTCAGGGAATGTTCTGTGAGGTTGTGACACCCTGAGACCCGCAAAGGTTGGGGATGGAGCCCCACACCCGATGTCCCAAACTGCACTCTTAACAAAGGCTTGTGCTACTTTCTACGGCTAGACTAGTTGTTATCCTTGAGATTAAGCAGTCTGACAGTGCTTCTGTCTGCCATCAGTATGGTTGTTTCTAGAAGCAACTTATCCCTCATTCCTCAGCTACAAAACCATTCCTCAGCTATAAAATTCCTCTCTACTGCAGTAGGCTACAAGCTAGAAAATCATATAACCAAAACGTGTTAGGCTTATACTTACATGAGAATACATAATTTATGAAATGCCATCGGAGGAGCTTTGTGCTTAAAATTAGCTTGCTTGCTAACTTTCTGCTTGTGTGCACACATGCCTATGTCTGTGTATATGTGTGTGCAAGAAGGAGAGAATGCCTGCCTCCGAGAAGCCAAGTGTCTGCACGGCCCCTGGACCGGGGTCTGGGCCCCTCACCTCTGTGAGACGGATGTCAGCAGGGACGCGGTCTCCGATGGAGAGAGACACGATGTCTCCAGGTACCAGGTCTCGAGCTAGCAGGTGCTGGAGCTTTCCTTCTCTTATGCTGCATTTTAAACAGGAAAAAGCAAATGCATCCATGTTGACATCTCAATTTTAGGCACTTTGATAAACTTGAGCAAAGGTTACAGAAATACATTTTCTCTTTCCGATGTGGACAAATGCTTGTGCTTTAATGGTTTTATTATTTTTTAAATTCACATGTCCTAAAAGACTCTTGGGAAAGAGCTTATCTCCTGGGAGAACTTGGGCTTCATTTGAAAAGTGAGGTGACTACTGTTCACCCTGCTTAGAAACAAGGCAGGGCCACACGGCCTCTAGAAGCCTCTGCAGGTCTAGAGAAGTGGTTCCTTAACAAAGCTGGCAGCTGGCAGTGCTTCTGTCCTCGGAGAACACAGCGCTCTGGTGTACAGAGCCCAGCTCTGACCTCAGGGACAGCAGAACCTTGTTAAAGCCAGGAGGAGCACCTTAAGTGCCCGAGAAACCAGGGAGCAACCCACCCCCAGGCCTGGGACCGCACTTCATGGCTGTTTGCTGTTAGACATAGGCATGCTTCTGTGTACAGGCTCCCACTGGAACCCACGACATGCTGCTCCTTACCCAACATGTGCCCCTCCCTGTGCCTCCTTCCTGTAGCAGCCAGAGAGTTCTTAAAGCACAAAATCAGATCACAACTTCCTCCTGCTCCAAACCCTCTCCAAGAACCTGGGAGTTAGACCCAGACACCCTACCTCCTGCCACGCACCCCCTTGAATACACCCAGCTCTTTCCAGTCTCAAGGTCTTTGTGGATCTTGAATGGTGGAGCAGACACTCCCCTCTTCCTTGTTAACAGAATGCAGTTATCCAGGTACCTGCCTTTCTCCCTGCAGCAGAGTGCTCCAGGGGTGGGTCCTGACAGGCTGAGACGATCAGGGTGACCCCATCCCCTGCCCGTGACTGATGTAGACACAGGCATGATCTACAACACTGGCCTAAGAGACAGGAGTGGTATTCGGTAGGGGCTCAAGAGAAAGGTTTTCTCATTCTTTACAGACACACATGGCCTCTTCTGTTGGACTTTTTCATCTTTATCATGTCTGGTTGTGATGTCTAGAGCTGTGGCAGCCATCCTGGGGCCATGAGGGAATCCAGTATAAGAATGAAGCCAGCAAGCTGAGCATGGCAGAGTAAAGAAATAAAAGGACCAGGTCCTTGATCCCATCTTGAATTAACTAGCCCCACTGGCCCCTCACCTCAGATCCCTTGCCATAAGACACCACCATTTCCTTGTGGTTTGTGCAGCTGAATTTTCTGGGGTTTATAGCCAAGAGCACCTATCAGATAGACGTCTGCTCTTCTCTCGACTCTTCCCACAGCTGGCCCCTGCCATTTATCAGGCCTCAACTTAAAGGTCAGCTCCACCTTAAATGTCAGAGCAGAGTAACCTGCCAGCCAGATATTCAAGATTGTTCCCACACCTCCACCAGTCACTGCATCTCCATGAGGTTCTCTTTCATTTTTGTGTGGCTTTGGCTTTCAGTCTTTTTGGCTTTAATGCACCTGCCTCATTCCAAAATCATTTCATTCCTTCACTTCATTATCTGCCTCGCCTGTTAGGAGTGTGAGAGGTCCAAAGGCCAGGGCTTTCCTATCTCTCACCTGGGACATCGCCATGCACACAGTGGGTGCTTTATAAATATTTAATGAATGCACAAAAGATGGAGGTAAGCAGGAAGGGTCTGCAGGGCAGATGACTCTCCTGACATGGGGCTCGGGGGCTCGGGGAGGCAGGCTGTGTCCCTTCACTGCTCTTTCAACTCTCCCAGGTTGCCTGCCTCTGCGGCTCTTGAAAATAAAATTGTCTTTCAGAAGCAACTCCCAGGGACATCAATAATGCATACTATTCGCCTGAAAGGCCAAGACTTGATATTTAAACTTAAGATCAGCTCATCAAACCCCATAAATCATGGATGCTTCTGTCTGCTTATAGGATTACGTCATACATCACACGTCTGGATTTCTGACACCTTGTTCATCCCATTATTAAGCCCAGACATTTTTACTGCCCCCCAAAAGAATCTTCTAGAATTGACTCATGCCTCTCATGCTTTCACAGCATGCTCTTTTGGTCTCTACTTTGTTACTCATTATTCTCTGCCTTGTATCTCTCCCCCCACCCCCACACACACACACTTTTCACTTGCTGACTCCTTGAGAGGAGGGACCTCGCACTAGATCTTTCTATCCTCCAGCTCTATGCTCAATTATGCCATCTGTATGCAAATATATGTTAAGGTTCTTTCTCCCAGCTTATCCTTGGGATAAAAGAGAGCTACTATCTGTTGAGATCCTTCCAAAGTACCTTGGATCACAAGATATCTGCAGTGACTTTCTTATGAGTGGCAGTGTGTATTTGGGAAAGACATAGGACTTAAGACAACCTCAGCTGATGCCAGGAAGGGTGAGGGAGAAGACCTGGGCCTTTTCCAAAGTGGTTTCATGTTTACAAGGAGAATAACTGGTTGGGGATTGCTGATATACTAAAAAATTAAGTTGAAACACACACAACAGCAGGCCTGCAACATTCTCACTTCTGCTTCTGCCATTTCCTTTACCAAGGGCAGCGGCCCCTGCAAACCCTCTAAGCTGAGCCATCTGTGAGCCACTAGCCTGTGAGGCTGCTTGAGTTCAACTTAAACAAAATGAAGAATTCAGTCCCTTGGGTGAAGTCCTCAACAGCCATATGTGATTAGTGACGCTGTCCCGGGCAGCGCGCATGACGGAATCTTCCAGAAAGTCCCTTTGCAGAGCACTGAGCTAAGCAGACAGGCCCAGGAGGTAAGGGGAGACATTCTTGTCTTTCCTTTTTAAACATCTTTTGGGAGGGTGATGTGATAACAAAAGGCAAAGCAGGAATGTTCGGGTAGGAAAGAGGCTGGCGGGCAGCTGAGCAAATGGCCAGGGTTCATCACTGAGCTGTCCACCCGCTTCGATCAGAGTTCTGAGGCCTCAGCTTATTATTAAAGCCCTCCCCCTCAGCTTCTGAGCCTCAGGAAAAATGTCAAATGCCTTCTAGGAAAAATGCACACAATTTTGCACACTTCATCACAGGTTTCGTGGGCCACCCTCTTCCCAAAGCCCTGTCATCCATGGCCCCCAGGCTGGGCACTCGGATTAGACCCCAGTGACAGAGTGGAGGCCCAGAGAGACCGAATGGCATGCCTAAGAACGCACAGCAATCCGCTGGCGGAGCAGAGGTCAGGTTTGCTAACCCTGGTGAGCCACAGTTCTCCCATATCACACAACAGAGGACATAAATGTGGCTAAAGTTTTGCCAAACTCGCCAGCCCACTGACTCCTCTGATGAACCACAAAGTCCTGGGGTTAGGTGGGCCGGAGGTCTCCGACTTACCAGTTGCATTCGGGGGGAACCAGCTTTGTCAGCTCTTCCAGAGATTTCTCTGATCTGTACTCCTGGCCGGAAGCACATGAAACAGTGTGTTTAAGTGGGGTCAGGGGTGTGGGGGGCTCCCCACAGAGCTCTCATCAGCCCGGGTGACCCCGCCCGGGAACTCAGGGCACATATACACACCTGGATGAAGGCGACGGTGACCACGATCAGCACAGCCTAGGGGGCAAAAGGAGCGCACGTTAACACCCATTGCCAATGAGCAGTAAGTGATCCAGGGGAGGACTCTGTCTTCCAAAATGTATTTCCTTTTTCCTTGCAAACTAGAGCACTGTGCAGAGATTTAGAAAACAGAGGAGCCAGAAAAGCACTCTCAATTCTGCCTCCACAGGTTCACATTTGGGGATTATCTTCTTAGAGTTTTTGGCATAGATACGCTTGTAACACAGGATGATACACTATAGATACGATCATTTGTATCTCACCAGCATTTAATAACTGGCCACCTGACACGAAGAGCCAGCTCATTGGAAAAGACCCTGATGTTGGAAAAGATTGAGGGCAGGAGAAGGGGCTGACAGAGGATGAGATGGTTAGATAGCATCACTGACTCAATGGGCATGAATCTGAGCAAATTCCAGGAGACAGTGAAGGACAGAGGAGCCTGGCATGCTGCCGTCCACAGATCACAAAGAGCCAGGCACAAATTAGTGACTGAACAAACAACAACAAAGCTGCTAATAAACATGATTTCACATCAGAAGATGTGGATCTAGCCTCAGGCTTTTGAACAGCAACCCTGAATTCCACCGCACGGGAAGGAATCTATTTTTGTATTTCAAAAGACAGCACTTGACAGATTGAAGGAAGCGGAAAGAAAGTCATTAACCAAAAGGTCACATATAAGAGCCACGTGTAAAAGGTCACACAGAGCAGGGTTCTGTTTATAAGAACGACCCAGGACAGGCAAATCTGGACAGACAGACAGCAGACAGTGCTTTCCAGGGGCTGGTGGGGGTGGGGGATGACTGTTGAATGAACACGGGGTTCCTTTCAGGGCAACGAAAACATTTTGGAACCAGATACAGCTATGGTTTTTCCAGTAGTCATGTACGGATGTGAGAGTTGGGGAGCATAAAGAAGGCTGAGCACTGACAAATTGATGCTTTCAAACTGTGGTGCTGACTTCACCCGAGAAATTGAATTCTTCATTTTATTTAACTTGAATTCAAACAGCCTCACAGGCTAGCAGCTGCCCCTGCTCCTCCTGCCTTCAGTCTTTCCCAGAATCAGGGTCTTTTCCAGTGAGTCAGCTCTTCGTGAGGTAGAAGAACATGGACACTTCTTGTCCTTTCTTTATGCTGTGTTTTCTACTTTTTTTCTTCTTCTTACAGCCTAGTTTTTTTTCTCCTTGCATAACAAAGGTAAACTGAGACTCAGCAGGACCTCGGCAGCCAGGTCTGGGATGGGGGGGCACTGTCCCCCGACTCCCATGGGGTGCACTCACCACGGCGATGCTGATGGCATCCTCATACTTCTTTGTGAGGACGCTCACCAAGGCAGAGGCCAGGAGCAGCAGGATCAGGGGATTCTTGAACTGAAAAAGGAAAAACAGGGCAGTGGGATCTTGTCTAGGCTCATGGACATCAGAGACCAGGCCTGCTCTAGTGGAGCAGTGTCAGCTCTGCACCCAGAGCCTGGCTTCCAGGCCGGCCCTGCAGTGACCTGAGGGCCAGGAGGGGAGGACTGTCACCACCCAATGGTTCTCCTCCGCCTGAAGACCCACCACTGCGGTCCACCCAACACTAGCATCCTGGGGTCATCTCGACGGTGTCCCTGTCACCAAGACACCAGCCCTGGCCCTGCCGTCCAGTTCTTGGTCTTGCCTTCTCACGTCTCCTCGCTGCTCCGGGTCAAAACCTGCCCCTCAGGGCCAGCATCCTGTTTGCTCCATTCACAACAGGTCCATCTCAGAAACTCTGATGCAGGTTTCAGGATTTTGTGGGAAGCTCTCTAGTAGGTCTTTGGGGGTTGACTCCCACTAAAGGGTCTCAGACTGGAGCACTGGGGCCCCCAGGCAAGCCAGCTTTCTGAAAGTGTGATGACCCCTGTGTCCCAGCCCAGCCCTAATAAAGATTGATGGGAAACTTCCCCAAGGGTGCAGGCATGTGTCTGCACAAGGGACCCCTCCAGCCACGGGTTCAGGATTAGCTCCGAGGTCCTCAGTCCTGGCTGGGGCTACTCTGAACAGCTGGGACCAGGCACTGGCCTCACCTTGAACTCTAATCCCAAGCCCAGAACCTCGCCCCCTCCCTGGTGGCTGGACCCAAGCAGCCCTCCAGACCAGCACAGACATCACCAGCCTCCCTCCGCCCCTCCTGGAGACCATGCCAAACATCTGCCTTGCTCCATCTCACATAGGTGAGTCACCATGAGACACCGCACACAGGTATCAGGCCCAGTGCGGAGACCCCACCACGGCCAGTAGTACCGCCCTGGCTATAGATAATGAGACCCTCCCAGTTCTGATGGGGCCCCTTTTAAGCCCACATGTAAAGCAGGACAGGCAGAAAGCGGTCTGCCGAAACCTTACTATGTGGGGAAGGGATGGTCACCAGAGACGTTCATTACAATAAACAGTAACCGCCCCCAAACCAGTGTTTTCCGAGCACCTCTTCCAAGCCACACCCTGTGCTCAGCACTTTACTGCATCATTTTATAGGCTCCTCCCAACCCCATGACACTTGTGGCTCAGCTGGTAAAGAATCTGCCTGCAATGCGGGAGACCTGGGTTCGATCCCTGGGTTGGGAAGATCTCCTGGAGAAGGGAGAGGCTACCCACTCCAGTATTCTGGCCTGGAGAATTCCACAGACTGTATAGACCATGGGGTCGCAAAGAGTTGGAACCGACTGAGTGACTTTCACTTTCACAACCCCATGACACAGGTACTGTTAAGTAGTCCTGCTTAATGATAAATGACCAACCCAGGTTTCTGAAAGAAACTGAACTGCCAAGGATTCATTTAGATCAGGCAACTCCAAAACCTGTGCTCTTAACAGTTATGCTCGAACCAAGGATAGCTGGCAGACACTGGGGCTGGGGGCAACCTTTATTAAGCATGTAATACAGGCTCAGCTTCCTCTTAAGTAAAATTCAGAACAGGAGGGACTTACTAGTCCCATTTCCTAGATGGGGACAATTGAGGCTCAAGGCAGATTGGTTGCAGACTCAAAGTCACAAGGCTGGAAAGTAGGATTAAACCCAGCAGTCTGACTCTAATCTACCTCTGCTTCGTGACTCTGGGGCAGGGATTTGGGGCCATGCTAAGGTAGAATTCCTAGTGGTGAATCTTGAGACAGAGAAGCAGGACTGCCTTGTTAAGTGGTGAGATCCCTGTCACTGGAGGAGACAGACAGGAGAACCACAGCATCTGGCATGGAGCAAGTGCTCAATGAACACAAAGAATTAATAAGTGAGGGCACATGGACTTCCTGTGCTTGTCGAGGGCTAGAAAACACGGCCATCGGAAGCTGCCTTCCAATCCCACAGGGATACCCTGAGATGGATCCTTGAACCGATGAGGTTAAGATGAATAAGCATGTTTCCTGCTCTTACAAACTGAAGAGATTTCATTCCTGGAAAGGTCCTGGCTGGAGGCTGGATGACAGCCCTGGGTGTGAGGTGTTAGCCGGCAGAGGCTAGGTGAGCAGGGCCTAGTGGAAGGGGCAGCCGGGGCAGAAGTGACCAAGCCCGGGCTTCAGAAGGGAGAAGGTCCCCCACAGCCCATGTGTCAGCCTCCTTCCCTGAACTTCAACTTCCAGGAGCCTCTGCTGTCTCTTCCCAACACTGGCATTCCAGGAAATTTCTGGGTTGGCCAGAGTCACCTGCATACCTAGAAGCCTCTTCTGGTGCCAAAATGTGTCAATGAATGACATCTCTAGGGCACTAAGAACTAACCAATGAGCAGGGTGGGGACCAGAGGAGAAAGGAGAGTGAGGATGCTACAAGGAGGGCTGTGATTGGTCCCTGATCTGACCAATCAAGGAAGCCTTAAACATGAGCCATGGGAAGGCAGCAGAAGCCTGGGGTATTCCTGAGCTTGACTGAGAGGGAGGTGTCAGGAATGGGAGAGGGTGTAAAAGCCAGGGAGGGGAAACTGAGGTAACCGTGGCTTCAGGTATCTGGGAAATTCTGCCTGTTAACTGGAGCTTTCTGAGCTGGTCCTGGGTGGGAGGTGGGGTGTTGATTTCTATACTGGAACTTGCAGCAGGATCTATTTCAATTTTTTTCCCCTTCTTTCCCGTGGCTTCCAGGCATTTGACTGATACAACATGTATTCAGCACCAGTGGCAAAGGCTAAGAGGGCCAGGGACTCTGGAGCCAGCTGCCTGGCTTCACTTCCCAGCAGCAACACTTAACACTGCAGGACTCTGGACCCTGGCTGCCAGGTAGACTACAGGACACTCAGTTAAATGTGAACTTCAGAGAAACAAGGAACTTTTAAAAAATTTAAGTACAAGTAGGTCCCATGCGACATTTGGAACATACACTAAAAAACTCTCCTTTGCTTATCTATCTGAATTTCAAATGTAACAGACATCTGTAAATTTATTGGCTAAATCTGGCAGCCCTACACAACCTGGGAATGTTTCAGCTTCTCTGTATTGCACTGTCCTCAGTAGGTAAAGAATCTGCCTATAATGCAGGAGACCTGGGTTTGGTCCCTGGGTTGGGAAGATGCCCTGGAAGAGGAAATGGGAGCCTGCTCCAGTATTCTTGCCTGGAAAATCCCATGGACAGAGGAGCCTGGTGGGCTACAGTCCATGGGGTCGCAAGAGTTGGATATGACTTAGCGACTAAACCACCACATCTCAAAGCAGGGATCTAGAGGAAGAGTAAGTTGATGTTTACTTATTTACTCAGCATGGTGCCTGGCACATGGTTACCTCTATGAATGGAAAGACTATTATTCGTGACTGTGGCCGCCATGGTAGTTAGTGAGTCCATCTCTCAGCTAGGAGCAGCCTGAAAGGGGCAAGCCTTCTTTGACCTTGTAGTATAGCTGTTCTATGTGCTGAGACTCATCGACGGACACCCTCAATCCACAGTTACACAATGAACGGCGGCTCCCTTCCTCACCCCCAGGGTTACACTGGTTAATGCACAGAATGATGGCCATCATCCCACCTGATCGAGATATTTCTTCCACACAGGTTCCGTGTTATCAGCAACAAACTCATTCCAGCCATGGACCAGCCTGCGCTGCGTCACTGAGAACTCTGACAGCCCATTCTGTAAATCTACCTGGAGGGAGAAGGACGGGCAGGTAAAGATCAAGGAGCCCACGTCACAGGATTCCCACTCTAGAAGCCAGCCGCTTCCACGATGATTAAGGAAAATGGGCTGCCCACAGAGGAGAGGGGACCAGCTCAGAAACCCCAAGCAAATGGGCAGAGACAGTAGGAGACCTACAATCTCATTCTTTTTCAATGAACCCGCACTTCCGCCCTACAGATACTACAGAGAAGACAGCCTTGGGTCTACATTTCAGGGTCTGCGATTATAGCATGGACACCTGGAGATGCAGGAACACTTACATTTTCATCTTAAGGAAGATGAGTCTGGGACAGTCAAATGGTGCAGCTGCCATGTGGAAGTACCTCCAAAAATTAAAAATAGAACCACCATACAATCTGGCAATTCCACTACTGGTTCCACTACTTTCTTGATACTGGTACGTATCAAGAGAATTGGAAACCAGTCTCAGTGAGGTATCTGTCTATCCATGTTTGTAGCAGCATTATTCACAACAGCCAAAGGTGGACGTGACCCGAGTGTCCATCAATGGGTGAATGGATAAGGAAAGTGTGGTACAGACACACAGACATACACACACACAGGAATATTATTCACCACCAACATGGAAGTTTCAGCTTTGCAAGAGGGAAAGAGCTGTGGAAATGGGTTGTACCACAACGTGAACGTACTTAACACTTTGGAACTGTACACTTAAAAGTAGTTAGATGGTAATTTTTAGGTTGTGTATTTTGCCTTGAAACAAAGAAAAAAGGCCTGCCCTTAGAGACAAAAAAAGCTACATGATTCCATCATGCATGCCTTGTGCCAGATACAATTTCAAGCTGTTTATACAAACTGACATTAAATATAGTGAATTTAAGAGTCAATAACCATGTAAGGAAACTTTGTTGTCCTGGTGGCAACAAAAGCTTCACTGTCTTTAAAAAGTGGATAAGAAAGCTCTACCAGGGACTTCCCCGGTCCAGTGGTTGAGAATCCGCCTACCAATGCAGAGGACACTAGTTTGATCTTTGGTCGGGAAGCTAAGATTCCACACGCTGCGGGCAGCTAAGCCTGTGTGTTGCAATGAAGACCCAGTGCAGCCAAAAATAAATAAATAGTACAGAAACAAAGCAAAAAAGTTCCACCAGATGGTTGAGGTGATGGGAAGGCTGGACTGATTTCTAGATTCTTTTGAATAGAGCAAGAAAATCACGCTTTTTTCCTAGGTAGGGGAAAATGTCTTGGCAAGGAAAACATATTTCCTTCCCCTCTCCAAATGCTAACAAGTGGGACTTGAATTTAGATGGGCTTCTGAGTATTCTCAAGGAAAGGCTGGCCTGAAACAGTGACCTCCAGCTTCTCGGAAACTGTGGTATGTGAGCTTTTCTTAGTGGACTTCTATTGGCTTTCCCAAAGTGTGGTGGGTTATGAGTCAACACACACACACACACACCCCCCATGTTTGCTCAGCTAAGTCAAGATAACCGAAATCATAAAGCAAGCTAACTCCTTCAGCCTCACAGGGGACCCTCATGGAACGGAAGTGGTCTTCAGTTTGGCTTTTGTCTTGCCCTGGCCAGGAACCCAAATGCACCAGAAGAAACTGGCGAGAAGCTGGTTTCGGTCACTGGCAACACCATGAATTATAAAACATGAGAGGTGGGAATGGCAGGTGGTGAAGAGTTTAAGCTTGAATGTCAAAACACCCGGATTCAACTCTGACTGAGCTGCTATGGAAACTTGGGGGTCCCCTGAGACACTCTCTGTCTCTCCTCAAGAGGGAGGGGAGATATTTATACTTATAGCTGATTCAGGGTGTTATATGGCAGAAACCAACACAGCATTGTCAAGTAACTATCTTCTAACTAAAACTGAAGAGAAAAGAGAGAGAGAAAGACAGGCACAGAACACTGGGAGGACCGTGGCCACCAGGAAGGGCTTCCAGGGCTCATGGCCATCAGTGTGGGCGCCCTTTCTGGTGGGGAAGCAGAACCGTTCAACAGCAGGAGTATTTTCTAACAGTGATGATAACAATGTGTCATAGCTCAGGACTGTGAAGCCATTTTCAGGACCTTGAGCCGCTTTCCTCTTAATCTGAAAACCCCACAGCCCCAGGCCTCAGAGACAAACTCAGTTCTTACGTAAAATGCTTTGGCTAGGTCCTCTCTGTGGCATTTGCTTGCTTCCTTGGGTTCCAGAGCCACCACTGTCTTCTCTTTCTCGATAGCTTTCAAGTCATTTTGTCCATCAATCTGTGAGGAAAAAAAGAAGTAGGATTGCTCTTAGGTGCACTGGTCTTATATGGATATGTCTTTTTAAAATATAACATACAAAGAGAAAGGGTGCAGATCTGAAGTGTATAGTTCAGATTTTTACACACTGACCCATATAACCAGCCTCCAAATTGAGAAACACACATTAACATAAACAGCCCCCAGGAGATGTATTTTGCTGGGGTTTGAACTCTGTGCAAATGGTAACATGCAATATATATGCTTTTGTGTTTGGGTTCTTTGACTCAAGGTTATTAGTTAGATTCATGCATGATGGTGTGTGTGGTGATGGTTCGCTAATTTTTCATGGCTGCACAGTATTCCACCAAATAAGTATGGCACAATTTATTTTTCTGTTTTACTGCTGATGGATTGTTTCCAACTGTTGGCTGTTATTGACGCATCTGTTTTCAAACAAATTTATTTTACTGAATGGAAAATCACAAAGCTGACAGAGCAGGGCAACAATTTACAGATTTAGAACCCTGGACCTTGAACTTCTGGGATTCTCAGTTAAGAAAGCACTGAACCACAGAGAATGGTTCCTGATGGTGACTGGTGGTATCGTGGCCTGTTTTGGGAGACATTTGCAATAACCTAAGACTTTATTTTTTGGGGCTCCAAAATCACTGCAGATGGTGATCGCAGCCATGAAATTAAAAGATGCTTACTCCTTGGAAGGAAAGTTATGACCAACCTAGATAGCATATTCAAAAGCAGAGACATTACTTTGCCAACAAAGGTCCATCTAGTCAAGGCTATGGTTTTTCCAGTGGTCATGTATGGATGTGAGAGTTGGACTATGAAGAAAGCTGAGCACTGAAGAATTGATGCTTTTGAACTGTGGTGTTGGAGAAGACTCTTGTGAGTCCCTTGGACTGCAAGGAGATCCAACCAGTCCACCCTAAAGGAGATTAGTTCTGAGTGTTCATTGGAAGGACTGATGCTGAGGCTGAAACTCCAGTACTTTGGCCACCTCATGTGAAGAGCTGACTCATTGGAAAAGACCTTGATGCTGGGAGGGATTGGGGGCAGGAGGAGAAGGGGACGACAGAGGATGAGATGGCTGGATGGCATCACCGACTCGACGCACATGAGTTTGAGTGAACTCTGGGAGATGGTGATGGACAGGGAGGCCTGGCGTGCTGTGGTTCATGGGGTTGCAAAGAGTCGGACACGACTGAGCGACTGAACTGAACTGAAGAAAAGGGGGAAACCCAGTTGAGGTCTGGGTGCCCAGCAGGTCTGGGAAGAAGCCACGTGAAAGACATGAAGGGCACGGGAGGACATGGTAACCTCAGATAGGAGAATGGTGAGTATTTTTGCAAACTTATTCCTAGTATTCTGACACCCAGGACTAGATAATCATCTTTTCCTTTTCACCAGGTAGTTGGCACAGGGAAGGAGGAAGGGGAGAGGCTCTGCCTAACAGCCTCTTCCTTCATCTGAAATAGAGACAGCAAGTCCCCCTTTTACTTCATGCCAAACTGCTCCCTGCCCCTCATGTCCCAAAGGCCCCATTTGCTCAGAAATGGGCTGCTGACCACACCCACTTCCTGGGGTTGCTTCTCACTGTGCCAACGACCAGGAAGCAACCAAGGATTATTACACATATCACTCCCCCGACTCTCTCCATAAGTCGACCTCACCATCTTCACTGTGCGAGATCCACCTCCTGGAGAAATGTACATCACAGCCCGAGACAGGATGTTTTGTCTGCTCTCAAGACCTGGTTCAAGTGTACCAAATCGAGGGCTTAATTCTTGCTCACACCACAGATGGAGGCAGTCCTGGGGTTACAGGAACTTCCTGCCTGGCTGTTCCCTAGCTTACCATTTCTGTCTGGCCACAACCAACCACACCCAATTCACTTTTTAGGCAGCAGCTCAAGCAACCCTGAATGTATAAATCCAGCCCTCTCCTCCACCTTCTCCTCTCTGTCTTTCTGTCTCTCTCTTTCTCTCTCTCACAAACATACACATATCCCATGTTGGAAACATTTGGATAGATTCCAGTTGCTCTCAGGACAGAACCCTACTGTCTCCAAAATGGCTGCAGCAGACCCCCACCTCGCACCCACCCTCCCTGTGTTCCTGGTCTGGGAGGGGCAGCAGTATACCTAGCTAAAAATCCCCTGCCCACTGGAGGAGTCCCGTGACCCCCAGGAGTGTGCTACTCCAGTGCCCCTGCTGAAGATGGCACATTTTCCCGGCTGCCAAACCAAACATAAAATCAAGGGATCTCGACCAAGGGCAGTTTTCCTCCTGGGGGACTTTGTTAGTGCTTGGAGATGTGTTTAGTCCTCATAACTGAAGCAGGGGTGGTACTGGCATCTAGTGGGTAGAGGCCAGGTATGCGGTCAAGTACCTTACAAGGAATGACTTGAAAAAAAAAAAAAAGGAATGACTTGGAACAGAAAGGTCTATACTGCTGAGGGCAAGAAGTCTCACTTCAGAGGTCAAGGACTGTCTTGTCCTGACATCTCAGACCAGACAGCCACCTGCTCTACCCTCTCAGCACCCTGGACGTCCCCTTGATGGCGCCTACACCACGGTCACATGCATAATGACCAGCAAGTGACTATCACTTAAATGCCTCCCTCTGCTCACAACTCAGCCCCTCCAGAAGGCGGGTCCAGCACCTGGTGCCCAGAGGCTGCTCCATGGACACTCATGAGCTGGAGCCCATGACATCAGTGCCTGTGCACATGTACTTAGCCCCACAGGATGGATGACTAGACACCCGCTCTCGGCCGCAAGGCTCTGCTTACCCTCACCATCAGTGCTGCCCAGGAGATGCTCCAGCTCCGCTTGCCAGCACATCTCCTCGGGCAGATGACAATCTCCCTGACTGATCAGAGTTTGCTCATCTGCAAAACAGGGGTGATGCTGGCTAGCTACCCTCATCCTGCCTTTTTTTTTTGGAATCAAACATATGTGTGCCTAGACAGGATGTGACATGGTCCAGACCTCCCATAAACCCCTAGGAAATGCAGGTCCATACCTGCCCCAGGGACCAGGCCTCTGGCACATGGCTGGAATAACAATGATGGTGATGTCACTTGGGTTGTTTAGCCACATTTAGGTAACTCAAGAGCGGGAAGATGCACAGAGCAACAGAAGGGGCATGGAGGTTGGAAATGCACAGACCTGGGTTCAAATCCTCCTCGGTCACTGACCAGCCCTATAACCAGGGACAATAATCTGTCTCAGGTTGTTTTGAAGATTTAAAAACACCCAACGCTGGGGACTTCCCTGGTGGTCCAGTGGTTAAACATCCACTTGCCAATGCAGGGGACGGGAGTTCGACCTCTACTCTGGGAAGACCCCATGTGCTGTGGGGCAACTGAGCCTGTGCGTCATGACTGCTAAGCCTGTGCTCCACGACAAGAGAAGCCACCGCGATTAGAAGCTCGCGCACTGCCATGAAGAGGAGTCCCCACTCACCGCAAGTAGAGAAAGCCCGAGAGCAACAACAAAGACCCAGCGCAGCCAAAACAAACAAAAAGCAAAGTAAAAACAACCCAGCTCTGTAGTTGCACTTTGCATGGGGCAGGTGCATTCAGTAAATATTCCATAGAAGATCAGTAGCCTAAAGACCCAGAGGGATTTAAGAGGTGTGGTGACCCCAACACTTCACAGCCTCTCTCTCTGACTTTGTCTTGCCGGGGAGATGTTTCCTGACATTCTCAATGAAGTTTCTACAAGTGGCTGTAGAAGATACATAAATGCTTGAATCTGTGTGGTTTTATTTTTAAATTTTTACTTATTAATTTTTTTTGAATCTGAAGGTACAGATAGGAAACCTGTGAGTTCTATTTTTTTAAAATCTTTGATTTCCTTTTGATGCTGCTGCTGCTACTGCTGCTGCTGCTAAGTCACTTCAGTAGTGTCCGACTCTGTGCGACCCATAGACGGCAGCCCACCAGGCTCCCCCATCCCTGGGATTCTCCAGGCAAGACCACTGGAGTGGGTTGCCATTTCCTTCTCCAATGCATGAAAGTGAAAAGTGAAAGTCAAATCGCTCAGTCATGTCCGACTCTTAGCGACCCCATGGACTGCAGCCTACCAGGCTCCTCCGTCCATGGGATTTTCCAGGCAAGAGTACTGGAGTGGGGTGCCATTGCCTTCTCTGCCTTTTGATGCTAGGCTTAAATAATTTCTCTATATATTTCAATTTTTTTTAAAGGGTCCATCAACAGATCAGTGGGTAAACAAAATGTGATCAAGCCCAAACAATGGAATATCATTTAACCTTAAAAAGGGAGGAATTCTGACACCTGCCACAACAGGAATGGAGCTTGAGGATGTTACGCTCAGTGAAACACACCAATTACAAAAGGACAAATACTGTAATGACACCACTTACGTGCGGTACCCAGAACAGACAGACTCATAGAGACAGGAAGTAGAAGGGTGCTTACCAGAAGCTGGGTAATTGTTTTTGTTTTTGCTGTGCCGCTTGGCTTGCGGGATCTTTGTTTCCCAACCAGTGACTGAACCCAGGCCACGTCAGTGAAAGCTCTGAGTCCTAACCACTGGACCGCCAGGGAACTCCCAGGAGTTAGTGTCTACTGGGGACAGACTCGGTTGGAGAAGCTGAAAAAGTTCTGGAGACGATGGCTGTGATGACTGGACAACCACGTGAATGTACTCAATGCCACTGAACCATGTGCTTGGAAACAGTTAAGATGGTAAATGTTTTGCACATTTTACCACACACACAAAATCCAGAACAAGAACAAAACAAAACAGGATCAAAGCCATCCAATCCCTCTGCCTTTGCAGCCAAGACTAGCAAGAATTCCCACCCTTTCTTGGGAACTCTGTGTGTCCCTGGGAGC
Source organism: Bison bison bison (assembly GCF_000754665.1). NCBI lineage: Eukaryota > Metazoa > Chordata > Mammalia > Artiodactyla > Bovidae > Bison > Bison bison. Next base: position 10,006,837 of record NW_011494867.1, on the reverse strand, counting down.
CAGCCAGATGGCTGAAAGAGGCTTGTGTGGATAAGGGGAGGGGCTGGGAAGGCGGCCTGGAGGAGGAGGGTCCAGCGGGAGGATCCTAACCCCAGCTGTGTTCCGTGACCATGACCATGACCGTGGGGACGGAGTCTGAGCCCAAAGTGGGAGGCTGTCTAGCCTCCAACTGTGCTCTGTAAGTGAAAGCCATGGACATACTTCCGGGTCTGTGAACAAGAGAACTGAAAAAAAGGGATGCGAATAAAGACGAGCTCTTTGCTGTTCATAGCAGCACAATTCGGAACAGCTCAGAGTCCATCCGCAGATGATGCAGTAACAAGGTGTGCTCTCTCACACAAAGGAGCATCATTCAGCCTCAAAGAGGAATGAAGTGCTGGGGCTTCCCTGGTGGTCCGGTGGCTAAGACTGCACTCCCAATGCAGGGTGCCTGGGTTCGATCCCTGGTCAGGGAACTAGATCCCACATGCGGCAAGCAACTAAAAACCCCACAGGCCGCAACTAACGAGCCCATATGTCGCAACTAAGACCTGGCACAGCCAAATACATAAATAAAAAACAGATTTTTAAAGAAGGAATGAAGTACTGATGCATGCTACACTATATGTTGAATTGTGTCTTCAAAAAAAGGTATCTTGATATGGAAGCAACCGAAGTGCCTATTAATACATGAGTGGGTGAGGCAGATGTGGTGTCTACATATGTACACACACACACACAATATTCCTACTACTCAACCATAAAAAAAAGAATGAAACCTCACCATTTGCAACAACATGGATGGACAGGGAGGGCGTTATGCTCAGTGAAGTCAGACAGAGAGACAAACACCGTATGATATCGCTTATATGTGGGCTCTAAAAAGCAAACCTGTGAACAGACGTAACAACACAGAAAGAGCCATAGACACTGAGAACAAACACGGGGTTGTGAGAGGGGAGGGGTGGGGAGGAGAGAAATGGATGGAGGAGATGAAGAGGCGCAGACTTCCATTTGCACAATAAGCGTGCCACGGTATAAACACACAGTGTGAGGACTATGTAGACTGATTCAGTGATGTCTTTGTATGGTGACAGACTAACGAGGCTTATCCTGGTGATCAGTTTGACATGATCATCATATCGAAATGACGTATACCAGGAACTAACATATTGTTGTAGGTCAATTAAACTTCAGAAACAAACAAAATCTGATCTCATAGAAAAAGAGATCAGATTCACGGTTACCAGAGGTGGGGACGGTGAGTTGGATGAAGGCAGTCAAAAGACAGAAATTTCTAGTTATAAGATAAATTAGTACCAGGCGTGTGATGTACAAATTGATAAATATAATCAACCCTGCTGTATGTTATATACAAAAGTTGTTAAGAGGGTGAATCCTAAAAGTTCTCATCACAAGGGAAAAATATGAGATGTTGGATGTTTGCTGAACTTACTGTGATAATCATTTCATGATGTAAGTCAAATCATAATGCTGTACACCTTAAACTTACACAACGCTGTACGTCCATTTATATCTTGATAAAACTGGAAGAAAAAAGAAGTTATCTTAAAGTCCTAACCCCCTGAACCTCAAATGTGACTGAATTTAGAAACAGGGTCTTTACAGAGGTAACGAGGTGACAATGAGGTCATCAGGGCGAGATCCAGTTGGATACGACTGATGACCTCGTAAGGAGAGTCCTGGACATGGAGACAGACCCGCACAGAGTGATCCCACTAGAAGCCCAGGCCACTGCCTCGCCAGCAGCACTGGAAGCTAAGAGAAAGGTACGGGACAGGTTCTCCACTACGGCCGTTAGAGCCAGGCCCTGCCCACACCGCGATCTTGGACATCTGGCCCCGGAACTGTGAGAGAGTAAATTTCTGTTGCTTGAAGCCGTCATAGTCTGGGGTGCTCTGCTCATTAACCCTAGGAAACAACATTCTCCAACACAGACAGACCTCAAAAACCTCATGCTGATGAAGACAGACACAAAAGGCCACGTTATCACTTGACTTGGTTTTTATGAAACATCCAGAATAGGTGATTTCCATAAAGACCGAGATTCCCTGGTGGCTCAGTAGCAAAGAATCCGCCTGCCAGTGCAGGAGACCCAGGTTCGATACCTGATCCGGGGAGATCCCACATGCCGTGCAGCAACTAAGCTTGTGTGCCACAGCTACAGAGCCTGTGCTCTGGAGCCCGGGAGCCACAACTACTGAGCCCACACGCTGCAAATACCGAAGCCCTGGAGCCTGTGCTCCACAGAGAGAGAAGCCCCTGCAGTGAGAAGCCTGCATGTCACAACTAGAGAAGAGCCCTCGCTCGTCACAATGAGAGAAGAGCCCCCGCTTGTCACAACGAGAGAAGAGCCCCTGATTGTCACAATGAGAGAAGAGCCCACGTCGCAACTATAGAAGAGCCCCCGCTCGTCACAACTAGAGAAAAACACCCTTCTTGTCACAACAAGAGCCCACGTGGCAACAAAGACCCACCACAGCCTAAAACAAATAAATATTTTCTAAAAGCTGAAAATGGACCTGTTCTAGTCATTTCTTTTGCAGACTCATTTACTGCAGAATGATTTCTGTTCAAAGTCAGCCACTGCCACAGTGCCTGTATCAACTAAGCACTGGAAACAACCCCCATGCCACTAATAAGGATGGGTACTGTGGAGGAAACAATGTCAGACTTTATTTTTTGGGGCTCCAAAATCACTGCAGATGGTGACTGCAGCCATGAAATGAAAAGACGCTTACTCCTTGGAAGGAAAGTTATGACCAACCTAGATAGCATATTCAAAAGCAGAGACATTACTTTGCCAACAAAGGTTCGTCTAGTCAAGGCTATGGTTTTTCCTGTGATCATGTATGGATGTGAGAGTTGGACTGTGAAGAAGGCTGAGCGCCGAAGAATTGATGCTTTTGAACTGTGGTGTTGGAGAAGACTCTTGAGAGTCTCTTGGACTGCAAGGAGGTCCAACCGGTCCGTTCTGAAGGAGATCAGCCCTGGGATTTCTTTGGAAGGAATGATGCTAATGCTGAAACTCCAGTACTTTGGCCACCTCATGCGAAGAGTTGACTCATTGGAAAAGACTCTGATGCTGGGAGGGATTGGGGGCAGGAGGAGAAGGGGTCGACAGAGGATGAGATGGCTGGATGGCATCACTGACTCGATGGACGTGAGTCTGAGTGAACTCCAGGAGTTGGTGATGGACAGGGAGGCCTGGCATGCTGGATTCATGGGGTCACAAAGAGTCGGACACGCCTGAGTGACTGATCTGACTGACTGACTGACCGTGGCGGAGAACAAGCAGTCCCTGGCTGCCCTGGATCCATTCAGTACTGATGATGAAAATGAGGAGGAGAAGAGAGGCCTGGAAAGTTCAGGAGCTAAAGAGGATCAACAGGGACAGTGAAGACAGAGAAGCACTTGAGAAGGAGAAGGCAGAAACTGAACGCATGTGAAACCTGACTGAGGAAGAAAGGTGAGCTGAGTTTTGGGCAAATGGCGAAGTCATCACCAACAAAGCTGTGAAGGGCAAATACAAGTTCTTACACGGCATTATCACTGAGGCGCCTTCTTCATCCGTGAGGTGGAGACGAATACAAGAGAGATTTTGGCGCGCTTCCTAGGTGGTGCTAGTGGTAAAGAATCCGCCTGCAATGCAGGAGACAAAAGAGACACCGGTTCGATCCTGAGGTTGGGAAGGATCCTGGAGTAGGAAATGGCAACCCCCTCCAGTCTTCTTGCCTGGAGAATTCCACGGACAGAGGAGCCCGGCGGGCTACAGTCCACGGGGTCACAAATTCAGATGCGACTGAGGGACTGAGCAACAGACACTGCCCAGCAGTATTCCCAAGTGGTGGTACCTTTAGCAATAGACTGAGAAGGAAAAAAAAAAAGGGCAAAGCATATCATGAGCAATAGGTTAGCCTGTCTATAACCAAGCCGAAGAGGATGGGTTTGCTAGCATAATCAGGGCACAGAGACCAGGGGCTGGTTGCCTTCGGAGCTCGAAACTGGGTGGTGGGAAACAGGCAGCAAGAGACTTCTGTTGAGCCCCCTTTTGTGTCCTGTCGGATCTTGAACCCTGAGTAAGATCTTCTGATTCCAAGGAGGAAAAACCAGTCTTGACTAAGCCTGGGGCAGAGCTGGAGCAGAAGGGGAGGGCCTTCCTAGGCTGGGATGCTCAGGATCAAAGACTGGGCCAATGTCAGCTTGGGAAGGGAGGGCAGAGGCTGTGACGGGAGGGACCCACGAGGACGGCGGCAGGGCTGAGAGCGCAGAGCAACAGGAGGCAAGAGGGATGCAAATGAACTCAAAGGGCCAGCCCACTGCTTTTTAATACTGCGGGGCGGGGGTGGGGGGGGGACCCTAACTGCAGAAACTGGTGGAAGGAGCATCACCAGGCACTGTCTCACTGATCTGGGCCCTGATCCAGGTTCCCAGCTACCAGCCGAGCAACCCTCAACAAGCCCTTTGACTTCTCTGAGCCTCCGCTTTCTCTTCTGTACAATGGGAATAACGATACCACACATGGAGCATTGCTGAGGCAGAGGTTCTTAAGGTCCAGCCTCAGGTCAAGATGGGTTTCAGAGAGGTGTTTTCCAGGCCCTGAAATCACACCTAGTTGGTGTTCTCTGTGTGTGAATGATGGTGGTGTCTGGTGTGAACCCAGACAGCAAAGAACTGCCAATATGACGTGAGGTGCTCAGGGTGCAGGTCTTGTGGGGGAAGCAGGTGGCACAGAGCAGTCAACACGAGAGCTGGGTTAGGAGGAGGCCGCTGGGACTGGGGACCAACAGGTGGGTGGCAAGGTGAGGAGCCTGGTTACGCACAGGGAGATTAGGTAATAAGCAAATATATACCAAACATAATGTGAGCTGGCACTCTTGCTGTCGGGGAAGGGAGTTACAAATATACATAGAGCTGGAACCAGCCCTGGATTGAAAGCTATGATCAAATATTCAGTTTTATACTTATATATACATGTATAAATGTACACACAAGTATAAAACTGAATATGGCTCTAACAGTGTACACGTACACACACCTGAGAGGGCCCAGAGGCCGTAACACCCCAGGACCATGGGCACACAGCACACCAGATCTTGATTTCTAAATACCCTTCTTCTGGGACTTCCCTGGTGGTCCAGCGGCTAAGACACATCACTCCCAATGCAGGGTGCCCGTGTTTAATCCCTGGTAGGGGAACTAGACCCCACAGGCCCCAACTAAGAGTTCGCATGCCACAGCTACAGAGCCCATGTGCTGCAACTAAGACTCGGTGCAGCAAAAGAAATTTTAAAAATAAATACGTATCCTTCTGGCGAAAAGAGCCAAGACTCCTAGAAGAAATGGCTGGCTCCAGGGCTGGCTCAGGGAAGGTACACAATGAGCTTGGAATGTCTTGTTATGCCAGAGAGCAGGCACATGCTCAGAGAATGACGGAAAGATGTCCAGAGGACAGAAAAGTCACCATGAGAAAAGGCTTCTAATGGCCAAATCTGGGCATGAGGATAAAAAAAAATGAGGGTAACAAATTTTAACCCACCTAAAAGAATAGGAATTTGTGAGTGCATGAATGATGTATGAATGAATACACGAACAACTAGATAAAGAGGAGAAAGGGGCAGCTCTTTTTTCCTTTTAAACTTTTTATCTGTGTTGGGGCATAACTGATTAACAATGTTGCCATAGTTTCAGGTGAACAGGGAAGGGACTCAGTCATACATATACATGTATCCATTCTCCCCACAAATCCCCTTCCCATCCAGGCTGCCACATAACACCCAGCAGAGTTCCATGTGCTATTCAGTAGGTCCTTGTTGGTTATCCATTAAAAAAAAAAATTATTTATTTGGCTGTGTTGGGTCTTAGTTGCGGCATTTGGGAGCTAGTTCCCAGACCAGGGATGGAACATGGGCCTCCTGCATTAGGAGCATGGAGTCTTAGCCATTGGACCACCAGGGAAGTCCCTACCCATTTTTAATATAGCAGTGTGTACATGTCCATCCCAAATTCCCTAACTGTCCCTTTCCCCTGTCCTTGTGCCCCGGTAACCGTAGCTTTGTTCTCTAGGTCTGCGAGTTAGGGCAGCTCTTTCTGATACCAAGCACCAGGTAGTAAATGAGGCAGGAATGATAAACTTGGAAAATTGCCGTTCAGCAAACATTCTAAAAGTAATGAGTTCACCAATCAAAAAATGGGCAGAAGACCTAAACAGACATTTCTCCAAAGAAGACACACAGATGGCTAATAAACACATGAAAAGATGCTCAACATTACTCATTATTAGAGAAATGCAAATCAAAACTACAACGAGACATCACTTCACACTGGTCAAAATGGCCATCATCAAAAATCTATGAACAATAAATGCTGGAGAGGGTGTAGAGAAAAGGGAACGCTTCTGCACTGTTGGTGGGAACATAAATTGATACAGCCACTATGGAAGACAGTATGGAGATTCCTTAAAAAACTGGGAATAAAAATACCATATAACCCAGCAATCCCACTACTGGGCATATACCCTGAGGAAATCATAATTGAAAAAGACACATGTATCTCTGTGTTCATTGCAGCACTATTTACAATAGCTAGGACATGGAAGTAACCTAGATGTCCATTGACAGATGAATGGATAAAGAAGCTGTGGTACATATATACAATGGAATATCACTCAGCCATAAAAAGGAATGCATTTTAAGTCAGTTCTGATGAGGTGGATGAACCTAGAGCCTATTATATAGAGTGAAGTAAGTCAGAAAAATAAATATTATATATTAACACTTACCCCTGGAATCTAGAAAGGCGGCACTGATGGGCCTATTTGCAGGACAGCAATGGAGATGTGACGGGAGGGGGAGGAGTGGGTGGGACAGATGGAGATAGGGTAGCGTGGAAATA
>NW_011494867.1:9989908-9999843 GCF_000754665.1 Bison bison bison | reverse complement strand
GGAGGGAATTTGCTGTATCACTCAGGGAACTCAAACTGGGGCTCTGTGCCAACCTAGAGGGGTGGGATGGAGTGGGAGGTGGGAGGGAGGTTCAGGAGGGAAGGGACGTATGTATACCTATGGCTGATTCATGTTGACGTGTGGAGAAACCAACACAATACTGTAAAGCGATTATCCTTCAATTAAAAATAAATATTTTTTAAACAGTAATGGGTTCAGGCAAGAATCACCAACAGATGCTAAAACTGAGCAAAAATGAGAAACAGGCTATCGACATAGCCTCAGCACTACTTGTCATAAAATACCAGGTTGGCCAAAAGTTCATTTGGGTTTTCCAGAGGCTCTTCCTGAAAAATCCAAAGGCACCTTTTGTCCAGCCCAATACTAATTGATTACAACAGGGAAAACAGGAACTTCAGAGAAGAGAAACCTGGCCAGTGGGAGTGGAGAATTCATGCACAGAATCCAGGCTGACCTGGGTCTGAACTCCTTGGGGAGTTGTGTGGGCCTGGGCAAGTTACTTCACTTTCCAAGGCTCAGATTCCTACAGGGATTTCTGTAAGGATTCAAAATAATATACGGCATCCATAGGTGTTCAGCAGAACGTTGTTCTGAAAATGAAAGGAGGGAAACTACCCAAAAGCCCATCAGCTGGGGATGTGGGTTAAATTAAAATGCCTACACAGCCGCTAGGAAAGAATGTGCTTCTATTCACAACAGCCAAGACATGGAAGCAACCTAAATGTCCATCAACAGAGGAATGGATAAAGAAGATGTGGTACATGCACACAGTGGGATACTACTCAGCCATAAAAAGGAAGTAATGCCATTTGCAGCAACACGGATGAGCCTAGAGAGGATCATACTAAGTGAAGGAAGTTAGAGAAAGACCATCACCATATGATATCACTTACATGTGGAAACTAAAACACGGCACAAACGAACTTATCTACAAAACAGACTCACAGACATACAGAGCAGACTTGTGGTTGTCAAGGGGGAAGAGGCTGGGGGAGGGATGGACTGGGAGTTTGGGATTAGCAGAGGCAATCTATTATATTGATATATAAAATGGATTAAGAACAAGGTCCTACTGCAGAGCACAGGGAACTGTATTCAATATTCTGTAATAAACCATAATGGGATGAAAGAGAATATATATATGTATAACGGAGTTGCTTTGCTGTACAGAAGAAACTCACACAACACTATAAATCAACTGTACTTCAGTAAACTTTAAGAAACAGGAAAAGAGGACTTCCCTGGTGGTTCAGTGGCTGAGAATCTGCCTGCCGATGTAGGGGACACAGGTTCGATCCCTGGTCCAGGAAGATTCCACATACCATGGAGCAATTAAGCCCAGAGCTGCAACCACTGAGCCCGTGTGCTCTAGAGCCCGTGCTCTGCAAGAAGAGAAGACACCGCAATGAGAAGTCTATGCACCGCGACGAAGAGTAGGCCCCACTCGCTGCAACCAGAGAAAACCTGTGCGCAGCAACGAAGACCCAGCACAGCCAAAAATTTAAAAAAAAAAAAAAAGAAATAAGAAAAGAACGTGTTTGGTCAGGATGCACTGTGGGGAAGTGTGAAGGGCGGAGGAGCTTCCTGTTGTGTGTGCAATAGGACCCTATGTATGTACAAAAAATAAACAAAAAGACACTTACGTTGTTGTATATAAACAACGGTAATTACGGTGTGATCAGATGCTGCCTGAATACTTCACACACAGGGAATCATTCCACTCCACAACAGAGCTCTGAGGCAGGTACACTTGACCCCACTGGACAGAAGAAAACCCAGAGGCAAGAGAGAATTAAGAAACTGGCTTAGAACCTTCCGTTGGCAGGTGGCGAAACTGGACTTTGCCTCAGGTGGCCGGTGCTCGGATGCCAGTGTTCCTAATCACAGCTTCTCTAGAACTGCAGAGAAAGGAGGCCGGGAGTGCCCAAACCAACGGCGATCTGATTACTGCACACCGATTAGTTGCAAAGGGCAAGTAATCCCTCCACCTCCCCATCAAGGAGGAGAGAAAAGAAGTGAGGGAGTGAAGGAGGAATTTCAGACTCTGCAAACTTACTCTGGTTTATGAGGGAAAAAAACAAAACATCAAACCAAAAAACTAAGACAAGTTTCGAAAGGGAAAAGGAAAAAGGACAAAGAAGTGGGGCGGCGGGGGAGGATGAAGAAAAAATAATGTAGTGTTCCTGGTTCATAAAAGACAGTAGAACACTAACATTAGCCTAATTCAATGGTCAGTGAAGGCAAAACTCACTCAAATTTCAATATGCTGGCACTTAGGGAAGGGAGGAAGGGGCAGCCCAGTGGGGGGATTTCTAACACTGGAGATGCAGTGCCGCTGAATGAGACTAGCAACCTACAGAATTCCAAAGGTCAGAGGAGGGAGGCCATCCTCCAGGGCGTATGTGAAATGTGGCTTATGTAAAAAAATAAAATGAGAATGGGTAGCTTGCCTTCAAATCTCAGTTCTCCAAGTCCCTGCCACCTCCTCCAGGAAGTCGCCCCAGATTGCACCCTGATGGCAGCAGCATCCCCACAGGCTACAGGCACACACAGGCTGTGTTTAACTCCTTTCTTACATGTGCTGCTTTCCTTCATGAGGCTTATCTCAGCTTGTAATTATATACTCACTAGTATAATTTCTGTCTTACCCACCAGACTATAAGCTCCCCTGGGTAGTACAAGTGTTTAACTCACTAAAAGGATCTGGCCTCAGGAGGATGGATGTCACAGGGATGGAGAAAGAGTGGTTCTCGGTTGCAACTCAGACTTCACGTTCCTGGGCCCCAGACCGCGTTTGGGGAAGAGCTATTCTAAAGCAGCCACAGAAGTATGTGAAGGGCAGAAGAAGGCTGTGCGGAGCCTGAAAAGGAGGAAAGCAAATGGCAAGAACGTCTGGCATCTCCGACCACGGACCTCACACAAGGACGCCCCGCCAGGCCGGCTGTGCTGCCTGCAATGCCCTGCTGGCACCGACCTGAAATTCTTAAACCGTTTTTCAAGAAGGGGCCCCACATTTTCATCTTGCAATTTATGTAGCCAGTTTGGCTCCTGAGCATCTCGCTGCACACTCGACCCGAGCTCAGAGAGCAACGGGACAGGGATGATTCCTAATAAAAACCATCGCCGCTGTTTGAGCTAGGCATCATGCCGAGTTTTCCTCACATCCTCTCGTTTATTCTTGTCTTATGACTATATTCACCTAGGGAAAGCACACTTGCGTCAGCACCTACACACGTCACCTGATCTAATCTTCACAAAGAGCCACGAGGAACCTCGAAACCACTAAGGGCACACACCCGCTTACAGAGACAGACATTCAGATGTGCAGAGACAAAGAATGTGCCCAAACTCACACAGCCAGGGGGATGGAACCCAGGGTGGGTTCTGGCTCTGGGCTCCTGGCCCTGACCCCTGCCTAAACCAAGATCTCCTGGTTAGGTGCGGTCTTTCAGGCCAATACTCTTTTCCCCGACCCACAAGTTCCACCAGACTCAGTCTCACTGGAGAGGCACAGACCAAAGGATTCTGAGATGTACCTGGGGTGATCCTGGGTGTTAGCTGTAAACCTACCAGGCCCAGTTAGCATGGTAGTCTGGGTTCAATGGTTTGAACTATAAAGAATAATTATGGGTAGGGCTTGACTTCATTCCAGAGGTTTCAAGTTGCTCTCACCCCAGGGACTCCAGAATCATGAGTTTGGAGCACATCTTCCTTGGTAAGTACTTGAGTTTCAAGTTGCGTCAGACACATGCTCTGCTGGGCTCCGCTACCCACCCACAAGAAGGTCACAGTGAAGACGGCCCAGCCGGAAGGACACAGGTCATCTCCAGGGCTTTGGGGCACACAGGTAGGGCTGACAAACACGGTTTTAAGAGTGTCTGTACTTTGAGGGTGAACTTACAGTTGCCAGGGGAGATGTATGGGGGAAGGGACAGTGAGGGAGTTTGGGATGGACATATACACACTGCTATATTCAAAATGGGTAATCAACAAGGACCTACTGTATAGCACACGGAACTCTGCTCAGTGTTATGTGGCAGCCTGGGAGAGAGGGGAGTTTGGGGGGAAATGGATACATGTATATGTATGGCAGGCTTCTCTGTCCATGGGATTTTCCAGGCAAGAGTACTGGAGTGGGTTGCCATTTCCTTCTCCAGGGGATCTTCCTGATCCAGGGATCAAACCCAGGTCTCCTGCATTGCAGGCAGACGCTTTAGCCTCTGAGCCACCAGGGAAGCCCCATATGTATAGCGGAGTTCCTTTGCAGTTCACCTGTAACATCACAACACTGTTAACTGGCTGTACCCCAATACAAAATAAAAAGTTTAATTAAAAAAAAAAAAAAGAGTGATTGAGACCTCCACGAAGGTTACCTATCCCCCCACCACGGCCCACAGAAGCCCCTCCCCCAACACTCTCCCAGATACTTTCTACAAGGAACTCATATTCCAGGCAGAATTGTCTTCCCCTCAAACCCACATGCTGATGTCCTAATCCCAGCACCTCAGGCTGTGACTGTTTGGAGACAGGGATTTCCAAGAGGTGATTAAGTTAAAATGAGGTCATTAGGATGGGTCTGGTGTCCTTGTCGGAAGGAAAGATTAGGACATGGAGGGACGACCATGTGAGACACGGCAGAAGATGGCCAGCTGTGAGCCTGCTAGCCACCCCACCCGCAGGAGCTCGAGGAATCCGGGGTCTTTTACCCTTAATAAGGCTCATGACACTAGGTCTGGGGCAGGGTTTCCAACACAGCATCTTCAGACATGCTCTCAAAAGCCTGCAAGTTTTCGAAGATCTTACAGACGTTGAATATGTTTTAATAACTAGCCTAATATGACACAGCATAAAGACCTTCTGGGTGGCTGGTTTATAACAAAGAGCTGTCACAGGACCCTGGTGTCACACCTGCATCCAGGACAACAATCCCACGGCGCGCTGAAGGGATGCAGGCTTCTCGGAAGCCCGGAGAGAGCTTGGCGGGAGCACGGAGCCAGCGCACAGCATGCAGTGACGTCAGTGCATCAACTTCAGGAAGTCTGACCTGCGAAGCGGGCAACCGTGCTGCCAGGGAGGCCGTCTGCAAGCCCAGTCTCTGCCCGTGGCTACCTGGCACGGGTGATGAGCAGTGAGCACGCTCGTCCACACACGGTGAAGAAACAACCCTTCCACAAGGCCTTATCTTCAAGTGACCCAGCCAGTTCTACGATGATTACGTGACGGGCAGGTTGTCCTGATCTAGCAGACACAGTCTCGGTCTGCGTGAACGCCATTTTATACACATATGGGGAATTAAACATTTCCAGCATAAGCTTTATCAAAATCAAAATTCAAAAAGAGTCTGAAGATTGGACCTCAAGGCCTTCCCTGGTGGTTAAGAATCCACCTTGCAACTCGGGGGACATCGGTTTGATCCCCGGTCCAGGAAGACCCCACATGCCACGGAAGACCTAAGCACATGGGCTACAGCTTCCGGGCCCATGTGCCTAGAGCCTGTGCTCTGCAACGGGAGGAGCCCCCGCGGCAGGAAGCCTGCACACCACAACTAGAGAGGAGCCCCCGCTTGCCACAACTAGAGAAAAGCCTGTATGGAGCAACCAAGACCTAACACAGCCAGGAAAGAAAAAAAAAAAGACCGGACTCAAGACTAATAAAAACACCAACAAAAACAGACAGCTGCGGAGCAAACCTCATACCAGGCGTGGTTCTATTTAGCAAGTGATCTCATTTAGGGGATGATTTCTTTCCACCAGTGTGGCAGGCAGCCTCTAGATACCTCCATCACTCTGTCTCCCTTTATTCACACCCTGGTGTTATCCCCTCCCCTTTGAGAACCAGCTCGACCTAGACTCCTTCCAGTCAACAGAACATGCCAGAAGCGAGGAGATGCCCGTGCAATCAGAGCCAGAGGCCCACCAGCAGCCCCAGGCGGGAATCCCTCCCCCCTTCTTCCCTGAGAGTCTTCAGACGAGACCACAGCCCTGGGGAGAGCTGGACAGCAACCACATGAGAGACCTGGAGCCGGCAGTACCCAGGAAAACCACCCCTAGACCTGAGACTCAAAGAAACTGGGAGAGAAAGTCCTTTTCAGCTGCCACGTTTGGGAGTAACATGTCACACAGCAGTCGACAACGCACACAAGCATTCCACATCACTGGTCGACTTCTGATACGACGTCACCAGCCACATCAAAACACAGTTGCTCCATGTGTACTTCATAATCTTATTATAAACGTAGTTTTCATAATAAGCATGTGACTATGTTTATTGCCAATTTTAGGTTTATACTTATTCAAGGCACATTTTGGTATATGAAGGGCTTCCCAGGACTCAGAGGTAAAGAACCTGCCTGCTGGTGCAGGAGACATGGGTTCAGTCTCTGGGTTGGTAAGATGCCCAGGAGGAGGAAAATGGCAACCCGCTCTAGTATTCTTGCCTGGGAATTCTGATGGACAGAGCAGCCTGGTGGGCTACAGTCCATGGGGGTCACAAATAGCTGGACATGACTAACATAAGACAACGGGGGAGCTTCCCTGGTGGTCCAGTGGCTAAGACTCCGTGCTCCCCAAGTGAGAGGCCTGGGTTCGATCCCTGGTCAGGGGACTAGATCCCACATGCTACAGCTAAGAGTTCTCATGCCACAACTAAAGATCCCATATGCCACAACTGAGACCAGCCAGATAAATAATAAATACTTAAAAGACAACCCTGGGGGCTTCCAATACGTTTCTTTAAGATGACATATATTGCTAAATTTTGAGAAACACCAAGGATCTCTGTGGGTGTCTCTGTGTGTGTGTGTAAGTCTCAGAACTCCTCTTCCTGCAATCCAGGTGTGATTTCTTAAAAACTCAAATGTGACTGTGTCTGTTCTGTTCACTGCATGCGTCATGTCTGGCACATTTGCGAATAAATGAATGACTGTCCTGCCCCAGCCTAAAACCTTTCCATGATTCCCTGTCACTCTATGGAGGGAGCCCAAATTCTTCACAAGGCCCAGAACCTCTGTGGGGTCCGCTTCTGCAGCCTCATCCTCTCCCACTAAGCCTTGCACCTCACTCCCTTCTGCCTAGAACTCTCCATCAACTCTGCCCTTCCCACATCTCCTAGTCGTTGCCATTCCAATGAATCTGTTAAACATCCCTTCTCATTAAACAGTCAGCTGTGGTCTGTGGTTTGGGGCCCGTCTCAGGACAGGGCACCACGAGGGCAGGGAGTGTGTGCATCCTTCCCTCCACTCCATCCCTGGCGTGCAGCACCAGCCTGACACAGGGCAGGTGCTCGGTGAATCTGGGCTGAATGAATGACCAAGACACGGGTCGGCTGGGACCTAGTCTTCGCCCTGCAGAGCCCCAGGGAGATGAATCAGTTCACCAACCAGGAAGGCAGTGTGGGATGGAGCCATGCCAGTCTCAGTTAAGAGATGGGGGCCCTGAGGGTCAAAGATAACTTTGAGTTGGCACCGAGTCATCCAGGAAGCAGGAATTTCTAGTCCAACATTTTCCTTAGCCAAGGTTCTGATGGGCAGAGAAAGATCTTTCCCAGTAACGAAAGCAGGTCTCCCAGGTGCTTTCCTTTTCATTGGAAATGCAGCAAGAATAAACCATCTCCAGAGCCATAAGGGCTGTGCTGACTCAGCCTTGGATGCTCCTGACTCTGGGTCCTGCTCCCTTGACCCCTGTCTCAACCACCTGTCCCCTGCCCAGTCACTCCACTTTTTTTTATTCTCCTTCCTACTGGAAACTGGTGGATTTCTCTGTTGACGGTCAGTCTCTGCCATGAACTTTGTTTTGGACACAGCTGTAACCTTACCACCTGGCCAATCTGAGAGCCTCCAAAGCCTCATCTATCACGTGCATACAATTAACACAACTTAGGGGTGAAGAGACACAACAAGGTCTCAATAATAATTAGTATTATAACTGGGGTGACTCGGCAAAGTGGAGGGGAGGTTCAGAGCCTGCCCAGGACACCACCTACAACAAGTACTCATGAAGGAGAGTTACAACTATTGAGGAAATGATCACGGTAAGCAAATTTGCTTCTTTTTCAAAGTGGAGGACGTAAGTGTAAGAGCAAAGACTGTGAGCTGAGCTGGCAGGAAACAGGTGACCTGGCTGGCCGGCCGGCCGCCTCCCTCATCACACTCCTCATTTACTTTTTTATAATTCCCTGGGTTTGCTGAGCTGCCTTTAGAGACAGAATACTTGGTTTCTCAGCCAGCCTGCGCAGCTGGCTGCCTGGGTTTCCCATCTCACTGCCCCCGCACTGCCAAGTCGTCATACGTGCCTCAGGGTGCTGTTGAGAACACGCCAGGTAGGTGAGTGCCCCTCCACCCCCGAATACCTACAGACAGGTTGAAGACCCGTCCCACTTTTAAGGGACCCTCTGAAAAGCTCTGGGGGCATGAAGCCCACCTTGGTTCAGAGATCAAATTCTCCCTAGCATCTCTATTCAGGATACATCATCCCCATAGCTCGCACACCTAAGTGTTAGTGTTAATCGCTCAGTTGTGTCTGACTCTTTGCGACCTCATTGACTGTAGCCCACCAGTTTCCCTCTGCCCATGGAATTCTCCAGGCAAGAATCCTGGAGTGGGTAGCCATTCCCTTCTCTAGGGGATCTTACTGACCCAGGGATCTAACGCAGGTCTCCTGCATTGCAGGCATATTCTTTATCATTGGAGCCACCAGAGAAGCCCCAGGTACTTGGCAAACCAAGGCATCCCATAGAATCTGGCTGTAACCAACGACATCAGGAGTGCTTAAAAATACCCAGCTTGATGCAAAAGTCAAAGATGAAAAGAAAAAGAAAAATAGAAAAAGTAACATAGAACAGGCTGGCAAATTAACCTCAAATTCCTTCAACAGAATGAGTTACACGGCGTACACAGAGGGAGAGAAATGGATTTCAGCGAAATAATTGGACTTTGCATCCAACCCATGGTTAACATACACCTCACATATGAAAAACAGAGATTATTTGAGAACTGCCAGACACAACCCTGTGGTCTGCCATCCTAGCACCAGAATTCTCATGCTAGTGTTCATCTATAAAACACTATTTCAAACACACACACACAAATATTTAAGACCCATACAACCAAAATGTTTTGACCGTTGTCAAGATTTTCCAACAGCTCTCATTCATTAAAAAGTCAATTTAACTTTGAGGTTTCCCTTCAGCCGTCAAAAGGCCATGAGCACCTGCAGAGGACCGCTTCAGGAATTTTGTTTTTGAACGACTCATTTACACTTTAAAAAGTGCAGAGACCCAGAGATGCTTCTGCAGAAACACCACGTTCTCTGCTCTTGGTATCACGCGGTGAGTTCCGCTTACAAGCTAAGGAGAAAGTTGGTGACCCCTTGACCCTGCTGCCTCTCTGGGTCCTCCACGTGGATGGGCTTTTGGGGACAGGAGTGTCAGCCTGTCCACTGGAAAAACTCTCCTGGCCCTAGAATCCTGTTGGTTTATCCTAGAGGGTCCTCTGGAGGCTGCAAAGCTAGCACACAAATCTGAGTGGTTTTTGCGAAAGTGGCTCTGGAGATGCCGGAAGCAGAACTGAAAAGCATGGCCACTCTTACTCTGATTTCCACCATTACTGCTACTGTTTATGCTCAAACATTTGCACAACACTTTGTCACCAATGCCCCCCGACCCCATTTAAGTAACTTTAAAAATTCCGATAGCAGTCTAGATGGGGAGACCTGGGAATTTAAATTCTGTGGAGTCAGATAAACCTAGGTTAGGTCCCCTGCTCGGTCATTGCTAGTCCTGTGCCCCTTATCGGACATATTTACCCTGTTTCGGCCTCAGTCTCGCATCTGCAAAATGGGTTGGCATGGGAGAGATAAAAAGCTTAAAAGACGAACGCTGGGCCCAGAGCGTTGTTAGGAAGACACCTTCTTTCTAGA